>NW_025721179.1:0-300000 GCF_922984935.1 Meles meles | reverse complement strand
CCCGAAAGCCGGGCCCGGGCCCGGGCCTGCTTGCTCAGCCTTCCGTTGCCAGGGGCCTGAGCCTGGGGGCCTCCCCATGGGGAACCCTGAGTCCCGCGCCACGAGTCCCCCGACCGTCCCGGCGACAACGGCACCTTTTGCGGCTTCGTCCTAGCCGCGGAGTGAGAGACCAGTCCGTTTCCCCACAGAGGCCAGCCCCCTCCAGGGGCGCCCCGGCCGCCCGCCACGGCGGAGGCGGACGCCCGGCCACGGCGCCTCCATCCACTCTGCTCGGGGGAAAACTCCCCGGCGCCGCGGCTGCCGGCGGCGCCCCATCGTCGCGGCTCGTTTTCCGGGTGGCCGCGCCATGCCCCGAGTGAGAAGGGCCCTGCTGCACGCGGAACTGGGCGCTGACCAGGGCTGCCCAACGCCGGCCAATTCTCACGAGCGTTCTGCCCAAATCGATCCAGATTTGGGCAGAACGCTCGTGACAATTGGCCGGAAAACGCTCGGCGAACACACTTCGGGCACCACAGGGCCGCAGGGCGGCCCCCCCCGGGGCCCTGTCCGGGATCGCGGGTCGTCGCGTTCCGGCACCGCCAGGAGGAGCTCAGGGACTCGTGCCCCGGGGAGGCCGACGCCTCCCGCTACTCAGCCTCCGGGGGTCCCCTCCCTGGCGCCGGCAGCTGGGGCCGGGCCAGCCCCGAAAGCCGGGCCCGGGCCCGGGCCTGCTTGCTCAGCCTTCCGTTGCCAGGGGCCTGAGCCTGGGGGCCTCCCCATGGGGAACCCTGAGTCCCGCGCCACGAGTCCCCCGTCCGTCCCGGCGACAACGGCACCTTTCGCGGCTTCGTCCTAGCCGCGGAGTGAGAGACCAGTCCGTTTCCCCACAGAGGCCAGCCCCTTCCAGGGGCGCCCCGGCCGCCCACCACGGCGGAGGCGGACGCCCGGCCTCGGCGCCTCCATCCACTCTGCTCGGGGAAAACTCCCCGGCGCCGCGGCTGCCGGCGGCGCCCCATCGTCGCGGCTCGTTTTCCGGGTGGCCGCGCCATGCCCCGAACGAGAAGGGCCCTGCTGCACGCGGAACTGGGCGCTGACCAGGGCTGCCCAACGCCGGCCAATTCTCACGAGCGTTGGCAGAACGCTCGTGAGAATTGGCCGGAAAACGCCCGGCGAACAAACTTCGGGCACCACAGGGCCGCAGGGCGGCCCCCCCCGGGGCCCTGTCCGGGTTCGCCTGTCGTCGCGTTCCGGCACCGCCAGGAGGAGCTCCGGGAGGCGTGCCCCGGGGAGGCCGACGCCTCCCGCTCCTCAGCCTCCGGGGGTCCCCTCCCTGGCGCCGGCAGCTGGGGCCGGGCCAGCCCCGAAAGCCGGGCCCGGGGCCGGGCCTGCTTGCTCAGCCTTCCGTTGCCAGGGGCCTGACATTACGGGCATCCCCATGGGGAACCCTGAGTCCCGCGCCACGAGTCCCCCGACCGTCCCGGCGACAACGGCACCTTTCGCGGCTTTGTCCTTGCCGCGGAGTGAGAGACCAGTCCGTTTCCCCACAGAAGCCAGCCCCCTCCAAGGGCACCCAGGCCGCCCGCCACGGCGGAGGCGGACGCCCGGCCACGGCGCCTCCATCCACTTTGCTTGGGAAAACTACCCGGCGTCGCGGCTGCCGGCCGCTTCCCATCGTCGCGGCTCGTTTTCTGGGTGGCCGCGCCATGCCCCGAGCGAGAAAGGGCTCTGCTGCACGCGGAACTGGGCGCTGACCAGGGCTGCCCAACGCCGGCCAATTCTCACGAGCGTTCTGCCCAAATCGATCCCGATTTGGGCAGAACGCTCGTGAGAATTGGCCGGAAAACGCCCGGCGAACACACTTCGGGCACCACAGGGCTGCAGGGCGGCCCCCCCCGGGGCCCTGTCCGGGATCGCGGGTCGTCGCGTTCCGGCACCGCCAGGAGGAGTTCCGGGACGCGTGCCCCGGGGAGGCCGACGCCTCCCGCTCCTCCGCCTCCGGGGGTCCCCTCCCTGGCGCCGGCAGCTGGGGCCGGGCCAGCCCCGAAAGCCGGGCCCGGGCCCGGGCCTGCTTGCTCAGCCTTCCGTTGCCAGGGGCCTGAGCCTGGGGGCCTCCCCATGGGGAACCCTGAGTCCCGCGCCACGAGTCCCCCGACCGTCCCGGCGACAACGGCACCTTTCGCGGCTTCATCCTAGCCGCGGAGTGAGAGACCAGTCCGTTTCCCCACAGAGGCCAGCCCCCTCCAGTGGCGCCCCGGCCGCCCGCCACGGCGGAGGCGGACGCCCGGCCACGGCGCCTCCATCCACTCTGCTCGGGGAAAACTCCCCGGCGCCGTGGCGGCCGGCCGCGCCCCATCGTCGCGGCTCGTTTTCCGGGTGGCCGCGCCATGCCCCGAGCGAGAAGGGCCCTGCTGCACGCGGAACTGGGCGCTGACCAGGGCTGCCCAACGCCGGCCAATTCTCACGAGCGTTCTGCCCAAATCGATCCCGATTTGGGCAGAATGCTCGTGAGAATTGGCCGGAAAACGCCCGGCGAACACACTTCGGGCACCACAGGGCCGCAGGGCGGCCCCCCCCGGGGCCCTGTCCGGGATCGCGGGTCGTCGCGGTCCGGCACCTCCAGGAGGAGCTCCGGGAGGCGTGCCCCGGGGGGGCCGACGCCTCCCGCTCCTCAGCCTCCGGGGGTCCCCTCCCTGGCGCCGGCAGCTGGGGCCGGGCCAGCCCCGAAAGCCGGGCCCGGGCCCGGGCCTGCTTGCTCAGCCTTCCGTTGCCAGGGGCCTGAGCCTGGGGGCCTCCCCATGGGGAACCCTGAGTCCCGCGCCACGAGTCCCCCGACCGTCCCGGCGACAACGGCACCTTTCGCGGCTTCGTCCTAGCCGCGGAGTGAGAGACCAGTCCGTTTCCCCACAGAGGCCAGCCCCTTCCAGCGGCGCCCCGGCCGCCCGCCACGGCGGAGGCGGACGCCCGGCCACGGCGCCTCCATCCACTCTGCTCGGGGAAAACTCCCCGGCGCCGCGGCTCGTTTTCCGGGTGGCCGCGCCATGCCCCGAGCGAGAAGGGCCCTGCTGCACGCGGAACTGGGCGCTGACCAGGGCTGCCCAACGCCGGCCAATTCTCACGAGCGTTGGCAGAACGCTCGTGAGAATTGGCCGGAAAACGCCCGGCGAACAAACTTCGGGCACCACAGGGCCGCAGGGCGGCCCCCCCTGGGGCCCTGTCCGGGTTCGCCTGTCGTCGCGTTTCGGCACCGCCAGGAGGAGCTCCGGGAGGCGTGCCCCGGGGAGGCCGACGCCTCCCGCTCCTCAGCCTCCGGGGGTCCCGTCCCTGGCGCCGGCAGCTGGGGCCGGGCCAGCTCCGAAAGCCGGGCCCGGGCCCGGGCCTGCTTGCTCAGCCTTCCGTTGCCAGGGGCCTGAGCCTGGGGGCCTCCCCATGGGGAACCCTGAGTCCCGCGCCACGAGTCCCCCGACCGTCCCGGCGACAACGGCACCTTCGCGGCTTCGTCCTAGCCGCGGAGTGAGAGACCAGTCCGTTTCCCCACAGAGGCCAGCCCCCTCCAGGGGCACCCCGGCCGCCCACCACGGCGGAGGCGGACGCCCGGCCACGGCGCCTCCATCCATTCTGCTTGGGGAAAACGCCCCGGCGCCGCGGATGCCGGCCGCGCCCCATCGTCGTGGCTCATTTTCCGGGTGGCCGCGCCATGCCCCGAGCGAGAAGGGCCCTGCTGCACGCGGAACTGGGCGCTGACCAGGGCTGCCCAACGCCGGCCAATTCTCACGAGCGTTCTGCCCAAATCGATCCCGATTTGGGCAGAACGCTCGTGACAATTGGCCGGAAAACGCCCGGCGAACACACTTCGGGCACCACAGGGCCGCAGGGCGGCCCCCCCCGGGGCCCTGTCCTGGATCGCGGGTCGTCGCGGTCCGGCACCTCCAGGAGGAGCTCCGGGAGGCGTGCCCCGGGTGGGCCGACGCCTCCCGCTCCTCAGCCTCCGGGGGTCCCCTCCCTGGCGCCGGCAGCTGGGGCCGGGCCAGCCCCGAAAGCCGGGCCCGGGCCCGGGCCTGCTTGCTCAGCCTTCCGTTGCCAGGGGCCTGAGCCTGGGGGCCTCCCCATGGGGAACCCTGAGTCCCGCGCCACGAGTCCCCCGACCGTCCCGGCGACAACGGCACCTTTCGCGGCTTCGTCCTAGCCGCGGAGTGAGAGACCAGTCCGTTTCCCCACAGAGGCCAGCCCCTTCCAGGGGCGCCCCGGCCGCCCGCCACGGCGGAGGCGGACGCCCGGCCTCGGCGCCTCCATCCACTCTGCTCGGGGAAAACTCCCCGGCGCCGCGGCTGCCGGCGGCGCCCCATCGTCGCGGCTCGTTTTCCGGGTGGCCGCGCCATGCCCCGAACGAGAAGGGCCCTGCTGCACGCGGAACTGGGCGCTGACCAGGGCTGCCCAACGCCGGCCAATTCTCACGAGCGTTGGCAGAACGCTCGTGAGAATTGGCCGGAAAACGCCCGGCGAACAAACTTCGGGCACCACAGGGCCGCAGGGCGGCCCCCCCCGGGGCCCTGTCCGGGTTCGCCTGTCGTCGCGTTCCGGCACCGCCAGGAGGAGCTCCGGGAGGCGTGCCCCGGGGAGGCCGACGCCTCCCGCTCCTCAGCCTCCGGGGGTCCCCTCCCTGGCGCCGGCAGCTGGGGCCGGGCCAGCCCCGAAAGCCGGGCCCGGGGCCGGGCCTGCTTGCTCAGCCTTCCGTTGCCAGGGGCCTGACCTTACGGGCATCCCCATGGGGAACCCTGAGTCCCGCGCCACGAGTCCCCCGACCGTCCCGGCGACAACGGCACCTTCGCGGCTTCGTCCTAGCCGCGGAGTGAGAGACCAGTCCGTTTCCCCACAGAAGCCAGCCCCCTCCAAGGGCACCCAGGCCGCCCGCCACGGCGGAGGCGGACGCCCGGCCACGGCGCCTCCATCCACTTTGCTTGGGAAAACTACCCGGCGTCGCGGCTGCCGGCCGCTTCCCATCGTCGCGGCTCGTTTTCTGGGTGGCCGCGCCATGCCCCGAGCGAGAAAGGGCTCTGCTGCACGCGGAACTGGGCGCTGACCAGGGCTGCCCAACGCCGGCCAATTCTCACGAGCGTTCTGCCCAAATCGATCCCGATTTGGGCAGAACGCTCGTGAGAATTGGCCGGAAAACGCCCGGCGAACACACTTCGGGCACCACAGGGCTGCAGGGCGGCCCCCCCCGGGGCCCTGTCCGGGATCGCGGGTCGTCGCGTTCCGGCACCGCCAGGAGGAGTTCCGGGACGCGTGCCCGGGGAGGCCGACGCCTCCCGCTCCTCCGCCTCCGGGGGTCCCCTCCCTGGCGCCGGCAGCTGGGGCCGGGCCAGCCCCGAAAGCCGGGCCCGGGCCCGGGCCTGCTTGCTCAGCCTTCCGTTGCCAGGGGCCTGAGCCTGGGGGCCTCCCCATGGGGAACCCTGAGTCCCGCGCCACGAGTCCCCCGACCGTCCCGGCGACAACGGCACCTTTCGCGGCTTCATCCTAGCCGCGGAGTGAGAGACCAGTCCGTTTCCCCACAGAGGCCAGCCCCCTCCAGTGGCGCCCCGGCCGCCCGCCACGGCGGAGGCGGACGCCCGGCCACGGCGCCTCCATCCACTCTGCTCGGGGAAAACTCCCCGGCGCCGTGGCGGCCGGCCGCGCCCCATCGTCGCGGCTCGTTTTCCGGGTGGCCGCGCCATGCCCCGAGCGAGAAGGGCCCTGCTGCACGCGGAACTGGGCGCTGACCAGGGCTGCCCAACGCCGGCCAATTCTCACGAGCGTTCTGCCCAAATCGATCCCGATTTGGGCAGAATGCTCGTGAGAATTGGCCGGAAAACGCCCGGCGAACACACTTCGGGCACCACAGGGCCGCAGGGCGGCCCCCCCCCGGGGCCCTGTCCGGGATCGCGGGTCGTCGCGGTCCGGCACCTCCAGGAGGAGCTCCGGGAGGCGTGCCCCGGGGGGGCCGACGCCTCCCGCTCCTCAGCCTCCGGGGGTCCCCTCCCTGGCGCCGGCAGCTGGGGCCGGGCCAGCCCCGAAAGCCGGGCCCGGGCCCGGGCCTGCTTGCTCAGCCTTCCGTTGCCAGGGGCCTGAGCCTGGGGGCCTCCCCATGGGGAACCCTGAGTCCCGCGCCACGAGTCCCCCGACCGTCCCGGCGACAACGGCACCTTTCGCGGCTTCGTCCTAGCCGCGGAGTGAGAGACCAGTCCGTTTCCCCACAGAGGCCAGCCCCTTCCAGCGGCGCCCCGGCCGCCCGCCACGGCGGAGGCGGACGCCCGGCCACGGCGCCTCCATCCACTCTGCTCGGGGAAAACTCCCCGGCGCCGCGGCTCGTTTTCCGGGTGGCCGCGCCATGCCCCGAGCGAGAAGGGCCCTGCTGCACGCGGAACTGGGCGCTGACCAGGGCTGCCCAACGCCGGCCAATTCTCACGAGCGTTGGCAGAACGCTCGTGAGAATTGGCCGGAAAACGCCCGGCGAACAAACTTCGGGCACCACAGGGCCGCAGGGCGGCCCCCCCCGGGGCCCTGTCCGGGTTCGCCTGTCGTCGCGTTTCGGCACCGCCAGGAGGAGCTCCGGGAGGCGTGCCCCGGGGAGGCCGACGCCTCCCGCTCCTCAGCCTCCGGGGGTCCCGTCCCTGGCGCCGGCAGCTGGGGCCGGGCCAGCCCCGAAAGCCGGGCCCGGGCCCGGGCCTGCTTGCTCAGCCTTCCGTTGCCAGGGGCCTGAGCCTGGGGGCCTCCCCATGGGGAACCCTGAGTCCCGCGCCACGAGTCCCCCGACCGTCCCGGCGACAACGGCACCTTCGCGGCTTCGTCCTAGCCGCGGAGTGAGAGACCAGTCCGTTTCCCCACAGAGGCCAGCCCCCTCCAGGGGCACCCCGGCCGCCCACCACGGCGGAGGCGGACGCCCGGCCACGGCGCCTCCATCCATTCTGCTTGGGGAAAACGCCCCGGCGCCGCGGATGCCGGCCGCGCCCCATCGTCGTGGCTCATTTTCCGGGTGGCAGCGCCATGCCCCGAGCGAGAAGGGCCCTGCTGCACGCGGAACTGGGCGCTGACCAGGGCTGCCCAACGCCGGCCAATTCTCACGAGCGTTCTGCCCAAATCGATCCCGATTTGGGCAGAACGCTCGTGACAATTGGCCGGAAAACGCCCGGCGAACACACTTCGGGCACCACAGGGCCGCAGGGCGGCCCCCCCCGGGGCCCTGTCCTGGATCGCGGGTCGTCGCGGTCCGGCACCTCCAGGAGGAGCTCCGGGAGGCGTGCCCCGGGTGGGCCGACGCCTCCCGCTCCTCAGCCTCCGGGGGTCCCCTCCCTGGCGCCGGCAGCTGGGGCCGGGCCAGCCCCGAAAGCCGGGCCCGGGCCCGGGCCTGCTTGCTCAGCCTTCCGTTGCCAGGGGCCTGAGCCTGGGGGCCTCCCCATGGGGAACCCTGAGTCCCGCGCCACGAGTCCCCCGACCGTCCCGGCGACAACGGCACCTTTCGCGGCTTCGTCCTAGCTGCGGAGTGAGAGACCAGTCCGTTTCCCCACAGAGGCCAGCCCCTTCCAGGGGCGCCCCGGCCGCCCGCCACGGCGGAGGCGGACGCCCGGCCTCGGCGCCTCCATCCACTCTGCTCGGGGAAAACTCCCCGGCGCCGCGGCTGCCGGCGGCGCCCCATCGTCGCGGCTCGTTTTCCGGGTGGCCGCGCCATGCCCCGAACGAGAAGGGCCCTGCTGCACGCGGAACTGGGCGCTGACCAGGGCTGCCCAACGCCGGCCAATTCTCACGAGCGTTGGCAGAACGCTCGTGAGAATTGGCCGGAAAACGCCCGGCGAACAAACTTCGGGCACCACAGGGCCGCAGGGCGGCCCCCCCCGGGGCCCTGTCCGGGTTCGCCTGTCGTCGCGTTCCGGCACCGCCAGGAGGAGCTCCGGGACGCGTGCCACGGGGAGGCCGACGCCTCCCGCTCCTCAGCCTCCGGGGGTCCCCTCCCTGGCGCCGGCAGCTGGGGCCGGGCCAGCCCCGAAAGCCGGGCCCGGGGCCGGGCCTGCTTGCTCAGCCTTCCGTTGCCAGGGGCCTGACCTTACGGGCATCCCCATGGGGAACCCTGAGTCCCGCGCCACGAGTCCCCCGACCGTCCCGGCGACAACGGCACCTTCGCGGCTTCGTCCTAGCCGCGGAGTGAGAGACCAGTCCGTTTTCCCACAGAGGCCAGCCCCCTCCAGGGGCACCCCGGCCGCCCACCACGGCGGAGGCGGACGCCCGGCCACGGCGCCTCCATCCATTCTGCTTGGGGAAAACTCCCCGGCGCCGCGGCTGCCGGCCGCGCCCCATCGTCGTGGCTCATTTTCCGGGTGGCCGCGCCATGCCCCGAGCGAGAAGGGCCCTGCTGCACGCGGAACTGGGCGCTGACCAGGGCTGCCCAACGCCGGCCAATTCTCACGAGCGTTCTGCCCAAATCGATCCCGATTTGGGCAGAACGCTCGTGAGAATTGGCCGGAAAACGCCCGGCGAACACACTTCGGGCACCACAGGGCCGCAGGGCGGCCCCCCCCGGGGCCCTGTCCGGGATCGTGGGTCGTCGCGTTCCGGCACCGCCAGGAGGAGCTCCGGGAGGCGAGCCACGGGGAGGCCGACGCCTCCCGCTCCTCAGCCTCCGGGGGTCCCCTCCCTGGCGCCGGCAGCTGGGGCTGGACCAGCCCGGAAACCCGGGCCCGGGCCCGGGCCTGCTTGCTCAGCCTTCCGTTGCCAGGGGCCTGAGCCTGGGGGCCTCCCCATGGGGAACCCTGAGTCCCGCGCCACGAGTCCCCCGACAGTCCCGGCGACAACGGCACCTTTCGCGGCTTGTCCTAGCCGCGGAGTGAGAGACCAGTCCGTTTCCCCACAGAGGCCAGCCCCTTCCAGGGTCGCCCCGGCCGCCCGCCACGGCGGAGGCGGACGCCCGGCCACGGCGCCTCCATCCACTCTGCTCGGGGAAAACTCCCCGGCGCCGCGGCTGCCGGCGGCGCCCCATCGTCGCGGCTCGTTTTCCGGGTGGCCGCGCCATGCCCCGAGCGAGAAGGGCCCTGCTGCACGCGGAACTGGGCGCTGACCAGGGCTGCCCAACGCCGGCCAATTCTCACGAGCGTTGGCAGAACGCTCGTGAGAATTGGCCGGAAAACGCCCGGCGAACAAACTTCGGGCACCACAGGGCCGCAGGGCGGCCCCCCCCGGGGCCCTGTCCGGGTTCGCCTGTCGTCGCGTTCCGGCACCGCCAGGAGGAGCTCCAGGAGGCGTGCCCCGGGGAGGCCGACGCCTCGCGCTCCTCAGCCTCCGGGGGTCCCCTCCCTGGCGCCGGCATCTGGGGCCGGGCCCGCCCCGAAACCCGGGCCCGGGCCCGGGCCTGCTTGCTCCGCCTTCCGTTGCCAGGGGCCTGAGCCTGGGGGCCTCCCCATGGGGAACCCTGAGTCCCGCGCCACGAGTCCCCCGACCGTCCCGGCGACAACGGCACCTTTCGCGGCTTTGTCCTTGCCGCGGAGTGAGAGACCAGTCCGTTTCCCCACAGAGGCCAGCCCCCTCCAAGGGCGCCCAGGCCGCCCGCCCCGGCGGAGGCGGACGCCCGGCCACGGCGCCTCCATCCACTTTGCTTGGGGAAAACTACCCGGCGTCGCGGCTGCCGGCCGCTTCCCATCGTCGCGGCTCGTTTTCTGGGTGGCCGCGCCATGCCCCGAGCGAGAAAGGGCTCTGCTGCACGCGGAACTGGGCGCTGACCAGGGCTGCCCAACGCCGGCCAATTCTCACGAGCGTTCTGCCCAAATCGATCCCGATTTGGGCAGAACGCTCGTGAGAATTGGCCGGAAAACGCCCGGCGAACACACTTCGGGCACCACAGGGCCGCAGGGCGGCCCCCCCCGGGGCCCTGTCCGGGATCGCGGGTCGTCGCGTTCCGGCACCGCCAGGAGGAGCTCCGGGACGCGTGCCCCGGGGAGGCCGACGCCTCCCGCTCCTCCGCCTCCGGGGGTCCCCTCCCTGGCGCCGGCAGCTGGGGCCGGGCCAGCCCCGAAAGCCGGGCCCGGGCCCGGGCCTGCTTGCTCAGCCTTCCGTTTCCAGGGGCCTGAGCCTGGGGGCCTCCCCATGGGGAACCCTGAGTCCCGCGCCACGAGTCCCCCGTCCGTCCCGGCGACAACGGCACCTTTCGCGGCTTCGTCCTAGCCGCGGAGTGAGAGACCAGTCCGTTTCCCCACAGAGGCCAGCCCCCTCCAGGGGCGCCCCGGCCGCCCGCCACGGCGGAGGCGGACGCACGGCCACGGCGCCTCCATCCACTCTGCTCGGGGAAAACTGCCCGGCGCCGCGGCTGCCGGCCGCGCCCCATCGTCGCGGCTCGTTTTCTGGCTGGCCGCGCCATGCCCCGAGCGAGAAAGGGCCCTGCTGCACGCGGAACTGGGCGCTGACCAGGGCTGCCCAACCCCGGCCAATTCTCACGAGCGTTCTGCCCAAATCGATCCCGATTTGGGCAGAACGCTCGTGAGAATTGGCCGGAAAACGCCCGGCGAACACACTTCGGGCACCACAGGGCCGCAGGGCGGCCCCCCCAGGGGCCCTGTCCGGGATCGCGGGTCGTCGCGTTCCGGCACCGCCAGGAGGAGCTCCGGGAGGCGTGCCGCGGGGAGGCCGACGCCTCCCGCTCCTCAGCCTCCGGGGGTCCCCTCCCTGGAGCCGGAAGCTGGGGCCGGGCCAGCCCGAAAGCCGGGCCCGGGCCCGGGCCTGCTTGCTCAGCCTTCCGTTGCCAGGGGCCTGAGCCTGGGGGCCTCCACATGGGGAACCCTGAGTCCCGCGCCACGAGTCCCCCGACCGTCCCGGCGACAACGGCACCTTTCGCGGCTTCGTCCTAACCGCGGAGTGAGAGACCAGTCCGATTCCCCACAGAGGCCAGCCCCCTCCAGGGGCGCCCCGGCCGCCCGCCACGGCGGAGGCGGACGCCCGGCCACGGCGCCTCCATCCACTCTGCTCGGGGAAAACTCCCCGGCGCCGCGGCTCGTTTTCCGGGTGGCCGCGCCATGCCCCGAGCGAGAAGGGCCCTGCTGCACGCGGAACTGGGCGCTGACCAGGGCTGCCCAACGCCGGCCAATTCTCACGAGCGTTGGCAGAACGCTCGTGAGAATTGGCCGGAAAACGCCCGGCGAACAAACTTCGGGCACCACAGGGCCGCAGGGCGGCCCCCCCCGGGGCCCTGTCCGGGTTCGCCTGTCGTCGCGTTTCGGCACCGCCAGGAGGAGCTCCGGGAGGCGTGCCCCGGGGAGGCCGACGCCTCCCGCTCCTCAGCCTCCGGGGGTCCCGTCCCTGGCGCCGGCAGCTGGGGCCGGGACAGCCCCGAAATCCGGGCCCGGGCCCTGGCCTGCTTGCTCAGCCTTCCGTTGCCAGGGGCCTGAGCCTGGGGGCCTCCCCATGGGGAACCCTGAGTCCCGCGCCACGAGGCCCACGACCGTCCCGGCGACAACGGCACCTTCGCGGCTTCGTCCTAGCCGCGGAGTGAGAGACCAGTCCGTTTCCCCACAGAGGCCAGCCCCCTCCAGGGGCACCCCGGCCGCCCACCACGGCGGAGGCGGACGCCCGGCCACGGCGCCTCCATCCATTCTGCTTGGGGAAAACTCCCCGGCGCCGCGGCTGCCGGCCGCGCCCCATCGTCGTGGCTCATTTTCCGGGTGGCCGCGCCATGCCCCGAGCGAGAAGGGCCCTGCTGCACGCGGAACTGGGCGCTGACCAGGGCTGCCCAACGCCGGCCAATTCTCACGAGCGTTCTGCCCAAATCGATCCCGATTTGGGCAGAACGCTCGTGAGAATTGGCCGGAAAACGCTCGGCGAACACACTTCGGGCACCACAGGGCCGCAGGGCGGCCCCCCCCGGGGCCCTGTCCGGGATCGCGGGTCGTCGCGTTCCGGCACCGCCAGGAGGAGCTCCGGGACGCGTGCCCCGGGGAGGCCGACGCCTCCCGCTCCTCAGCCTCCGGGGGTCCCCTCCCTGGCGCCGGCAGCTGGGGCCGGGCCAGCCCCGAAAGCCGGGCCCGGGCCCGGGCCTGCTTGCTCAGCCTTCCGTTGCCAGGGGCCTGAGCCTGGGGGCCTCCCCATGGGGAACCCTGAGTCCCGCGCCACGAGTCCCCCGTCCGTCCCGGCGACAACGGCACCTTTCGCGGCTTTGTCCTAGCCGCGGAGTGAGAGACCAGTCCGTTTCCCCACAGAGGCCAGCCCCCTCCAGGGGCGCCCCGGCCGCCCGCCACGGCGGAGGCGGACGCCCGGCCACGGCGCCTCCATCCACTCTGCTCGGGGAAAACTCCCCGGCGCCGCGGCTGCCGGCCGCGCCCCATCGTCGCGGCTCGTTTTCTGGGTGGCCGCGCTATGCCCCGAGCGAGAAAGGGCCCTGCTGCACGCGGAACTGGGCGCTGACCAGGGCTGCCCAACGCCGGCCAATTCTCACGAGCGTTCTGCCCAAATCGATCCCGATTTGGGCAGAACGCTCGTGAGAATTGGCCGGAAAACGCCCGGCGAACACACTTCGGGCACCACAGGGCCGCAGGGCGGCCCCCCCCGGAGCCCTGTCCGGGATCGCGGGTCGTCGCGTTCCGGCACCGCCAGGAGGAGCTCCGGGAGGCGTGCCCCGGGGAGGCCGACGCCTCCCGCTCCTCAGCCTCCGGGGGTCCCCTCCCTGGCGCCGGCATCTGGGGCCGGGCCAGCCCCGAAAGCCGGGCCCGGGCCCGGGCCTGCTTGCTCCGCCTTCCGTTGCCAGGGGCCTGAGCCTGGGGGCCTCCCCATGGGGAACCCTGAGTCCCGCGCCACGAGTCCCCCGACCGTCCCGGCGACAACGGCACCTTTCGCGGCTTCGTCCTAGCCGCGGAGTGAGAGACCAGTCCGTTTCCCCACAGAGGCCAGCCCCCTCCAGGGGCGCCCCGGCCGCCCGCCACGGCGGAGGCGGACGCCCGGCCACGGCGCCTCCATCCATTCTGCTCGGGGAAAACTCCCCGGAGCCGCGGCGGCCGGCCGCGCCACATCGTCGCGGCTCGTTTTCCGGGTGGCCGCGCCATGCCCCGAGCGAGAAGGGCCCTGCTGCACGCGGAACTGGGCGCTGACCAGGGCTGCCCAACGCCGGCCAATTCTCACGAGCGTTCTGCCCAAATCGATCCCGATTTGGGCAGAACGCTCGTGAGAATTGGCCGGAAAACGCCCGGCGAACACACTTCGGGCACCACAGGGCCGCAGGGCGGCCCCCCCCGGGGCCCTGTCCGGGATCGTGGGTCGTCGCGTTCCGGCACCGCCAGGAGGAGCTCCGGGAGGCGTGCCACGGGGAGGCCGACGCCTCCCGCTCCTCAGCCTCCGGGGGTCCCCTCCCTGGCGCCGGCAGCTGGGGCTGGACCAGCCCGGAAACCCGGGCCCGGGCCCGGGCCTGCTTGCTCAGCCTTCCGTTGCCAGGGGCCTGAGCCTGGGGGCCTCCCCATGGGGAACACTGAGTCCCGCGCCACGAGTCCCCCGACCGTCCCGGCGACAACGGCACCTTTCGCGGCTTCGTCCTAGCCGCGGATTGAGAGACCAGTCCGTTTCCCCACAGAGGCCAGCCCCTTCCAGGGTCGCCCCGGCCGCCCGCCACGGCGGAGGCGGACGCCCGGCCACAGCGCCTCCATCCACTCTGCTCGGGGAAAACTCCCCGGCGCCGCGGCTGCCGGGCGGCGCCCCATCGTCGCGGCTCGTTTTCCGGGTGGCCGCGCCATGCCCCGAGCGAGAAGGGCCCTGCTGCACGCGGAACTGGGCGCTGACCAGGGCTGCCCAACGCCGGCCAATTCTCACGAGCGTTGGCAGAACGCTCGTGAGAATTGGCCGGAAAACGCCCGGCGAACAAACTTCGGGCACCACAGGGCCGCAGGGCGGCCCCCCCCCCGGGGCCCTGTCCGGGTTCGCCTGTCGTCGCGTTCCGGCACCGCCAGGAGGAGCTCCGGGAGGCGTGCCCCGGGGAGGCCGACGCCTCCCGCTCCTCAGCCTCCGGGGGTCCCCTCCCTGGCGCCGGCATCTGGGGCCGGGCCCGCCCCGAAACCCGGGCCCGGGCCCGGGCCTGCTTGCTCCGCCTTCCGTTGCCAGGGGCCTGAGCCTGGGGGCCTCCCCATGGGGAACCCTGAGTCCCGCGCAACGAGTCCCCCGACCGTCCCGGCGACAACGGCACCTTTCGCGGCTTTGTCCTTGCCGCGGAGTGAGAGACCAGTCCGTTTCCCCACAGAGGCCAGCCCCCTCCAAGGGCGCCCAGGCCGCCCGCCACGGCGGAGGCGGACGCCCGGCCACGGCGCCTCCATCCACTTTGCTTGGGGAAAACTACCCGGCGTCGCGGCTGCCGGCCGCTTCCCATCGTCGCGGCTCGTTTTCTGGGTGGCCGCGCCATGCCCCGAGCGAGAAAGGGCTCTGCTGCACGCGGAACTGGGCGCTGACCAGGGCTGCCCAACGCCGGCCAATTCTCACGAGCGTTCTGCCCAAATCGATCCCGATTTGGGCAGAACGCTCGTGAGAATTGGCCGGAAAACGCCCGGCGAACACACTACGGGCACCACAGGGCCGCAGGGCGGCCCCCCCCGGGGCCCTGTCCGGGATCGCGGGTCGTCGCGTTCCGGCACCGCCAGGAGGAGCTCCGGGACGCGTGCCCCGGGGAGGCCGACGCCTCCCGCTCCTCCGCCTCCGGGGGTCCCCTCCCTGGCGCCGGCAGCTGGGGCCGGGCCAGCCCCGAAAGCCGGGCCCGGGCCCGGGCCTGCTTGCTCAGCCTTCCGTTGCCAGGGGCCTGAGCCTGGGGGCCTCCCCATGGGGAACCCTGAGTCCCGCGCCACGAGTCCCCCGTCCGTCTCGGCGACAACGGCACCTTTCGCGGCTTCGTCCTAGCCGCGGAGTGAGAGACCAGTCCGTTTCCCCACAGAGGCCAGCCCCCTCCAGGGGCGCCCCGGCCGCCCGCCACGGCGGAGGCGGACGCACGGCCACGGCGCCTCCATCCACTCTGCTCGGGGAAAATTGCCCGGCGCCGCGGCTGCCGGCCGCGCCCCATCGTCGCGGCTCGTTTTCTGGCTGGCCGCGCCATGCCCCGAGCGAGAAAGGGCCCTGCTGCACGCGGAACTGGGCGCTGACCAGGGCTGCCCAACCCCGGCAAATTCTCACGAGCGTTCTGCCCAAATCGATCCCGATTTGGGCAGAACGCTCGTGAGAATTGGCCGGAAAACGCCCGGCGAACACACTTCGGGCACCACAGGGCCGCAGGGCGGCCCCCCCAGGGGCCCTGTCCGGGATCGCGGGTCGTCGCGGTCCGGCACCGCCAGGAGGAGCTCCGGGAGGCGTGCCCCGGGGAGGCCGACGCCTCCCGCTCCTCAGCCTCCGGGGGTCCCCTCCCTGGAGCCGGAAGCTGGGGCCGGGCCAGCCCGAAAGCCGGGCCCGGGCCCGGGCCTGCTTGCTCAGCCTTCCGTTGCCAGGGGCCTGAGCCTGGGGGCCTCCCCATGGGGAACCCTGAGTCCCGCGCCACGAGTCCCCCGACCGTCCCGGCGACAACGGCACCTTTCGCGGCTTCGTCCTAACCGCGGAGTGAGAGACCAGTCCGATTCCCCACAGAGGCCAGCCCCCTCCAGGGGCGCCCCGGCCGCCCGCCACGGCGGAGGCGGACGCCCGGCCACGGCGCCTCCATCCACTCTGCTCGGGGAAAACTCCCCGGCGCCGCGGCTCGTTTTCCGGGTGGCCGCGCCATGCCCCGAGCGAGAAGGGCCCTGCTGCACGCGGAACTGGGCGCTGACCAGGGCTGCCCAACGCCGGCCAATTCTCACGAGCGTTGGCAGAACGCTCGTGAGAATTGGCCGGAAAACGCCCGGCGAACAAACTTCGGGCACCACAGGGCCGCAGGGCGGCCCCCCCCGGGGCCCTGTCCGGGTTCGCCTGTCGTCGCGTTTCGGCACCGCCAGGAGGAGCTCCGGGAGGCGTGCCCCGGGGAGGCCGACGCCTCCCGCTCCTCAGCCTCCGGGGGTCCCGTCCCTGGCGCCGGCAGCTGGGGCCGGGCCAGCCCCGAAAGCCGGGCCCGGGCCCTGGCCTGCTTGCTCAGCCTTCCGTTGCCAGGGGCCTGAGCCTGGGGGCCTCCCCATGGGGAACCCTGAGTCCCGCGCCACGAGTCCCCCGACCGTCCCGGCGACAACGGCACCTTCGCGGCTTCGTCCTAGCCGCGGAGTGAGAGACCAGTCCGTTTCCCCACAGAGGCCAGCCCCCTCCAGGGGCACCCCGGCCGCCCACCACGGCGGAGGCGGACGCCCGGCCACGGCGCCTCCATCCATTCTGCTTGGGGAAAACTCCCCGGCGCCGCGGCTGCCGGCCGCGCCCCATCGTCGTGGCTCATTTTCCGGGTGGCCGCGCCATGCCCCGAGCGAGAAGGGCCCTGCTGCACGCGGAACTGGGCGCTGACCAGGGCTGCCCAACGCCGGCCAATTCTCACGAGCGTTCTGCCCAAATCGATCCCGATTTGGGCAGAACGCTCGTGAGAATTGGCCGGAAAACGCCCGGCGAACACACTTCGGGCACCACAGGGCCGCAGGGCGGCCCCCCCCGGGGCCCTGTCCGGGATCGCGGGTCGTCGCGTTCCGGCACCGCCAGGAGGAGCTCCGGGACACGTGCCCCGGGGAGGCCGACGCCTCCCGCTCCTCAGCCTCCGGGGGTCCCCTCCCTGGCGCCGGCAGCTGGGGCCGGGCCAGCCCCGAAAGCCGGGCCCGGGCCCGGGCCTGCTTGCTCAGCCTTCCGTTGCCAGGGGCCTGAGCCTGGGGGCCTCCCCATGGGGAACCCTGAGTCCCGCGCCACGAGTCCCCCGTCCGTCCCGGCGACAACGGCACCTTTCGCGGCTTTGTCCTAGCCGCGGAGTGAGAGACCAGTCCGTTTCCCCACAGAGGCCAGCCCCCTCCAGGGGCGCCCCGGCCGCCCGCCACGGCGGAGGCGGACGCCCGGCCACGGCACCTCCATCCACTCTGCTCGGGGGAAAACTGCCCGGCGCCGCGGCTGCCGGCCGCGCCACATCGTCGCGGCTCGTTTTCCGGGTGGCCGCGCCATGCCCCGAGCGAGAAGGGCCCTGCTGCACGCGGAACTGGGCGCTGACCAGGGCTGCCCAACGCCGGCCAATTCTCACGAGCGTTCTGCCCAAATCGATCCCGATTTGGGCAGAACGCTCGTGAGAATTGGCCGGAAAACGCCCGGCGAACACACTTCGGGCACCACAGGGCCGCAGGGCGGCCCCCCCCGGGGCCCTGTCCGGGATCGTGGGTCGTCGCGTTCCGGCACCGCCAGGAGGAGCTCCGGGAGGCGTGCCACGGGGAGGCCGACGCCTCCCGCTCCTCAGCCTCCGGGGGTCCCCTCCCTGGCGCCGGCAGCTGGGGCTGGACCAGCCCGGAAACCCGGGCCCGGGCCCGGGCCTGCTTGCTCAGCCTTCCGTTGCCAGGGGCCTGAGCCTGGGGGCCTCCCCATGGGGAACACTGAGTCCCGCGCCACGAGTCCCCCGACCGTCCCGGCGACAACGGCACCTTTAGCGGCTTCGTCCTAGCCGCGGAGTGAGAGACCAGTCCGTTTCCCCACAGAGGCCAGCCCCTTCCAGGGTCGCCCCGGCCGCCCGCCACGGCGGAGGCGGACGCCCGGCCACGGCGCCTCCATCCACTCTGCTCGGGGAAAACTCCCCGGCGCCGCGGCTGCCGGCGGCGCCCCATCGTCGCGGCTCGTTTTCCGGGTGGCCGCGCCATGCCCCGAGCGAGAAGGGCCCTGCTGCACGCGGAACTGGGCGCTGACCAGGGCTGCCCAACGCCGGCCAATTCTCACGAGCGTTGGCAGAACGCTCGTGAGAATTGGCCGGAAAACGCCCGGCGAACAAACTTCGGGCACCACAGGGCCGCAGGGCGGCCCCCCCCCGGGGCCCTGTCCGGGTTCGCCTGTCGTCGCGTTCCGGCACCGCCAGGAGAAGCTCCGGGAGGCGTGCCCCGGGGAGGCCGACGCCTCCCGCTCCTCAGCCTCCGGGGGTCCCCTCCCTGGCGCCGGCATCTGGGGCCGGGCCCGCCCCGAAACCCGGGCCCGGGCCCGGGCCTGCTTGCTCCGCCTTCCGTTGCCAGGGGCCTGAGCCTGGGGGCCTCCCCATGGGGAACCCTGAGTCCCGCGCCACGAGTCCCCCGACCGTCCCGGCGACAACGGCACCTTTCGCGGCTTTGTCCTTGCCGCGGAGTGAGAGACCAGTCCGTTTCCCCACAGAGGCCAGCCCCCTCCAAGGGCGCCCAGGCCGCCCGCCACGGCGGAGGCGGACGCCCGGCCACGGCGCCTCCATCCACTTTGCTTGGGGAAAACTACCCGGCGTCGCGGCTGCCGGCCGCTTCCCATCGTCGCGGCTCGTTTTCTGGGTGGCCGCGCCATGCCCCGAGCGAGAAAGGGCTCTGCTGCACGCGGAACTGGGCGCTGACCAGGGCTGCCCAACGCCGGCCAATTCTCACGAGCGTTCTGCCCAAATCGATCCCGATTTGGGCAGAACGCTCGTGAGAATTGGCCGGAAAACGCCCGGCGAACACACTTCGGGCACCACAGGGCCGCAGGACGGCCCCCCCCGGGGCCCTGTCCGGGATCGCGGGTCGTCGCGGTCCGGCACCTCCAGGAGGAGCTCCGGGAGGCGTGCCCCGGGGAGGCCGACGCCTCCCGCTCCTCAGCCTCCGGGGGTCCCATCCCTGGCGCCGGCAGCTGGGGCCGGGCCAGCCCCGAAAGCCGTGCCCGGGCCCGGGCCTGCTTGCTCAGCCTTCCGTTGCCAGGGGCCTGAGCCTGGGGGCCTCCCCATGGGGAACCCTGAGTCCCGCGCCACGAGTCCCCCGACCGTCCCGGCGACAACGGCACCTTTCGCGGCTTCGTCCTAGCCGCGGAGTGAGAGACCAGTCCGTTTCCCCACAGAGGCCAGCCCCCTCCAGGGGCGCCCCGGCCGCCCGCCACGGCGGAGGCGGACGCCCGGCCACGGCGCCTCCATCCACTCTGCTCGGGGAAAACTCCCCGGCGCCGCGGCTGCCGGCGGCGCCCCATCGTCGCGGCTCGTTTTCCGGGTGGCCGCGCCATGCCCCGAGCGAGAAGGGCCCTGCTGCACGCGGAACTGGGCGCTGACCAGGGCTGCCCAACGCCGGCCAATTCTCACGAACGTTGGCAGAACGCTCGTGAGAATTGGCCGGAAAACGCCCGGCGAACAAACTTCGGGCACCACAGGGCCGCAGGGCGGCCCCCCCCGGGGCCCTGTCCGGGTTCGCCTGTCGTCGCGTTCCGGCACCGCCAGGAGGAGCTCCGGGAGGCGTGCCCCGGGGAGGCCGACGCCTCCCGCTCCTCAGCCTCCGGGTGTCCCCTCCTTGGCGCCGGCAGCTGGGGCCGGGCCAGCCCCGAAAGCCGGGCCCGGGCCCGGGCCTGCTTGCTCAGCCTTCCGTTGCCTGGGGCCTGACCTTACGGGCATCCCCATGGGGAACCCTGAGTCCCGCGCCACGAGTCCCCCGACCGTCCCGGCGACAACGGCACCTTTCGCGGCTTTGTCCTTGCCGCGGAGTTAGAGACCAGTCCGTTTCCCCACAGAGGCCAGCCCCCTCCAAGGGCGCCCAGGCCGCCCGCCACGGCGGAGTCGGATGCCCGGCCACGGCGCCTCCATCCACTTTGCTTGGGGAAAACTACCCGGCGCCGCGGCTGCCGGCCGCTTCCCATCGTCGCGGCTCGTTTTCTGGGTGGCCGCGCCATGCCCCGAGCGAGAAAGGGCTCTGCTACACGCGGAACTGGGCGCTGACCAGGGCTGCCCAACGCCGGCCAATTCTCACGAGCGTTCTGCCCAAATCGATCCCGATTTGGGCAGAACGCTCGTGAGAATTGGCCGGAAAACGCCCGGCGAACACACTTCGGACACCACAGGGCCGCAGGGCGGCCCCCCCCGGGGCCCTGTCCGGGATCGCGGGTCGTCGCGGTCCGGCACCTCCAGGAGGAGCTCCGGGAGGCGTGCCCCGGGGAGGCCGACGCCTCCCGCTCCTCAGCCTCCGGGGGTCCCGTCCCTGGCGCCGGCAGCTGGGGCCGGGCCAGCCCCGAAAGCCGGGCCCGGGCCCTGGCCTGCTTGCTCAGCCTTCCGTTGCCAGGGGCCTGAGCCTGGGGGCCTCCCCATGGGGAACCCTGAGTCCCGCGCCACGAGTCCCCCGACCGTCCCGGCGACAACGGCACCTTCGCGGCTTCATCCTAGCCGCGGAGTGAGAGACCAGTCCGTTTCCCCACAGAGGCCAGCCCCCTCCAGGGGCACCCCGGCCGCCCGCCACTGCGGAGGCGGACGCCCGGCCACGGCGCCTCCATCCACTCTACTTGGGGAAAACTCCCCGGCTCCGCGGCTGCCGGCCGCGCCACATCGTCGCGGCTCGTTTTCCGGGTGGCCGCGCCATGCCCCGAGCGAGAAAGGGCCCTGCTGCACGCGGAACTGGGCGCTGACCAGGGCTGCCCAACCCCGGCCAATTCTCACAAGCGTTCTGCCCAAATCGATCCCGATTTGGGCAGAACGCTCGTGAGAATTGGCCGGAAAACGCCCGGCGAACACACTTCGGGCACCACAGGGCCGCAGGGCGGCCCCCCCCGGGGCCCTGTCCGGGATCGCGGGTCGTCGCGTTCCGGCACCGCCAGGAGGAGCTCCGGGAGGCGTGCCCCGGGGAGGCCGACGCCTCCCGCTCCTCAGCCTCCGGGGGTCCCCTTCCTGGAGCCGGAAGCTGGGGCCGGGCCAGCCCGAAAGCCGGGCCCGGGCCCGGGCCTGCTTGCTCAGCCTTCCGTTGCCAGGGGCCTGAGCCTGGGGGCCTCCCCATGGGGAACCCTGAGTCCCGCGCCACGAGTCCCCCGACCGTCCCGGCGACAACGGCACCTTTCGCGGCTTCGTCCTAGTCGCGGAGTGAGAGACCAGTCCGTTTCCCCACAGAGGCCAGCCCCCTCCAGGGGCTCCCCGGCCGCCCGCCACGGCGGAGGCGGACGCCCGGCCACGGCGCCTCCATCCACTCTGCTCGGGGAAAACTCCCCGGCGCCGCGGCTGCCGGCGGCGCCCCATCGTCGCGGCTCGTTTTCCGGGTGGCCGCGCCATGCCCCGAGCGAGAAGGGCCCTGCTGCACGCGGAACTGGGCGCTGACCAGGGCTGCCCAACGCCGGCCAATTCTCACGAGCGTTGGCAGAACGCTCGTGAGAATTGGCCGGGAAAACGCCCGGCGAACAAACTTCGGGCACCACAGGGCCGCAGGGCGGCCCCCCCCCGGGGCCCTGTCCGGGTTCGCCTGTCGTCGCGTTTCGGCACCGCCAGGAGGAGCTCCGGGAGGCGTGCCCCGGGGAGCCCGACGCCTCCCGCTCCTCAGCCTCCGGGGGTCCCCTCCCTGGCGCCGGCAGCTGGGGCCGGGCCAGCCCCGAAAGCCGTGCCCGGGCCCTGGCCTGCTTGCTCAGCCTTCCGTTGCCAGGGGCCTGAGCCTGTGGGCCTCCCCATGGGGAACCCTGAGTCCCGCGCCACGAGTCCCCCGACCGTCCCGGCGACAACGGCACCTTTCGCGGCTTCGTCCTAGCCGCGGAGTGAGAGACCAGTCCGTTTCCCCACAGAGGCCAGCCCCCTCCAGGGGCACCCCGGCCGGCCGCCACGGCGGAGGCGGACGCCCGGCCACGGCGCCTCCATCCATTCTGCTTGGGGAAAACTCCCCGGCGCCGCGGCTGCCGGCCGCGCCCCATCGTCGTGGCTCGTTTTCCGGGTGGCCGCGCCATGCCCCGAGCGAGAAGGGCCCTGCTGCACGCGGAACTGGGCGCTGACCAGGGCTGCCCAACGCCGGCCAATTCTCACGAGCGTTCTGCCCAAATCGATCCCGATTTGGGCAGAACGCTCGTGACAATTGGCCGGAAAACGCTCGGCGAACACACTTCGGGCACCACAGGGCCGCAGGGCGGCCCCCCCCGGGGCCCTGTCCGGGATCGCGGGTCGTCGCGTTCCGGCACCGCCAGGAGGAGCTCCGGGACGCGTGCCCCGGAGAGGCCGACGCCTCCCGCTCCTCAGCCTCCGGGGGTCCCCTCCCTGGCGCCGGCAGCTGGGGCCGGGCCAGCCCCGAAAGCCGGGCCCGGGCCCGGGCCTGCTTGCTCAGCCTTCCGTTGCCAGGGGCCTGAGCCTGGGGGCCTCCCCATGGGGAACCCTGAGTCCCACGCCACGAGTCCCCCGACCGTCCCGGCGACAACGGCACCTTTCGCGGCTTCGTCCTAGCCGCGGAGTGAGAGACTAGTCCGTTTCCCCACAGAGGCCAGCCCCCTCCAGGGGCACCCCGGCCGGCCGCCACGGCGGAGGCGGACGCCCGGCCACGGCGCCTCCATCCATTCTGCTTGGGGAAAAACTCCCCGGCGCCGCGGCTGCCGGCCGCGCCCCATCGTCGTGGCTCGTTTTCCGGGTGGCCGCGCCATGCCCCGAGCGAGAAGGGCCCTGCTGCACGCGGAACTGGGCGCTGACCAGGGCTGCCCAACGCCGGCCAATTCTCACGAGCGTTCTGCCCAAATCGATCCCGATTTGGGCAGAACGCTCGTGACAATTGGCCGGAAAAACGCTCGGCGAACACACTTCGGGCACCACAGGGCCGCAGGGCGGCCCCCCCCGGGGCCCTGTCCGGGATCGCGGGTCGTCGCGTTCCGGCACCGCCAGGAGGAGCTCCGGGACGCGTGCCCCGGAGAGGCCGACGCCTCCCGCTCCTCAGCCTCCGGGGGTCCCCTCCCTGGCGCCGGCAGCTGGGGCCGGGCCAGCCCCGAAAGCCGGGCCCGGGCCCGGGCCTGCTTGCTCAGCCTTCCGTTGCCAGGGTCCTGAGCCTGGGGGCCTCCCCATGGGGAACCCTGAGTCCCGCGCCACGAGTCCCCCGTCCGTCCCGGCGACAACGGCACCTTTCGCGGCTTCGTCCTAGCCGCGGAGTGAGAGACCAGTCCGTTTCCCCACAGAGGCCAGCCCCCTCCAGGGGCGCCCCGGCCGCCCGCCACGGCGGAGGCGGACGCACGGCCACGGCGCCTCCATCCACTCTGCTCGGGGAAAACTGCCCGGCGCCGCGGCTGCCGGCCGCGCCCCATCGTCGCGGCTCGTTTTCTGGCTGGCCGCGCCATGCCCCGAGCGAGAAAGGGCCCTGCTGCACGCGGAACTGGGCGCTGACCAGGGCTGCCCAACGCCGGCCAATTCTCACGAGCGTTCTGCCCAAATCGATCCCGATTTGGGCAGAACGCTCGTGAGAATTGGCCGGAAAACGCCCGGCGAACACACTTCGGGCACCACAGGGCCGCAGGGCGGCCCCCCCCGGGGCCCTGTCCGGGATCGCGGGTCGTCGCGGTCCGGCACCTCCAGGAAGAGCTCCGGGAGGCGTGCCCCGGGGAGGCCGACGCCTCCCTCTCCTCAGCCTCCGGGGGTCCCCTCCCTGGCGCCGGCCGCTGGGGCCGGGCCAGCCCCGAAAGCCGGGCCCGGGCCCTGGCCTGCTTGCTCAGCCTTCCGTTGCCAGGGGCCTGAGCCTGGGGGCCTCCCCATGGGGAACCCTGAGTCCCACGCCACGAGTCCCCCGACCGTCCCGGCGACAACGGCACCTTTCGCGGCTTCGTCCTAGCCGCGGAGTGAGAGACTAGTCCGTTTCCTCACAGAGGCCAGCCCCCTCCAGGGGCACCCCGGCCGCCCGCCACTGCGGAGGCGGACGCCCGGCCACGGCGCCAACATCCACCCTACTTGGGGAAAACTCCCCGGCGCCGCGGCTGCCGGCCGCGCCACATCGTCGCGGCTCGTTTTCCGGGTGGCCGCGCCATGCCCCGAGCGAGAAAGGGCCCTGCTGCACGCGGAACTGGGCGCTGACCAGGGCTGCCCAACCCCGGCCAATTCTCACGAGCGTTCTGCCCAAATCGATCCCGATTTGGGCAGAACGCTCGTGAGAATTGGCCGGGAAAACGCCCGGCGAACACACTTCGGGCACCACAGTGCCGCAGGGCGGCCCCCCCCGGGGCCCTGTCCGGGATCGCGGGTCGTCGCGTTCCGGCACCGCCAGGAGGAGCTCCGGGAGGCGTGCCCCGGGGAGGCCGACGCCTCCCGCTCCTCAGCCTCCGGGGGTCCCCTTCCTGGAGCCGGAAGCTGGGGCCGGGCCAGCCCGAAAGCCGGGCCCGGGCCCGGGCCTGCTTGCTCAGCCTTCCGTTGCCAGGGGCCTGAGCCTGGGGGCCTCCCCATGGGGAACCCTGAGTCCCGCGCCACGAGTCCCCCGACCGTCCCGGCGACAACGGCACCTTTCGCGGCTTCGTCCTAGCCGCGGAGTGAGAGACCAGTCCGTTTCCCCACAGAGGCCAGCCCCCTCCAGGGGCTCCCCGGACGCCCGCCACGGCGGAGGCGGACGCCCGGCCACGGCGCCTCCATCCACTCTGCTCGGGGAAAACTCCCCGGCGCCGCGGCTGCCGGCGGCGCCCCGTCGTCGCGGCTCGTTTTCCGGGTGGCCGCGCCATGCCCCGAGCGAGAAGGGCCCTGCTGCACGCGGAACTGGGCGCCTGACCAGGGCTGCCCAACGCCGGCCAATTCTCACGAGCGTTGGCAGAACGCTCGTGAGAATTGGCCGGAAAAACGCCCGGCGAACAAACTTCGGGCACCACAGGGCCGCAGGGCGGCCCCCCCCGGGCCCTGTCCGGGTTCGCCTGTCGTCGCGTTTCGGCACCGCCAGGAGGAGCTCCGGGAGGCGTGCCCCGGGGAGGCCGACGCCTCCCGCTCCTCAGCCTCCGGGGGTCCCCTCCCTGGCGCCGGCAGCCGGGGCCGGGCCAGCCCCGAAAGCCGTGCCCGGGCCCTGGCCTGCTTGCTCAGCCTTCCGTTGCCAGGGGCCTGAGCCTGTGGGCCTCCCCATGGGGAACCCTGAGTCCCGCGCCACGAGTCCCCCCGACCGTCCCGGCGACAACGGCACCTTTCGCGGCTTCGTCCTAGCCGCGGAGTGAGAGACCAGTCCGTTTCCCCACAGAGGCCAGCCCCCTCCAGGGGCACCCCGGCCGGCCGCCACGGCGGAGGCGGACGCCCGGCCACGGCGCCTCCATCCATTCTGCTTGGGGGAAAACTCCCCGGCGCCGCGGCTGCCGGCCGCGCCCCATCGTCGTGGATCGTTTTCCGGGTGGCCGCGCCATGCCCCGAGCGAGAAGGGCCCTGCTGCACGCGGAACTGGGCGCTGACCAGGGATGCCCAACGCCGGCCAATTCTCACAAGCGTTCTGCCCAAATCGATCCCGATTTGGGCAGAACGCTCGTGAGAATTGGCCGGAAAACGCCCGGCGAACACACCTCGGGCACCACAGGGCCGCAGGACGGCCCCCCCCGGGGCCCTGTCCGGGATCGCGGGTCGTCGCGTTCCGGCACCGCCAGGAGGAGCTCCGGGACGCGTGCCACGGGGAGGCTGACGCCTCCCGCTCCTCAGCCTCCGGGGGTCCCCTCCCTGGCGCCGGCAGATGGGGCCGGGCCAGCCCCGAAAGCCGGGCCCGGGCCCGGGCCTGCTTGCTCAGCCTTCCGTTGCCAGGGGCCTGAGCCTGGGGGCCTCCCCATGGGGAACCCTGAGTCCCGCGCCACGAGTCCCCCGTCCGTCCCGGCGACAACGGCACCTTTCGCGGCTTCGTCCTAGCCGCGGAGTGAGAGTCCAGTCCGTTTCCCCACAGAGGCCAGCCCCCTCCAGGGGCGCCCCGGCCGCCCGCCACGGCGGAGGCGGACGCCCGGCCACGGGGCCTCCATCCACTCTGCTCGGGGAAAACTGCCCGGCGCCGCGGCTGCCGGCCGCGCGCCATCATCGCGGCTCGTTTTCCGGGTGGCCGCGCCATGCCCCGAGCGAGAAGGGCCCTGCTGCACGCGGAACTGGGCGCTGACCAGGGCTGCCCAACGCCGGCCAATTCTCACGAGCGTTCTGCCCAAATCGATCCAGATTTGGGCAGAACGCTCGTGAGAATTGGCCGGAAAACGCCCGGCGAACACACTTCGGGCACCACAGGGCCGCAGGGCGGCCCCCCCCGGAGCCTGTCCGGGATCGCGGGTCGTCGCGTTCCGGCACCGCCAGGAGGAGCTCCGGGAGGCGTGCCCCTGGGAGGCCGACGCCTCCCGCTCCTCAGCCTCCGGGGGTCCCCTCCCTGGCGCCGGCAGCTGGGGCCGGGCCAGCCTCGAAAGCCGGGCCCGGGCCCGGGCCTGCTTGCTCCGCCTTCCGTTGCCAGGGGCCTGACCTTACGGGCATCCCCATGGGGAACCCTGAGTCCCGCGCCACGAGTCCCCCGACCGTCCCGGCGACAACGGCACCTTTCGCGGCTTCGTCCTAGCCGCGGAGTCAGAGACCAGTCCGTTTCCCCACAGAGGCCAGCCCCCTCCAGGGGCGCCCCGGCCGCCCGCCACGGCGGAGGCGGACGCCCGGCCACGGCGCTTCCATGCACTCTGCTCGGGGAAAACTCCCCGGCGCCGCGGCTGCCGGCCGCGCCCCATCGTCGCGGCTCGTTTTCCGGGTGGCCGCGCCATGCCCCGAGCGAGAAAGGGCCCTGCTCCACGCGGCCCTGGGCGCTGACCAGGGCTGCCCAACGCCGGCCAATTCTCACGAGCGTTCTGCCCAAATCGATCCCGATTTGGGCAGAACGCTCGTGAGAATTGGCCGGAAAACGCCCGGCGAACACACTTCGGGCACCACAGGGCCGCAGGGCCGCCCCCCCGGGGCCCTGTCCGGGATCGCGTGTAGGCGCGTTCCGGCACCGCCAGGAGGAGCTCCGGGAGGCGGGCCCCGCGGAGGCCGACGCCTCCCGCTCCTCAGCCTCCGGGGGTCCACTCCCTGGCGCCGGCCGCTGGGGCCGGGCCAGCCCCGAAAGCCGGGCCCGGGCCCGGGCCTGCTTGCTCAGCCTTCCGTTGCCAGGGGCCTGAGCCTGGGGGCCTCCGCATGGGGAACCCTGAGTCCCGCGCCACGAGTCCCCCCGACCGTCCCGGCGACCACGGCACCTTTCGCGGCTTCGTCCCAGCCGTGGAGTGAGAGATCACTCCGTTCCCCCACAGAGGCCAGCCCCCTCCACGGGCGCCCCGGCCGCCCGCCACGTCGGAGGCGGACGCCCGGCCACGGCGCCTCCATCCACTGTGCTCGGGGAAAACTCCCCGGCGCCGGGCCCGCCGGCCGCGCCCCATCGTCGCGGCTCGTTTTCCGGGTGGCCGCGCCATGCCCCGAGCGAGAAAGGGCCCTGCTCCACGCGGCCCTGGGCGCTGACCAGGGCTGCCCAACGCCGGCCAATTCTCACGAGCGTTCTGCCCAAATCGATCCCGATTTGGGCAGAACGCTCGTGAGAATTGGCCGGAAAACGCCCGGCGAACACACTTCGGGCACCAGAGGGCCGCAGGGCCGCCCCCCCGGGGCCCTGGCCGGGATCGCGTGTCGTCGCGTTCCGGCACCGCCAGGAGGAGCTCCGGGAGGCGGGCCCCGGGGAGGCCGAAGCCTCCCGCTCCTCAGCCTCCGGGGGTCCCCTCCCTGGCGCCGGCCGCTGGGGCCGGGCCAGCCCCGAAAGCCGGGCCCGGGCCCGGGCCTGCTTGCTCAGCCTTCCGTTGCCAGGGGCCTGAGCCTGGGGGCCTCCGCATGGGGAACCCTGAGTCCCGCGCCACGAGTCCCCCCGAACGTCCCGGCGACCACGGCACCTTTCGCGGCTTCGTCCCAGCCGTGGAGTGAGAGATCACTCCGTTCCCCCACAGAGGCCAGCCCCCTCCACGGGCGCCCCGGCCGCCCGCCACGGCGGAGGCGGACGCCCGGCCACGGCGCCTCCATCCACTCTGCTCGGGGAAAACTCCCCGGCGCCGGGGCCGCCGGCCGCGCCCCATCGTCGCGGCTCGTTTTCCGGGTGGCCGAGCCATGCCCCGAGCGAGAAAGGGCCATGCTCCACGCGGCCCTGGGCGCTGACCAGGGCTGCCCAACGCCGGCCAATTTTCACGAGCGTTCTGCCCAAATCGATCCCGATTTGGGCAGAACGCTCGTGAGAATTGGCCGGAAAACGCCCGGCGAACACACTTCGGGCACCAGAGGGCCGCAGGGCCGCCCCCCCGGGGCCCTGTCCGGGATCGCGTGTCGGCGCGTTCCGGCACCGCCAGGAGGAGCTCCAGGAGGCGGGCCCCGGGGAGGCCGACGCCTCCCGCTCCTCAGCCTCCGGGGGTCCCCTCCCTGGCGCTGGCCGCTGGGGCCGGGCCAGCCCCGAAAGCCGGGCCCAGGCCCGGGCCTGCTTGCTCAGCCTTCCGTTGCCAGGGGCCTGAGCCTGGGGGCCTCCGCATGGGGAACCCTGAGTCCCGCGCCACGAGTCCCCCCGACCGTCCCGGCGACCACGGCACCTTTCGCGGCTTCGTCCCAGCCGTGGAGTGAGAGATCACTCCGTTCCCCCACAGAGGCCAGCCCCCTCCACGGGCGCCACGGCCGCCCGCCACGGCGGAGGCGGACCGCCCGGCCACGGCGCCTCCATCCACTGTGCTCGGGGAAAACTCCCCGGCGCCGGGGCCGCCGGCCGCGCCCCATCGTCGCGGCTCGTTTTCCGGGTGGCCGCGCCATGCCCCGAGCGAGAAAGGGCCCTGCTCCACGCGGCCCTGGGCGCTGACCAGGGCTGCCCAACGCCGGCCAATTCTCACGAGCGTTCTGCCCAAATCGATCCCGATTTGGGCAGAACGCTCGTGAGAATTGGCCGGAAAAACGCCCGGCGAACACACTTCGGGCACCAGAGGGCCGCAGGGCCGCCCCCCCGGGGCCCTGGCCGGGATCGCGTGTCGTCGCGTTCCGGCACCGCCAGGAGGAGCTCCGGGAGGCGGGCCCCGGGGAGGCCGACGCCTCCCGCTCCTCAGCCTCCGGGGGTCCCCTCCCTGGCGCCGGCCGCTGGGGCCGGGCCAGCCCCGAAAGCCGGGCCCGGGCCCGGGCCTGCTTGCTCAGCCTTCCGTTGCCAGGGGCCTGAGCCTGGGGGCCTCCGCATGGGGAACCCTGAGTCCCGCGCCACGAGTCCCCCCGAACGTCCCGGCGACCACGGCACCTTTCGCGGCTTCGTCCCAGCCGTGGAGTGAGAGATCACTCCGTTCCCCCACAGAGGCCAGCCCCCTCCACGGGCGCCCCGGCCGCCCGCCACGGCGGAGGCGGACGCCCGGCCACGGCGCCTCCATCCACTCTGCTCGGGGAAAACTCCCCGGCGCCGGGGCCGCCGGCCGCGCCCCATCGTCGCGGCTCGTTTTCCGGGTGGCCGAGCCATGCCCCGAGCGAGAAAGGGCCATGCTCCACGCGGCCCTGGGCGCTGACCAGGGCTGCCCAACGCCGGCCAATTTTCACGAGCGTTCTGCCCAAATCGATCCCGATTTGGGCAGAACGCTCGTGAGAATTGGCCGGAAAACGCCCGGCGAACACACTTCGGGCACCAGAGGGCCGCAGGGCCGCCCCCCCCGGGGCCCTGTCCGGGATCGCGTGTCGGCGCGTTCCGGCACCGCCAGGAGGAGCTCCAGGAGGCGGGCCCCGGGGAGGCCGACGCCTCCCGCTCCTCAGCCTCCGGGGGTCCCCTCCCTGGCGCTGGCCGCTGGGGCCGGGCCAGCCCCGAAAGCCGGGCCCAGGCCCGGGCCTGCTTGCTCAGCCTTCCGTTGCCAGGGGCCTGAGCCTGGGGGCCTCCGCATGGGGAACACTGAGTCCCCGCGCCACGAGTCCCCCCGACCGTCCCGGCGACCACGGCACCTTTCGCGGCTTCGTCCCAGCCGTGGAGTGAGAGATCACTCCGTTCCCCCACAGAGGCCAGCCCCCTCCACGGGCGCCCCGGCCGCCCGCCACGGCGGAGGCGGACGCCCGGCCACGGCGCCTCCATCCACTCTGCTCGGGGAAAACTCCCCGGCGCCGGGGCCGCCGGCCGCGCCCCATCGTCGCGGCTCGTTTTCCGGGTGGCCGCGCCATGCCCCGAGCGAGAAAGGGCCCTGCTCCACGCGGCCCTGGGCGCTGACCAGGGCTGCCCAACGCCGGCCAATTCTCACGAGCGTTCTGCCCAAATCGATCCCGATTTGGGCAGAACGCTCGTGAGAATTGGCCGGAAAACGCCCGGCGAACACACTTCGGGCACCACAGGGCCGCAGGGCCGCCCCCCCGGGGCCCTGTCCGGGATCGCGTGTAGGCGCGTTCCGGCACCGCCAGGAGGAGCTCCGGGAGGCGGGCCCCGCGGAGGCCGACGCCTCCCGCTCCTCAGCCTCCAGGGTTCCCCTCCCTGGCGCCGGCCGCTGGGGCCGGGCCAGCCCTGAAAGCCGGGCCCGGGCCCGGGCCTGCTTGCTCAGCCTTCCGTTGCCAGGGGCCTGAGCCTGGGGGCCTCCGCATGGGGAACCCTGAGTCCCGCGCCACGAGTCCCCCCGACCGTCCCGGCGACCACGGCACCTTTCGCGGCTTCGTCCCAGCCGTGGAGTGAGAGATCACTCCGTTCCCCCACAGAGGCCAGCCCCCTCCACGGGCGCCCCGTCCGCCCGCCACGGCGGAGGCGGACGCCCGGCCACGGCGCCTCCATCCACTGTGCTCGGGGAAAACTCCCCGGCGCCGGGGCCGCCGGCCGCGCCCCATCGTCGCGGCTCGTTTTCCGGGTGGCCGCGCCATGCCCCGAGCGAGAAAGGGCCCTGCTCCACGCGGCCCTGGGCGCTGACCAGGGCTGCCCAACGCCGGCCAATTTTCACGAGCGTTCTGCCCAAATCGATCCCGATTTGGGCAGAACGCTCGTGAGAATTGGCCGGAAAACGCCCGGCGAACACACTTCGGGCACCAGAGGGCCGCAGGGCCGCCCCCCCGGGGCCCTGTCCGGGATCGCGTGTCGGCGCGTTCCGGCACCGCCAGGAGGAGCTCCAGGAGGCGGGCCCCGGGGAGGCCGACGCCTCCCGCTCCTCAGCCTCCGGGGGTCCCCTCCCTGGCGCTGGCCGCTGGGGCCGGGCCAGCCCCGAAAGCCGGGCCCAGGCCCGGGCCTGCTTGCTCAGCCTTCCGTTGCCAGGGGCCTGAGCCTGGGGGCCTCCGCATGGGGAACCCTGAGTCCCGCGCCACGAGTCCCCCCGACCGTCCCGGCGACCACGGCACCTTTCGCGGCTTCGTCCCAGCCGTGGAGTGAGAGATCACTCCGTTCCCCCACAGAGGCCAGCCCCCTCCACGGGCGCCCCGGCCGCCCGCCACGGCGGAGGCGGACGCCCGGCCACGGCGCCTCCATCCACTCTGCTCGGGGAAAACTCCCCGGCGCCGGGGCCGCCGGCCGCGCCCCATCGTCGCGGCTCGTTTTCCGGGTGGCCGCGCCATGCCCCGAGCGAGAAAGGGCCCTGCTCCACGCGGCCCTGGGCGCTGACCAGGGCTGCCCAACGCCGGCCAATTCTCACGAGCGTTCTGCCCAAATCGGGATCGATTTGGGCAGAACGCTCGTGAGAATTGGCCGGAAAACGCCCGGCGAACACACTTCGGGCACCACAGGGCCGCAGGGCCGCCCCCCCGGGGCCCTGTCCGGGATCGCGTGTCGGCGCGTTCCGGCACCGCCAGGAGGAGCTCCGGGAGGCGTGCCCCGGGGAGGCCGACGCCTCCCGCTCCTCAGGCTCCGGGGGTCCCCTCCCTGGCGCCGGCCGCTGGGGCCGGGCCAGCCCCGAATGCCGGGCCCGGGCCCGGGCCTGCTTGCTCAGCCTTCCGTTGCCAGGGGCCTGAGCCTGGGGGCCTCCGCATGGGGAACACTGAGTCCCGCGCCACGAGTCCCCCCGACCGTCCCGGCGACCACGGCACCTTTCGCGGCTTCGTCCCAGCCGTGGAGTGAGAGATCACTCCGTTCCCCCACAGAGGCCAGCCCCCTCCACGGGCGCCCCGGCCGCCCGCCACGGCGGAGGCGGACGCCCGGCCACGGCGCCTCCATCCACTCTGCTCGGGGAAAACTCCCCGGCGCCGGGGCCGCCGGCCGGGCCCCATCGTCGCAGCTCGTTTTCCGGGTGGCCGCGCCATGCCCCGAGCGAGAAAGGGCCCTGCTCCACGCGGCCCTGGGCGCTGACCAGGGCTGCCCAACGCCGGCCAATTCTCACGAGCGTTCTGCCCAAATCGATCCCGATTTGGGCAGAACGCTCATGAGAATTGGCCGGAAAACGCCCGGCAAACACACTTCGGGCACCAGAGGGCCGCAGGGCCGCCCTCCCGGGGCCCTGTCCGGGATCGTGTGTCGTCGCGTACCGGCACAGCCAGGAGGAGCTCCGGGAGGCGGGCCCCGGGGAGGCCGACGCCTCCCGCTCCTCAGCCTCTGGGTGTCCCCTCCCTGGCGCCGGCCGCTGGGGCCGGGCCAGCCCCGAAAGCCGGGCCCGGGCCCAGGCCTGCTTGCTCAGCCTCCGATGCCAGGGGCCTGAGCCTGGGGCCTCCGCATGGGGAACCCTGAGCCCCGCGCCACGAGTCCCCCCGACCGTCCCGGCAACAACGGCAACTTTCGCGGCTTCGTCCCAGCCGTGGAGTGAGAGATCACTCCGTTCCCCCACAGAGGCCAGCCCCCTCCACGGGCGCCCCGGCCGCCCGCCACGGCGGAGGCGGACGCCCGGCCACGGCGCCTCCATCCCCTCTGCTCGGGGGAATCTCCCCGGCGCCGGGGATGCCGGCCGCGCCCCATTGTCGCGGCTCGTTTTCCGGGTGGCCGCGCCATGCCCCGAGCGAGAAAGGGCCCTGCTCCACGCGGCACTGGGCGCTGACCAGGGCTGCCCAACGCCGGCCAATTCTCACGAGCGTTCTGCCCAAATCGATCCCGATTTGGGCAGAACGCTCGTGAGAATTGGCCGGAAAACGCCCGGCGAACACACTTCGGGCACCAGAGGGCTACAGGGCCGCCCCCCCCGGGGCCGTGTCCGGGATCGCGAGTCGTCGCGTTCCGGCACTGCCAGGAGGAGCTCCGGGAGGCGGGCCCCGGGGAGGCCGACGCCTCCCGCTCCTCAGCCTCCAGGGGGTCCCCTCCCTGGCGCCGGCCGCTGGGGCCGGGCCAGCCCCGAAAGCCGGGCCCGGGCCCGGGCCTGCTTGCTCAGCCTTCCGTTGCCAGGGGCCTGAGCCTGGGGGCCTCCGCATGGGGAACCCTGAGTCCCGCGCCACGAGTCCCCCCGACCGTCCCGGCGACCACGGCACCTTTCGCGGCTTCGTCCCAGCCGTGGAGTGAGAGATCACTCCGTTCCCCCACAGAGGCCAGCCCCCTCCACGGGCGCCCCGGCCGCCCGCCACGGCGGCGGCGGACGCCCGGCCACGGCGCCTCCATCCACTCTGCTCGGGGAAAACTCCCCGGCGCCGGGGCCGCCGGCCGAGCCCCATCGTCGTGGCTCGTTTTCCGGGTGGCCGCGCCATGCCCCGAGCGAGAAAGGGCCCTGCTCCACGCGGCCCTGGGCGCTGACCAGGGCTGCCCAACGCCGGCCAATTCTCACGAGCGTTCTGCCCAAATCGATCCCGATTTGGGCAGAACGCTCGTGAGAATTGGCCGGAAAACGCCCGGCGAACACTCTTCGGGCACCAGAGGGCTGCAGGGCCGCCCCCCCGGGGCCCTGTCCGGGATCGCGTGTCGTCGCGTTCCGGCACCGCCAGGAGGAGCTCCGGGAGTCGGGCCCCGGGGAGGCCGACGCCTCCCGCTCCTCAGCCTCCGGGGGTCCCCTCCCTGGCGCCGGCCGCTGGGGCCGGACCAGCCCTGAAACAGGGCCCGGGCCTGCTTGCTCAGCCTTCCGTTGCCAGGGGCCTGAGCCTGGGGGCCTCCGCATGGGGAACCCTGAGTCCCGCGCCACGAGTCCCCCCGACCGTCCCGGCGACCACGGCACCTTTCGCGGCTTCGTCCCAGCCGTGGAGTGAGAGATCACTCCGTTCCCCCACAGAGGCCAGCCCCCTCCAAGGGCGCCCCGGCCGCCCGCCACGGCGGAGGCGGACGCCCCGCCATGGCGCCTCCATCCACTCTGCTCGGGAAAAACTCCCCGGCGCCGGGGCCGCCGGCCGCGCCCCATCGTCGCGGCTCGTTTTCCGGGTGGCCGCGCCATGCCCCGAGCGAGAAAGGGCCCTGCTCCACGCGGCACTGGGCGCTGACCAGGGCTGCCCAACGCCGGCCAATTCTCACGAGCGTTCTGCCCAAATCGATCCCGATTTGGGCAGAACGCTCGTGAGAATTGGCCGGAAAACGCCCGGCGAACACACTTCGGGCACCACAGGGCCGCAGGGCCGACCCCCGGGGCCCTGTCCGGGATCGCGTGTCGTCGCGTTCCGGCACCGCAAGGAGGAGCTCCGGGAGGCGGGCCCCGGGGAGGCCGTCGCCTCCCGCTCCTCACCCTCCGGGTGTCCCCTCCCTGGCGCCGGCCGCTGGGGCCGGGCCAGCCCCGAAAGCCGGGCCCGGGCCCGGGCCTGCTTGCTTAGCCTTCCGTTGCCAGGGGCCTGAGCCTGGGGGCCTCCGCATGGGGAACCCTGAGTCCCGCGCCACGAGTCCCACCGACCGTCCCGATGACAACGGCACCTTTCGTGGCTTCGTCCCAGCCGTGGAGTGATAGATCACTCCGTTCCCCCACAGAGGCCAGCCCCCTCCACGGGCGCCCGGGCCACCCGCCACGGCGGAGGCGGGCACCTGGCCACGACGCCTCCATCCACTCTGCTCGGGGAAATCTCCCCGGCGCCGGGGCCGCCGGCCGCGCCCCATCGTCGCGGCTCGTTTTCCGGGTGGCCGCGCCATGACCCGAGCGAGAAAGGGCCCTGCTCCACCCGGCACTGGGCGCTGACCAGGGCTGCCCAAAGCCGGCCAATTCTCACGAGCGTTCTGCCCAAATCGATCCCGATTTGGGCAGAACCCTCGTGAGAATTGGCCGGAAAACGCTCGGCGAACACACTTCGGGCACCAGAGGGTCGCAGGGCCGCCCCCCCGGGGCCCTGTCCGGGGTCGCGTGTCGTCGGGTTCCGGCACCGCCAGGAGGAGCTCCTGGAAGCGGGCCCCGGGGAGGCCGACGCCTCCCGCTCCGCAGCCTGCGGCGGTCCCATCCCCGGCGCCGGCCGCTGGGGCCGGGCCGGCCCCGAAATCCGAGCCCGGGCCCGGGCCTGCTTGCTCAGCCTTCCGTTGCCAGGGGCCTGAGCCTTGGGGCCTCCGCATGGGGAACCCTGAGTCCCGCCGCACGAGTCCCTCCGACCGTCCCGGCGACAACGGCACCATTCGCGGCTTTGTCCCAGCCGTGGAGTGAGAGTTCACTCCGTTCCCCCACAGAGGGCAGCCCCCTCCACGGGCGCCCCGGCTGCCCACCACGGCGGAGGCGGACGCCCGGCCACGGCGCCTCCATCCACTCTGCTCGGGGAAAACTCCCCGGCGCCGGGGCCGCCGGGCGCGCCACATCGTCGCGGCTCGTTTTCCGGGTTGCCGCGCCATGCCCCGAGCGAGAAAGGGCCCTGCTCCACGCGGCCTTGGGCTCTGACCAGGGCTGCCCAACGCCGGCCAATTCTCACGAGCGTTCTGCCCAAATCGATCCCGATTTGGGCAGAACGCTCGTGAGAATTGGCCGGAAAACGCCCGGCGAACACACTTCGGGCACCAGAGGGCCGCAGGGCCGCCCCCCCGGGGCCCTGTCCGGGATCGCGTGTCGTCGCGTACCGGCACCGCCTGGAGGAGCTCCGGGAGGCGGGCCCCGGGGAGGCCGACGCCTCGCGCTCCTCAGCCTCCGGGGTTCCCCTCCCTGGCGCCGGCCGCTGGGGCCGGGCTAGCCCCGAAAGCCGGCCCAGGCCCAGGCCTGCTTGCTCAGCCTTCCGTTGCCAGGGGCCTGAGCCTTGGGGCCTCCGCATGGGGAACCCTGAGTCCCGCGCCACGAGACCCCCTGACCGTCCCGGCGACAACGGCACCTTTCGCGGCTTCGTCCCAGCCGTGGATTGAGAGATCACTCCGTTCCCCCACAGAGGCCAGCCCCCTCCACGGGCGCCCCGGCTGCCCGACACGGCGGAGGCGGGCACCCGGCCACGGCGCCTCCATCCACTCTGCTCGGGGAAAACTCCCCGGCGCCGGGGGCGCAGGCCGCGCCCCATCGTCGCGGCTCGTTTTCCGGGTGGCCGCGCCATGCCCCGAGCGAGAAAGGGCCATGCTCCACGCGGCACTGGGCGTTACCAGGGCTGCCCATCGCCGGCCAATTCTCACGAGCGTTCTGCCCAAATCGATCCCGATATGGGCAGAACGCTCGTGAGAATTGGCCGGAAAACGCCCGGCGAACACACTTCGGGCACCACAGGGGCGCAGGGCCGCCCCCCCGGGGCCCTGTCCGGGGTCGCGGGTCGTCACGTTCCGGCACCGCCAGGAGGAGCACCGGGAGGCGGGCCCCGGGGAGGCCGACGCCTCCTGCTCCTCAGCCTCCGGTGGTTCCCCTCCCTGGCGCCGGTAGCTGGGGCCGGGCCAGCCCCGAAAGCCGGGCCCGGGCCCGGGTCTGCTTGCTCAGCCTTCCGTTGCCAGGGGCCTGAGCCTGGGGCCCTCCGCCCGGGGAACCCTGAGTCCCGCGCCACGAGTCCCCCCGACCGTCGCGGCGACAACAGCACCTTTCGCGGCTTCGTCCCAGCCGTGGAGTGAGAGATCAGTCCGTTCCCCCACAGAGGCCAGCCCCCTCCACGGGCGCCAAGGCCGCCCGCCACGGCAGAGGCGGGCGCCCGGCCACGGCGCCTCCATCCACTCTGCTCGGGGAAAACTCCCCGGCGCCGGGGCCACCGGCCGCGCCCCATCGTCGCGGCTCGTTTTCCGGGTGGCCGCGACATGCCCCGAGCGAGAAAGGGCCCTGCTCCACGCGGCACTGGGCGCTGACCAGGTCTGCCCAACGCCGGCCAATTCTCACGAGCGTTCTGCCCAAATCGGGATCGATTTGGGCAGAACGCTCGTGAGAATTGGCCGGAAAACGCCAGGCGAACACACTTCGGGCACCAGAGGGCCGCAGGGCCGCCCCCCCCGGGGCCCTCTCCGGGGTCGCGTGTCGTCGCGTTCCGGCACCGCCAGGAGGAGCTCCGGGAGGCGGGCTCCCGGGAGGCCGACGCCTCCCGCTCCTCAGCCTCCGACAGTCCCATCCCCGGCGCCGGCCGCTGGGGCCGGGCCGGCCCCGAAATCCGGGCCCGGGCCCGGGCCTGCTTGCTCAGCCTTCCGTTGCCAGGGGCCTGAGCCTTGGGGCCTCCGCATGGGGAACCCTGAGTCCCGCGCCACGAGTCCCCCCGACCGTCCCGGCGACAACGGCACCTTTCGCGGCTTCGTCCCAGCCGTGGAGTGAGAGATCACTCCGTTCCCCACAGAGGCCAGCCCCCTCCACGGGCGCCCCCGCCGCCCGCCACGGCGGAGGCGGATGCCCGGCCAAGGCGCCTCCATCCACTCTACTCGGGGAAAACTCCCCGGCGCCGGGGCCGCCGGCCGCGCCCCATGGTCGCGGCTCGTTTTCCGGGTGGCCGCGACATGCCCCGAGCGAGAAAGGGCCCTGCTCCACGCGGCCCTGGGCGCTGACCAGGGCTGCCCAACGCCGGCCAATTCTCACGAGCGTTCTGCCCAAATCGATCCCGATTTGGGCAGAACGCTCGTGAGAATTGGCCGGAAAATGACCGGCGAACACACTTCGGGCACCAGAGGGCCGCAGGGCCGCCCCCCCGGGGCCCTGTCCGGGATGACGTGTCGTCGCGTTCCGGCACCGCCAGGAGGAACTCCTGGAGGCGGGCCCGGGGAGGCCGACGCCTCCCGCTCCTCAGCCTGCGGCGGTCCCATCCCCGGCGCCGGCCGCTGGGTCCGGGCCGGCCCCGAAATCCGGGCCCGGGCCCGGGCCTGCTTGCTCAGCCTTCCGTTGCCAGGGGCCCAGGGGCCTCCGCATGGGGAACCCTGAGTCCCGCCGCACGAGTCCCTCCGACCGTCCCGGCGACAACGGCACCTTTCGCGGCTTTGTCCCAGCCTTGGAGTGAGAGATCACTCCGTTCCCCCACAGAGGGCAGCCCCCTCCACGGGCGCCCCGGCTGCCCGCCACGGCGGAGGCGGACGCCCGGCCACGGCGCCTCCATCCACTCTCCTCGGGGAAAACTCCCCGGCGCCGGGGCCGCCGGGCGCGCCCCATCGTCGCGGCTCGTTTTCCGTGTTGCCGCGCCATGCCCCGAGCGAGAAAGGGCCCTGCTCCACGCGGCCTTGGGCGCTGACCAGGGCTGCCCAACGCCGGCCAATTCTCACGAGCGTTCTGCCCAAATCGATCCCGATTTGGGCAGAACGCTCGGGAGAATTGGCCGGGAAAACGCCCGGCGAACACACTTCGGGCACCAGAGAGCCGCAGGGCCGCCCCCACGGGGCCCTGTCCGGGATCGCGTGTCGTCGCGTACCGGCACCGCCAGGAGGAGCTCCGGGAGGCGGGCCCCGGGGAGGCCGACGCCTCCCGCTCCTCAGCCTCCGGGGGTCCCCTCCCTGGCTCCGGCCCCTGGGGCCGGGCCAGCCCCAAAAGCCGGCCCAGGCCCAGGCCTGCTTGCTCAGCCTTCCGTTGCCAGGGGCCTGAGCCTGGGGGCCTCCGCATGGGGAACACTGAGACCCGCGCCACGAGTCCCCCCGACCGTCCCGGCGACAACGGCACCTTTCGCGGCTTCGTCCCAGCCGTGGAGTGAGAGATCACTCCGTTCCCCCACAGAGGCCAGCCCCCTCAACGGGCGCCCGGCTGCCCGCCACTGCGGAGGCGGACGCCCGGCTACGGCGCTTCCATCCACTCTGCTCGGGGAAAACTCCCCGGCGCCGGGGCCGCCGGCCGCTCCCCATCGTCGCGGCTCGTTTTCCTGGTGGCCGCGCCATGCCCCGAGCGAGAAAGGGCCCTGCTCCACGCGGCACTGGGCGCTTACCAGGGCTGCCCAACGCCGGCCAATTCTCACGAGCGTTCTGCCCAAATCGATCCCGATTTGGGCAGAACGCTCGTGAGAATTGGCCGGAAAACGACCGGCGAACACACTTCGGGCACCAGAGGGCCGCAGGGCCGCCCCCCCGGGGACCTGTCCATGATCGCGTGTCGTCGCGTTCCGGCACCGCCAGGAGGAGCTCCTGGAGGCGGGCCCGGGGAGGCCGACGCCTCCCGCTCCTCAGCCTCCGGGGGTCCCCACCCCGGCGCCGGCCTCTGGGGCCGGGCCAGCCCCGAAAGCCGGCCCTGGCCCGGGCCTGCTTGCTCAGCATTCCGTTGCCAGGGGCCTGAGCCTGGGGGCCTCCGCATGGGGAACCCTGAGTCCCACACCACGAGTCCCCCCAACCGTCCCGGCGACAACGGCACCTTTCGCGGCTTCGTCCCAGCCGTGGAGTGAGAGATCACTCCGTTCCAACACAGAGGCCAGCCCCCTCCACGGGCGCCCCGGCCGCCCGCCACGGCAGAGACGGACGCCCGGCCACGGCGCCTCCACCCACTCTGCTCGGGGAAAACTCCCCAGCGCCGGGGCCGTCGCCCGCTCCCCATCGTCGCGGCTCGTTTTCCGGGTGGCCGCGACATGCCCCGAGCGAGAAAGGGCCCTGCTCCACGCGGAACTGGGCGCTGACCAGGGCTGCCCAACGCCGGCCAATTCTCACGAGCGTTCTGCCCAAATCGATCCCGATTTGAGCAGAACGCTCGTGAGAATTGGCCGGAAAACGCCCGACGAACACACTTCGGGCACCACAGGGCCGCAGGGCCGCCCCCCCGGGGCCCTGTCCGGGATCCCCTGTCGTCGCGTTCCGGCACCGCCAGGAGGAGCTCTGGGAGGCGGGCCCCGGGGAGGGCGACGCCTCCCGCTCCTCAGCCTCCGGGGGTCCCCTCCCTGGCGCCGACCGCTGGGGCCGGGCCAGCCCCGAAATCCGGGCCCGGGCCCGGGCCTGCTTGCTCAGCCTTCCGTTGCCAGGGGCCTGAGCCTGGGGGCTTCCGCATGGGGAACCCTGTGTCCCGCGCCACGAGTCCCCCGACCGTCCCGGCGACGACGGCACCTTTCGCGGCTTCGTCCCAGCCGTGGAGTCAGACCAGTCCGTTTCCCCACAGAGGCCAGCCCCCTCCAGGGGCGCCCCGGCCGCCCGACACGGCGGAGGCGGACGCCCGGCCACGGCGCCTCCATGCACTCTGCTCGGGGAAAACTCCCCGGCGCCGCGGCTGCCGGCCGGGCCCCATCGTCGCGGCTCATTTTCCGTGTGGCCGCGACATGCCCCGAGCGGGAAAGGGCCCTGCTCCACGCGGAACTGGGCGCTGACCAGGGCTGCACAACGCCGGCCAATTCTCACGAGCGTTCTGCCCAAATCGATCCCGATTTGGGCAGAACGCTCGTGAGAATTGGCCGGAAAACGCCCGGCGAACACACTTCGGGCACCACAGGGCCGCAGGGCGGCCCCCCCGGGACCCTGTCCGGGATCGCGTGTCGTCGCGTCCGGCACCGCCGGGGGGAGCTCCGGGATGCGGGCCCCGGGGCGGCCGACGCCTCCCGCTCCTCAGCCAACGGGTGTCCCTTCCCTGGCGCCGGCAGCTGGGGCTGGGCAAGCCCCGAAAGCCGGGCCCGGGCCCGGGCCTACTTGCTCAGCCTTCCGTTACTGGGGCCTGAGCCTGGGGGCCTCCCCATGGGGAACCCTGAGTCCCGCGCCACGAGTCCCCCGACCATACCGGCGACAACGGCACCTTTCGCGGCTTCGTCCTAGCCGAGAGTGAGAGACCAGTCCGTTTCCCCACAGAGGCCAGCCCCCTCCAGGGGCGCCCCGGCCGCCCGCCACGGCGGAGGCGGCCGCCCGGCCACGGCGCCTCCATGCACTCTGCTCGGGGAAAACTCCCCGGTGCAGCGGCTGCCGGCCGCGCCCCATCGTCGCGGCTCGTTTTCCGGGTGGCCGCGACATGCCCCGAGCGAGAAAGGGCCCTGCTCCACGCGGAACTGGGCGCTGACCAGGGCTGCCCAACGCCGGCCAATTCTCACGAGCGTTCTGCCCAAATCGATCCCGATTTGGGCAGAACGCTCGTGAGAATTGGCCGGAAAACGCCCGGCGAACACACTTCGGGCACCACAGGGCCGCAGGGCGGCCCCCCCGGCGCCCTGTCCGGTATCGCGGATCGTCGCGTTCCGGCACCGCCGGGAGGAGCTCCGGGAGGCGGGCCCCGGGGCGGCCGACGCCTCCCGCTCCTCAGCCTCCGGGGGTCCCCTCCCTGGTGCCGGCAGCTGGGGCCGGGCCAGCCCCGAAAACCGGGCCCGGGCCCGGGCCTGCTTGCTCAGCCTTCCGTTGACAGGGGCCTGAGCCTGGGGGCCTCCCCATGGGGAACCCTGAGTCCCGCGCCACGAGTCCCCCGACCGTCCCGGCGACAACGGCACCTTTCGCGGCTTCGTCCTAGCCGCAGAGTCAGAGACCAGTCCGTTTCCCCACAGAGGCCAGCCCCATCCAGGGGCGCCCCGGCTGCCCGCCACGGCGGAGGCGGACGCCCGGCCACGGCGCCTCCATGCACTCTGCTCGGGGAAAACTCCCCGGCGCCGGGGCTGCCGGCCGCACCCCATCGTCGCGGCTCGTTTTCTGGGTGGCCGCGACATGCCCCGAGCGAGAAAGGGCCCTGCTCCACGCGGAACTGGGCGCTGAGCAGGGCTGCCCAACGCCGGCCAATTCTCACGAGCGTTCTGCCCAAATCGATCCCGATTTGTGCAGAACGCTCGTGAGAATTGGCCGGAAAACGCCCGGAGAACACACTTCGGACACCACAGGGCCGCAGGGCGGCCCCCAGGGGCCCTGTCCGGGATCGCGGGTCGTCGCGTTCCGGCACCGCCGGGAGGAGCTCCGGGAGGCGTGCCCCGGGGCGGCCGACGCCTCCCGCTCCTCAGCCTCCGGGGGTCCCCTCCCTGGCCCCGGCAGCTGGGGCCGGGCCAGCCCCGAAAGCCGGGACCAGGCCCGGGCCTGCTTGCTCAGCCTTCCGTTGCCAGGGGCCTGAGCCTGGGGGCCTCCCCATGGGGAACCCTGAGTCCCGCGCCACGAGTCCCCCGACCGTCCCGGCGACAACGGCACCTTTCGCGGCTTCGTCCTAGCCGCGGAGTGAGAGACCAGTCCGTTTCCCTACAGAGGCCAGCCCACTCCAGGGGCGCCACGGCCGCCCGCTACGGCGGAGGCGGACGCCCAGCCACGGCGCCTCCATGCACTCTGCTCGGGGGAAAACTCCCCGGCGCCGCGGCTGCCGGCCGCGCCCCATCGTCGTGGCTCGTTTTCCGGGTGGCCGCGACATGCCCCGAGCGAGAAAGGGCCCTGCTCCACGCGGAACTGGGCGCTGACCAGGGCTGCCCAACGCCGGCCAATTCTCACGAGCGTTCTGCCCAAATCGATCCTAATTTGGGCAGAACGGTCGTGAGAATTGGCCGGAAAACGCCCGGCGAACACACTTCGGGCACCACAGGGCCGCAGGGCGGCCCCCCCGGGGCCCTGTCCGGGATCGCGGGTCGTCGCGTTCCGGCACCGCCGGGAGGAGCTCCGGGAGGTGGGCCCAGGGGCGGCCGACGCCTCCCGCTCCTCAGCCTCTAGGGTCCCCTCCCTGGCGCCGGCAGCTGGGGCCGGGCCAGCCCCGAAAGCCGGGCCCGGGCCCGGGCCTGCTTGCTCAGCCTTCCGTTGCCAGGGGCCTGAGCCTGGGGGCCTCCCCATGGGGAACCCTGAGTCCCGCGCCACGAGTCCCCCGACCGTCCAGCGACAACGGCACCTTTCGCGGCTTCGTCCTAGCCGCGGAGTCAGAGACCAGTCCGTTTCCCCACAGAGGCCAGCCCCCTCCAGGGGCGCCCCGGCCGCCCGCCACGGCGGAGGGGGACGCCCGGCCACGGCGCCTCCATGCACTCTGCTCGGGGAAAACTCCCCGGCGCCGCGGATGCCGGCCGCGCCCCATCGTCGCGGCTCGTTTTCCGGGTGGCTGCGCCATGCCCCGAGCGAGAAAGGGCCCTGCTCCACGCGGAACTGGGCGCTGACCAGGGCTGCCCAACGCCGGCCAATTCTCACGAGCGTTCTGCCCAAATTGATCCCGATTTGGGCAGAACGCTCGTGAGAATTGGCCGGAAAAGGCCCGGCGAACACACTTCGGGCACCACAGGGCGGCAGGGCGACCCCCCCCGGGGCCCTGTCCGGGATCGCGTGTCGTCGCGTTCCGTCACCGCCAGGAGGAGCTCCGGGAGGCATGCCGCGGGGAGGCTGACGCCTCCCGGTCCTCAGCCTCCGGGGGTCCCCTCCCTGGCGCCGGGAGCTGGGGCCGGGCCAGCCCCGAAAGCCGGGCCCGGGCCCGGGCCTGCTTGCTCAGCCTTCCGTTGCCAGGGGCCTGAGCCTGGGGGCCTCCCCATGGGGAACCATGAGTCCCGCACCACGAGTCCCCCGACCGTCCCGGCGACAACGGCACCTTTCGCGGCTTCGTCCTAGCCGCGGAGTCAGAGACCAGTCCGTTTCCCCACAGAGGCCAGCCCCCGCCAGGGGCGCCCCGGCCGCCCGCAACGGCGGAGGCGGATGCCCGGCCACGGCGCCTCCATGCACTCTGCTCGGGGAAAACTCCCCGGCGCCGCGGCTGCCGGCCGCGCCCCATCGTCGCGGCTCGTTTTCCAGGTGGCCACGACATGCCCCGAGCGAGAAAGGGCCCTGTTCCACGAGGAACTGGGCGCTGACCAGGGCTGCCCAACGCCGGCCAATTCTCACGAGCGTTCTGCCCAAATCTATCCCGATTTGGGCAGAACGCTCGTGAGAATTGGCCGGAAAACGCCCGGCGAACACACTTCGGGCACCACAGGGCCGCAGGGCGGCCCCCCCGGGGCCCAGTCCAGGATCGCGGGTCATCGCGTTCCGGCACCGCCGGGAGGAGCTCCGGGAGGCGGGCCCCGGTGCGGCCGACGCCTCCCGCTCCTCAGCCTCCGGGGGTCCCCTCCCTGGCGCCGGCAGCTGGGACCGGGCCAGCCCCGAAAGCCGGGCCCGGGCCCGGGCCTGCTTGCTCACCCTTCCGTTGCCAGGGGACTGAGCCTGGGGGCCTCCCCATGGGGAACCCTGAGTCCCGCGCCACGAGTCCCCCGACCGTCCCGGCGACAACGGCACCATTCGCGGCTTCGTCCTAGCCGCGGTGTCAGAGACCAGTCCGTTTCCCCACAGAGGCCAGCCCCCTCCAGGGGCGCCCCGGCCGCCCGCTACGGCGGAGGCCGTCGCCCGGCCACGGCGCCTTCATGCACTCTGCTCGGGGAATACTCCCCGGCGCCGTGGCTGCCGGCCGCGCCCCATCGTCGCGGCTCGTTTTCCGGGTGGCCGCGACATGCCCCGAGCGAGAAAGGGCCCTGCTCCACGCGGAACTGGGCGCTGACCAGGGCTGCCCAACGCCGGCCAATTCTCACGAGCGTTCTGCCCAAATCGATCCCGATTTGGGCAGAACGCTCGTGAGAATTGGCCGAAAAACGCCCGGCGAACCCACTTCGGGCACCACAGGGCCGCAGGGCGGCCCCCCCGGGGCCCTGTCCGGGATCGCGGGTCGTCGCGTACCGGCACCGCCGGGAGGAGCTCCGGGAGGCGGGCCCCGGGGCGGCCGACGCCTCCCGCTCCTCAGCCTCCGGGGGTCCCCTCCCTGGTGCCGGCAGCTGGGGCCGGGCCAGCCCCGAAAGCCGGGCCCGGGCCTGCTTGCTCAGCCTTCCGTTGCCAGGGGCCTGAGCCTGGGGGCCTGCCCATGGGGAACCCTGAGTCCCGCGCCACGAGTCCCCGACCGTCCCGGCGACAATGGCACCTTTCGCGGCTTCGTCCTAGCTGCGGAGCGAGAGACCAGTCCGTTTCCCCACAGAGGCCAGCCCCCTCCAGGGGCGCCCCGGCCGCCCGCCACGGCAGAGGCGGACGCCCGGCCACGGCGCCTCCATGCACTCTGCTCGGGGAAAACTCCCCGGCGCCGCGGCTGCCGGCCGCGCCCCATCGTCGCGGCTCGTTTTCCAGGTGGCCGCGACATGCCCCGAGCGAGAAAGGGCCCTGCTCCACGCGGAACTGGGCGCTGACCAGGGCTGCCCAACGCCGGCCAATTCTCACGAGCGTTCTGCCCAAATCGATCCCGATTTGGGCAGAACGCTCGTGAGAATTGGCCGGAAAAGGCCCGGCGAACACACTTCGGGCACCACAGGGCGGCAGGGCGACCCCCCCCGGGGCCCTGTCCGGGATCGCGTGTCGTCGCGTTCCGTCACCGCCAGGAGGAGCTCCGGGAGGCATGCCGCGGGAAGGCCGACGCCTCCCGGTCCTCAGCCTCCGGGGGTCCCCTCCCTGGCGCCGGGAGCTGGGGCCGGGCCAGCCCCGAAAGCCGGGCCCGGGCCCGGGCCTGCTTGCTCAGCCTTCCGTTGCCAGGGGCCTGAGCCTGGGGGCCTCCCCATGGGGAACCATGAGTCCCGCGCCACGAGTCCCCCGACCGTCCCGGCGACAACGGCACCTTTCGCGGCTTCGTCCTAGCCGCGGAGTCAGAGACCAGTCCGTTTCCCCACAGAGGCCAGCCCCCGCCAGGGGCGCCCCGGCCGCCCGCCACGGCGGAGGCGGATGCCCGGCCACGGCGCCTCCATGCACTCTGCTCGTGGAAAACTCCCCGGCGCCGCGGCTGACGGCCGCGCCCCATCGTCGCGGCTCGTTTTCCAGGTGGCCACGACATGCCCCGAGCGAGAAAGGGCCCTGTTCCACGAGGAACTGGGCGCTGACCAGGGCTGCCCAACGCCGGCCAATTCTCACGAGCGTTCTGCCCAAATCGATCCCGATTTGGGCAGAACGCTCGTGAGAATTGGCCGGAAAACGCCCGGCGAACACACTTCGGGCACCACAGGGCCGCAGGGCGGCCCCCCCGGGGCCCAGTCCAGGATCGCGGGTCATCGCGTTCCGGCACCGCCGGGAGGAGCTCCGGGAGGCGGGCCCCGGTGCGGCCGACGCCTCCCGCTCCTCAGCCTCCGGGGGTCCCCTCCCTGGCGCCGGCAGCTGGGACCGGGCCAGCCCCGAAAGCCGGGCCCGGGCCCGGGCCTGCTTGCTCACCCTTCCGTTGCCAGGGGACTGAGCCTGGGGGCCTCCCCATGGGGAACCCTGAGTCCCGCGCCACGAGTCCCCCGACCGTCCCGGCGACAACGGCACCATTCGCGGCTTCGTCCTAGCCGCGGTGTCAGAGACCAGTCCGTTTCCCCACAGAGGCCAGCCCCCACCAGGGGCGCCCCGGCCGCCCGCTACGGCGGAGGCCGTCGCCCGGCCACGGCGCCTTCATGCACTCTGCTCGGGGAATACTCCCCGGCGCCGTGGCTGCCGGCCGCGCCCCATCGTCGCGGCTCGTTTTCCGGGTGGCCGCGACATGCCCCGAGCGAGAAAGGGCCCTGCTCCACGCGGAACTGGGCGCTGACCAGGGCTGCCCAACGCCGGCCAATTCTCACGAGCGTTCTGCCCAAATCGATCCCGATTTGGGCAGAACGCTCGTGAGAATTGGCCGGAAAACGCCCGGCGAACCCACTTCGGGCACCACAGGGCCGCAGGGCGGCCCCCCCGGGGCCCTGTCCGGGATCGCGGGTCGTCGCGTACCGGCACCGCCGGGAGGAGCTCCGGGAGGCGGGCCCCGGGGCGGCCGACGCCTCCCGCTCCTCAGCCTCCGGGGGTCCCCTCCCTGGTGCCGGCAGCTGGGGCCGGGCCAGCCCCGAAAGCCGGGCCCGGGCCTGCTTGCTCAGCCTTCCGTTGCCAGGGGCCTGAGCCTGGGGGCCTGCCCATGGGGAACCCTGAGTCCCGCGCCACGAGTCCCCGACCGTCCCGGCGACAATGGCACCTTTCGCGGCTTCGTCCTAGCCGCGGAGCGAGAGACCAGTCCGTTTCCCCACAGAGGCCAGCCCCCTCCAGGGGCGCCCCGGCCGCCCGCCACGGCAGAGGCGGACGCCCGGCCACGGCGCCTCCATGCACTCTGCTCGGGGAAAACTCCCCGGCGCCGCGGCTGCCGGCCGCGCCCCATCGTCGCGGCTCGTTTTCCAGGTGGCCGCGACATGCCCCGAGCGAGAAAGGGCCCTGCTCCACGCGGAACTGGGCGCTGACCAGGGCTGCCCAACGCCGGCCAATTCTCACGAGCGTTCTGCCCAAATCGATCCCGATTTGGGCAGAACGCTCGTGAGAATTGGCCGGAAAAGGCCCGGCGAACACACTTCGGGCACCACAGGGCGGCAGGGCGACCCCCCCCGGGGCCCTGTCCGGGATCGCGTGTCGTCGCGTTCCGTCACCGCCAGGAGGAGCTCCGGGAGGCATGCCGCGGGAAGGCCGACGCCTCCCGGTCCTCAGCCTCCGGGGGTCCCCTCCCTGGCGCCGGGAGCTGGGGCCGGGCCAGCCCCGAAAGCCGGGCCCGGGCCCGGGCCTGCTTGCTCAGCCTTCCGTTGCCAGGGGCCTGAGCCTGGGGGCCTCCCCATGGGGAACCATGAGTCCCGCGCCACGAGTCCCCCGACCGTCCCGGCGACAACGGCACCTTTCGCGGCTTCGTCCTAGCCGCGGAGTCAGAGACCAGTCCGTTTCCCCACAGAGGCCAGCCCCCGCCAGGGGCGCCCCGGCCGCCCGCCACGGCGGAGGCGGATGCCCGGCCACGGCGCCTCCATGCACTCTGCTCGTGGAAAACTCCCCGGCGCCGCGGCTGACGGCCGCGCCCCATCGTCGCGGCTCGTTTTCCAGGTGGCCACGACATGCCCCGAGCGAGAAAGGGCCCTGTTCCACGAGGAACTGGGCGCTGACCAGGGCTGCCCAACGCCGGCCAATTCTCACGAGCGTTCTGCCCAAATCGATCCCGATTTGGGCAGAACGCTCGTGAGAATTGGCCGGAAAACGCCCGGCGAACACACTTCGGGCACCACAGGGCCGCAGGGCGGCCCCCCCGGGGCCCAGTCCAGGATCGCGGGTCATCGCGTTCCGGCACCGCCGGGAGGAGCTCCGGGAGGCGGGCCCCGGTGCGGCCGACGCCTCCCGCTCCTCAGCCTCCGGGGGTCCCCTCCCTGGCGCCGGCAGCTGGGACCGGGCCAGCCCCGAAAGCCGGGCCCGGGCCCGGGCCTGCTTGCTCACCCTTCCGTTGCCAGGGGACTGAGCCTGGGGGCCTCCCCATGGGGAACCCTGAGTCCCGCGCCACGAGTCCCCCGACCGTCCCGGCGACAACGGCACCATTCGCGGCTTCGTCCTAGCCGCGGTGTCAGAGACCAGTCCGTTTCCCCACAGAGGCCAGCCCCCTCCAGGGGCGCCCCGGCCGCCCGCTACGGCGGAGGCCGTCGCCCGGCCACGGCGCCTTCATGCACTCTGCTCGGGGAATACTCCCCGGCGCCGTGGCTGCCGGCCGCGCCCCATCGTCGCGGCTCGTTTTCCGGGTGGCCGCGACATGCCCCGAGCGAGAAAGGGCCCTGCTCCACGCGGAACTGGGCGCTGACCAGGGCTGCCCAACGCCGGCCAATTCTCACGAGCGTTCTGCCCAAATTGATCCCGATTTGGGCAGAACGCTCGTGAGAATTGGCCGGAAAAGGCCCGGCGAACACACTTCGGGCACCACAGGGCGGCAGGGCGACCCCCCCCGGGGCCCTGTCCGGGATCGCGTGTCGTCGCGTTCCGTCACCGCCAGGAGGAGCTCCGGGAGGCATGCCGCGGGGAGGCTGACGCCTCCCGGTCCTCAGCCTCCGGGGGTCCCCTCCCTGGCGCCGGGAGCTGGGGCCGGGCCAGCCCCGAAAGCCGGGCCCGGGCCCGGGCCTGCTTGCTCAGCCTTCCGTTGCCAGGGGCCTGAGCCTGGGGGCCTCCCCATGGGGAACCATGAGTCCCGCACCACGAGTCCCCCGACCGTCCCGGCGACAACGGCACCTTTCGCGGCTTCGTCCTAGCCGCGGAGTCAGAGACCAGTCCGTTTCCCCACAGAGGCCAGCCCCCGCCAGGGGCGCCCCGGCCGCCCGCAACGGCGGAGGCGGATGCCCGGCCACGGCGCCTCCATGCACTCTGCTCGGGGAAAACTCCCCGGCGCCGCGGCTGCCGGCCGCGCCCCATCGTCGCGGCTCGTTTTCCAGGTGGCCACGACATGCCCCGAGCGAGAAAGGGCCCTGTTCCACGAGGAACTGGGCGCTGACCAGGGCTGCCCAACGCCGGCCAATTCTCACGAGCGTTCTGCCCAAATCGATCCCGATTTGGGCAGAACGCTCGTGAGAATTGGCCGGAAAACGCCCGGCGAACACACTTCGGGCACCACAGGGCCGCAGGGCGGCCCCCCCGGGGCCCAGTCCAGGATCGCGGGTCATCGCGTTCCGGCACCGCCGGGAGGAGCTCCGGGAGGCGGGCCCCGGTGCGGCCGACGCCTCCCGCTCCTCAGCCTCCGGGGGTCCCCTCCCTGGCGCCGGCAGCTGGGACCGGGCCAGCCCCGAAAGCCGGGCCCGGGCCCGGGCCTGCTTGCTCACCCTTCCGTTGCCAGGGGACTGAGCCTGGGGGCCTCCCCATGGGGAACCCTGAGTCCCGCGCCACGAGTCCCCCGACCGTCCCGGCGACAACGGCACCATTCGCGGCTTCGTCCTAGCCGCGGTGTCAGAGACCAGTCCGTTTCCCCACAGAGGCCAGCCCCCTCCAGGGGCGCCCCGGCCGCCCGCTACGGCGGAGGCCGTCGCCCGGCCACGGCGCCTTCATGCACTCTGCTCGGGGAATACTCCCCGGCGCCGTGGCTGCCGGCCGCGCCCCATCGTCGCGGCTCGTTTTCCGGGTGGCCGCGACATGCCCCGAGCGAGAAAGGGCCCTGCTCCACGCGGAACTGGGCGCTGACCAGGGCTGCCCAACGCCGGCCAATTCTCACGAGCGTTCTGCCCAAATCGATCCCGATTTGGGCAGAACGCTCGTGAGAATTGGCCGAAAAACGCCCGGCGAACCCACTTCGGGCACCACAGGGCCGCAGGGCGGCCCCCCCGGGGCCCTGTCCGGGATCGCGGGTCGTCGCGTACCGGCACCGCCGGGAGGAGCTCCGGGAGGCGGGCCCCGGGGCGGCCGACGCCTCCCGCTCCTCAGCCTCCGGGGGTCCCCTCCCTGGTGCCGGCAGCTGGGGCCGGGCCAGCCCCGAAAGCCGGGCCCGGGCCTGCTTGCTCAGCCTTCCGTTGCCAGGGGCCTGAGCCTGGGGGCCTGCCCATGGGGAACCCTGAGTCCCGCGCCACGAGTCCCCGACCGTCCCGGCGACAATGGCACCTTTCGCGGCTTCGTCCTAGCTGCGGAGCGAGAGACCAGTCCGTTTCCCCACAGAGGCCAGCCCCCTCCAGGGGCGCCCCGGCCGCCCGCCACGGCAGAGGCGGACGCCCGGCCACGGCGCCTCCATGCACTCTGCTCGGGGAAAACTCCCCGGCGCCGCGGCTGCCGGCCGCGCCCCATCGTCGCGGCTCGTTTTCCAGGTGGCCGCGACATGCCCCGAGCGAGAAAGGGCCCTGCTCCACGCGGAACTGGGCGCTGACCAGGGCTGCCCAACGCCGGCCAATTCTCACGAGCGTTCTGCCCAAATCGATCCCGATTTGGGCAGAACGCTCGTGAGAATTGGCCGGAAAAGGCCCGGCGAACACACTTCGGGCACCACAGGGCGGCAGGGCGACCCCCCCCGGGGCCCTGTCCGGGATCGCGTGTCGTCGCGTTCCGTCACCGCCAGGAGGAGCTCCGGGAGGCATGCCGCGGGAAGGCCGACGCCTCCCGGTCCTCAGCCTCCGGGGGTCCCCTCCCTGGCGCCGGGAGCTGGGGCCGGGCCAGCCCCGAAAGCCGGGCCCGGGCCCGGGCCTGCTTGCTCAGCCTTCCGTTGCCAGGGGCCTGAGCCTGGGGGCCTCCCCATGGGGAACCATGAGTCCCGCGCCACGAGTCCCCCGACCGTCCCGGCGACAACGGCACCTTTCGCGGCTTCGTCCTAGCCGCGGAGTCAGAGACCAGTCCGTTTCCCCACAGAGGCCAGCCCCCGCCAGGGGCGCCCCGGCCGCCCGCCACGGCGGAGGCGGATGCCCGGCCACGGCGCCTCCATGCACTCTGCTCGTGGAAAACTCCCCGGCGCCGCGGCTGACGGCCGCGCCCCATCGTCGCGGCTCGTTTTCCAGGTGGCCACGACATGCCCCGAGCGAGAAAGGGCCCTGTTCCACGAGGAACTGGGCGCTGACCAGGGCTGCCCAACGCCGGCCAATTCTCACGAGCGTTCTGCCCAAATCGATCCCGATTTGGGCAGAACGCTCGTGAGAATTGGCCGGAAAACGCCCGGCGAACACACTTCGGGCACCACAGGGCCGCAGGGCGGCCCCCCCGGGGCCCAGTCCAGGATCGCGGGTCATCGCGTTCCGGCACCGCCGGGAGGAGCTCCGGGAGGCGGGCCCCGGTGCGGCCGACGCCTCCCGCTCCTCAGCCTCCGGGGGTCCCCTCCCTGGCGCCGGCAGCTGGGACCGGGCCAGCCCCGAAAGCCGGGCCCGGGCCCGGGCCTGCTTGCTCACCCTTCCGTTGCCAGGGGACTGAGCCTGGGGGCCTCCCCATGGGGAACCCTGAGTCCCGCGCCACGAGTCCCCCGACCGTCCCGGCGACAACGGCACCATTCGCGGCTTCGTCCTAGCCGCGGTGTCAGAGACCAGTCCGTTTCCCCACAGAGGCCAGCCCCCACCAGGGGCGCCCCGGCCGCCCGCTACGGCGGAGGCCGTCGCCCGGCCACGGCGCCTTCATGCACTCTGCTCGGGGAATACTCCCCGGCGCCGTGGCTGCCGGCCGCGCCCCATCGTCGCGGCTCGTTTTCCGGGTGGCCGCGACATGCCCCGAGCGAGAAAGGGCCCTGCTCCACGCGGAACTGGGCGCTGACCAGGGCTGCCCAACGCCGGCCAATTCTCACGAGCGTTCTGCCCAAATCGATCCCGATTTGGGCAGAACGCTCGTGAGAATTGGCCGGAAAACGCCCGGCGAACCCACTTCGGGCACCACAGGGCCGCAGGGCGGCCCCCCCGGGGCCCTGTCCGGGATCGCGGGTCGTCGCGTACCGGCACCGCCGGGAGGAGCTCCGGGAGGCGGGCCCCGGGGCGGCCGACGCCTCCCGCTCCTCAGCCTCCGGGGGTCCCCTCCCTGGTGCCGGCAGCTGGGGCCGGGCCAGCCCCGAAAGCCGGGCCCGGGCCTGCTTGCTCAGCCTTCCGTTGCCAGGGGCCTGAGCCTGGGGGCCTGCCCATGGGGAACCCTGAGTCCCGCGCCACGAGTCCCCGACCGTCCCGGCGACAATGGCACCTTTCGCGGCTTCGTCCTAGCCGCGGAGCGAGAGACCAGTCCGTTTCCCCACAGAGGCCAGCCCCCTCCAGGGGCGCCCCGGCCGCCCGCCACGGCAGAGGCGGACGCCCGGCCACGGCGCCTCCATGCACTCTGCTCGGGGAAAACTCCCCGGCGCCGCGGCTGCCGGCCGCGCCCCATCGTCGCGGCTCGTTTTCCAGGTGGCCGCGACATGCCCCGAGCGAGAAAGGGCCCTGCTCCACGCGGAACTGGGCGCTGACCAGGGCTGCCCAACGCCGGCCAATTCTCACGAGCGTTCTGCCCAAATCGATCCCGATTTGGGCAGAACGCTCGTGAGAATTGGCCGGAAAAGGCCCGGCGAACACACTTCGGGCACCACAGGGCGGCAGGGCGACCCCCCCCGGGGCCCTGTCCGGGATCGCGTGTCGTCGCGTTCCGTCACCGCCAGGAGGAGCTCCGGGAGGCATGCCGCGGGAAGGCCGACGCCTCCCGGTCCTCAGCCTCCGGGGGTCCCCTCCCTGGCGCCGGGAGCTGGGGCCGGGCCAGCCCCGAAAGCCGGGCCCGGGCCCGGGCCTGCTTGCTCAGCCTTCCGTTGCCAGGGGCCTGAGCCTGGGGGCCTCCCCATGGGGAACCATGAGTCCCGCGCCACGAGTCCCCCGACCGTCCCGGCGACAACGGCACCTTTCGCGGCTTCGTCCTAGCCGCGGAGTCAGAGACCAGTCCGTTTCCCCACAGAGGCCAGCCCCCGCCAGGGGCGCCCCGGCCGCCCGCCACGGCGGAGGCGGATGCCCGGCCACGGCGCCTCCATGCACTCTGCTCGTGGAAAACTCCCCGGCGCCGCGGCTGACGGCCGCGCCCCATCGTCGCGGCTCGTTTTCCAGGTGGCCACGACATGCCCCGAGCGAGAAAGGGCCCTGTTCCACGAGGAACTGGGCGCTGACCAGGGCTGCCCAACGCCGGCCAATTCTCACGAGCGTTCTGCCCAAATCGATCCCGATTTGGGCAGAACGCTCGTGAGAATTGGCCGGAAAACGCCCGGCGAACACACTTCGGGCACCACAGGGCCGCAGGGCGGCCCCCCCGGGGCCCAGTCCAGGATCGCGGGTCATCGCGTTCCGGCACCGCCGGGAGGAGCTCCGGGAGGCGGGCCCCGGTGCGGCCGACGCCTCCCGCTCCTCAGCCTCCGGGGGTCCCCTCCCTGGCGCCGGCAGCTGGGACCGGGCCAGCCCCGAAAGCCGGGCCCGGGCCCGGGCCTGCTTGCTCACCCTTCCGTTGCCAGGGGACTGAGCCTGGGGGCCTCCCCATGGGGAACCCTGAGTCCCGCGCCACGAGTCCCCCGACCGTCCCGGCGACAACGGCACCATTCGCGGCTTCGTCCTAGCCGCGGTGTCAGAGACCAGTCCGTTTCCCCACAGAGGCCAGCCCCCTCCAGGGGCGCCCCGGCCGCCCGCTACGGCGGAGGCCGTCGCCCGGCCACGGCGCCTTCATGCACTCTGCTCGGGGAATACTCCCCGGCGCCGTGGCTGCCGGCCGCGCCCCATCGTCGCGGCTCGTTTTCCGGGTGGCCGCGACATGCCCCGAGCGAGAAAGGGCCCTGCTCCACGCGGAACTGGGCGCTGACCAGGGCTGCCCAACGCCGGCCAATTCTCACGAGCGTTCTGCCCAAATCGATCCCGATTTGGGCAGAACGCTCGTGAGAATTGGCCGAAAAACGCCCGGCGAACCCACTTCGGGCACCACAGGGCCGCAGGGCGGCCCCCCCGGGGCCCTGTCCGGGATCGCGGGTCGTCGCGTACCGGCACCGCCGGGAGGAGCTCCGGGAGGCGGGCCCCGGGGCGGCCGACGCCTCCCGCTCCTCAGCCTCCGGGGGTCCCCTCCCTGGTGCCGGCAGCTGGGGCCGGGCCAGCCCCGAAAGCCGGGCCCGGGCCTGCTTGCTCAGCCTTCCGTTGCCAGGGGCCTGAGCCTGGGGGCCTGCCCATGGGGAACCCTGAGTCCCGCGCCACGAGTCCCCGACCGTCCCGGCGACAATGGCACCTTTCGCGGCTTCGTCCTAGCTGCGGAGCGAGAGACCAGTCCGTTTCCCCACAGAGGCCAGCCCCCTCCAGGGGCGCCCCGGCCGCCCGCCACGGCAGAGGCGGACGCCCGGCCACGGCGCCTCCATGCACTCTGCTCGGGGAAAACTCCCCGGCGCCGCGGCTGCCGGCCGCGCCCCATCGTCGCGGCTCGTTTTCCAGGTGGCCGCGACATGCCCCGAGCGAGAAAGGGCCCTGCTCCACGCGGAACTGGGCGCTGACCAGGGCTGCCCAACGCCGGCCAATTCTCACGAGCGTTCTGCCCAAATCGATCCCGATTTGGGCAGAACGCTCGTGAGAATTGGCCGGAAAAGGCCCGGCGAACACACTTCGGGCACCACAGGGCGGCAGGGCGACCCCCCCCGGGGCCCTGTCCGGGATCGCGTGTCGTCGCGTTCCGTCACCGCCAGGAGGAGCTCCGGGAGGCATGCCGCGGGAAGGCCGACGCCTCCCGGTCCTCAGCCTCCGGGGGTCCCCTCCCTGGCGCCGGGAGCTGGGGCCGGGCCAGCCCCGAAAGCCGGGCCCGGGCCCGGGCCTGCTTGCTCAGCCTTCCGTTGCCAGGGGCCTGAGCCTGGGGGCCTCCCCATGGGGAACCATGAGTCCCGCGCCACGAGTCCCCCGACCGTCCCGGCGACAACGGCACCTTTCGCGGCTTCGTCCTAGCCGCGGAGTCAGAGACCAGTCCGTTTCCCCACAGAGGCCAGCCCCCGCCAGGGGCGCCCCGGCCGCCCGCCACGGCGGAGGCGGATGCCCGGCCACGGCGCCTCCATGCACTCTGCTCGTGGAAAACTCCCCGGCGCCGCGGCTGACGGCCGCGCCCCATCGTCGCGGCTCGTTTTCCAGGTGGCCACGACATGCCCCGAGCGAGAAAGGGCCCTGTTCCACGAGGAACTGGGCGCTGACCAGGGCTGCCCAACGCCGGCCAATTCTCACGAGCGTTCTGCCCAAATCGATCCCGATTTGGGCAGAACGCTCGTGAGAATTGGCCGGAAAACGCCCGGCGAACACACTTCGGGCACCACAGGGCCGCAGGGCGGCCCCCCCGGGGCCCAGTCCAGGATCGCGGGTCATCGCGTTCCGGCACCGCCGGGAGGAGCTCCGGGAGGCGGGCCCCGGTGCGGCCGACGCCTCCCGCTCCTCAGCCTCCGGGGGTCCCCTCCCTGGCGCCGGCAGCTGGGACCGGGCCAGCCCCGAAAGCCGGGCCCGGGCCCGGGCCTGCTTGCTCACCCTTCCGTTGCCAGGGGACTGAGCCTGGGGGCCTCCCCATGGGGAACCCTGAGTCCCGCGCCACGAGTCCCCCGACCGTCCCGGCGACAACGGCACCATTCGCGGCTTCGTCCTAGCCGCGGTGTCAGAGACCAGTCCGTTTCCCCACAGAGGCCAGCCCCCACCAGGGGCGCCCCGGCCGCCCGCTACGGCGGAGGCCGTCGCCCGGCCACGGCGCCTTCATGCACTCTGCTCGGGGAATACTCCCCGGCGCCGTGGCTGCCGGCCGCGCCCCATCGTCGCGGCTCGTTTTCCGGGTGGCCGCGACATGCCCCGAGCGAGAAAGGGCCCTGCTCCACGCGGAACTGGGCGCTGACCAGGGCTGCCCAACGCCGGCCAATTCTCACGAGCGTTCTGCCCAAATCGATCCCGATTTGGGCAGAACGCTCGTGAGAATTGGCCGGAAAACGCCCGGCGAACCCACTTCGGGCACCACAGGGCCGCAGGGCGGCCCCCCCGGGGCCCTGTCCGGGATCGCGGGTCGTCGCGTACCGGCACCGCCGGGAGGAGCTCCGGGAGGCGGGCCCCGGGGCGGCCGACGCCTCCCGCTCCTCAGCCTCCGGGGGTCCCCTCCCTGGTGCCGGCAGCTGGGGCCGGGCCAGCCCCGAAAGCCGGGCCCGGGCCTGCTTGCTCAGCCTTCCGTTGCCAGGGGCCTGAGCCTGGGGGCCTGCCCATGGGGAACCCTGAGTCCCGCGCCACGAGTCCCCGACCGTCCCGGCGACAATGGCACCTTTCGCGGCTTCGTCCTAGCCGCGGAGCGAGAGACCAGTCCGTTTCCCCACAGAGGCCAGCCCCCTCCAGGGGCGCCCCGGCCGCCCGCCACGGCAGAGGCGGACGCCCGGCCACGGCGCCTCCATGCACTCTGCTCGGGGAAAACTCCCCGGCGCCGCGGCTGCCGGCCGCGCCCCATCGTCGCGGCTCGTTTTCCAGGTGGCCGCGACATGCCCCGAGCGAGAAAGGGCCCTGCTCCACGCGGAACTGGGCGCTGACCTGGGCTGCCCAACGCCGGCCAATTCTCACGAGCGTTCTGCCCAAATCGATCCCGATTTGGGCAGAACGCTCGTGAGAATTGGCCGGAAAAGGCCCGGCGAACACACTTCGGGCACCACAGGGCGGCAGGGCGACCCCCCCCGGGGCCCTGTCCGGGATCGCGTGTCCTCGCGTTCCGTCACCGCCAGGAGGAGCTCCGGGAGGCATGCCGCGGGAAGGCCGACGCCTCCCGGTCCTCAGCCTCCGGGGGTCCCCTCCCTGGCGCCGGGAGCTGGGGCCGGGCCAGCCCCGAAAGCCGGGCCCGGGCCCGGGCCTGCTTGCTCAGCCTTCCGTTGCCAGGGGCCTGAGCCTGGGGGCCTCCCCATGGGGAACCATGAGTCCCGCGCCACGAGTCCCCCGACCGTCCCGGCGACAACGGCACCTTTCGCGGCTTCGTCCTAGCCGCGGAGTCAGAGACCAGTCCGTTTCCCCACAGAGGCCAGCCCCCGCCAGGGGCGCCCCGGCCGCCCGCCACGGCGGAGGCGGATGCCCGGCCACGGCGCCTCCATGCACTCTGCTCGTGGAAAACTCCCCGGCGCCGCGGCTGACGGCCGCGCCCCATCGTCGCGGCTCGTTTTCCAGGTGGCCACGACATGCCCCGAGCGAGAAAGGGCCCTGTTCCACGAGGAACTGGGCGCTGACCAGGGCTGCCCAACGCCGGCCAATTCTCACGAGCGTTCTGCCCAAATCGATCCCGATTTGGGCAGAACGCTCGTGAGAATTGGCCGGAAAATGCCCGGCGAACACACTTCGGGCACCACAGGGCCGCAGGGCGGCCCCCCCGGGGCCCAGTCCAGGATCGCGGGTCATCGCGTTCCGGCACCGCCGGGAGGAGCTCCGGGAGGCGGGCCCCGGTGCGGCCGACGCCTCCCGCTCCTCAGCCTCCGGGGGTCCCCTCCCTGGCGCCGGCAGCTGGGACCGGGCCAGCCCCGAAAGCCGGGCCCGGGCCCGGGCCTGCTTGCTCAGCCTTCCGTTGCCAGGGGACTGAGCCTGGGGGCCTCCCCATGGGGAACCCTGAGTCCCGCGCCACGAGTCCCCCGACCGTCCCGGCGACAACGGCACCTTTCGCGGCTTCGTCCTAGCCGCGGTGTCAGAGACCAGTCCGTTTCCCCACAGAGGCCAGCCCCCTCCAGGGGCGCCCCAGCCGCCCGCTACGGCGGAGGCCGTCGCCCGGCCAGGGCACCTTCATGCACTCTCCTCGGGGAATACTCCCCGGCGCCGTGGCTGCCGGCCGCGCCCCATCGTCGCGGCTCGTTTTCCGGGTGGCCGCGACATGCCCCGAGCGAGAAAGGGCCCTGCTCTACGCGGAACTGGGCGCTGACCAGGGCTGCCCAACGCCGGCCAATTCTCACGAGCGTTCTGCCCAAATCGATCCCGATTTGGGCAGAACGCTCGTGAGAATTGGCCGGAAAACGCCTGGCGAACACACTTCGGGCACCACAGGGCCGCAGGGCGGCCCCCCCGGGGCCCTGTCCGGGATCGCGGGTCGTCGCGTTCCGGCACCGCCGGGAGGAGCTCCGGGAGGCGGGCCCCGGGGCGGCCGACGCCTCCCGCTCCTCAGCCTCCGGGGGTCCCCTCCCTGGCGCCGGCAGCTGGGGCCGGGCCAGCCCCGAAAGCCGGGCCCGGGCCCGGGCCTGCTTGCTCAGCCTTCCGTTGCCAGGGGCCTGAGCCTGGGGGCCTCCCCATGGGGAACCCTGAGTCCCGCGCCACGAGTCCCCCGACCGTCCCGGCGAGAACAGCACCTTTCGCGGCTTCGTCCTAGCCGCGGAGTCAGAGACCAGTCCGTTTCCCCACAGAGGCCAGCCCCCTCCAGGGGCGCCCCGGCCGCCCGTCACGCCGGAGGCGGACGCCCGGCCACGGCGCCTCCATGCACTCTGCTCGGGGAAAACTCCCCGGCGCCGCGGCTGCCGGCCGCGCCCCATCGTCGCTGCTCGTTTTCTGGGTGGCCGCGACATGCCCCGAGCGAGAAAGGGCCCTGCTCCATGCGTAACTGGGCGCTGACCAGGGCTGCCCAACGCCGGCCAATTCTCACGAGCGTTCTGCCCAAATCGATCCCGATTTGGGCAGAACGCTCGTGAGAATTGGCCGGAAAACGCCTGGCGAACACACTTCGGGCACCACAGGGCCGCAGGGCGGCCCCCCCGGGGCCCTGTCCGGGATCGCGGGTCGTCGCGTTCCGGCACCGCCGGGAGGAGCTCCGGGAGGCGGGCCCCGGGGCGGCCGACGCCTCCCGCTCCTCAGCCTCCGGGGGTCCCCTCCCTGGCGCCGGCAGCTGGGGCCGGGCCAGCCCCGAAAGCCGGGCCCGGGCCCGGGCCTGCTTGCTCAGCCTTCCGTTGCCAGGGGCCTGAGCCTGGGGGCCTCCCCATGGGGAACCCTGAGTCCCGCGCCACGAGTCCCCCGACCGTCCCGGCGACAACGGCACCTTTCGCGGCTTCGTCCTAGCCGCGGAGTCAGAGACCAGTCCGTTTCCCCACAGAGGCCAGCCCCCTCCAGGGGCGCCCCGGCCGCCCGCCACGGCGGAGGCGGACGCCCGGTCACGGCGCCTGCATGCACTCTGCTCGGGGAAAACTCCCCGGCGCTGCGGCTGCCGGCCGCGCCCCATCGTCGCGGCTCTTTTTCCGGGTGGCCGCGTCATGCCCCGAGCGAGAAAGGGCCCTGCTCCACGCGGAACTGGGCGCTGACCAGGGCTGCCCAACGCCGGCCAATTCTCACGAGCGTTCTGCCCAAATCGATCCCGATTTGGGCAGAACGCTCGTGAGAAATGGCCGGAAAACGCCCGGCGAACACACTTCGGGCACCACAGGGCCGCAGGCGGCCCCCCCGGGGCCCAGTCCAGGATCGCGGGTCATCGCGTTCCGGCACCGCCGGGAGGAGCTCCGGGAGGCGGGCCCCGGTGCGGCCGACGCCTCCCGCTCCTCAGCCTCCGGGGGTCCCCTCCCTGGCAGCGGCAGCTGGGACCGGGCCAGCCCCGAAAGCCGGGCCCGGGCCCGGGCCTGCTTGCTCAGCCTTCCGTTGCCAGGGGACTGAGCCTGGGGGCCTCCCCATGGGGAACCCTGAGTCCCGCGCCACGAGTCCCCCGACCGTCCCGGCGACAACGGCACCTTTCGCGGCTTCGTCCTAGCCGCGGTGTCAGAGACCAGTCCGTTTCCCCACAGAGGCCAGCCCCCTCCAGGGGCGCCCCGGCCGCCCGCTACGGCGGAGGCCGTCGCCCGGCCACGGCGCCTTCATGCACTCTGCTCGGGGAATACTCCCCGGCGCCGTGGCTGCCGGCCGCGCCCCATCGTCGCGGCTCGTTTTCCGGGTGGCCGCGACATGCCCCGAGCGAGAAAGGGCCCTGCTCTACGCGGAACTGGGCGCTGACCAGGGCTGCCCAACGCCGGCCAATTCTCACGAGCGTTCTGCCCAAATCGATCCCGATTTGGGCAGAACGCTCGTGAGAATTGGCCGGAAAACGCCTGGCGAACACACTTCGGGCACCACAGGGCCGCAGGGCGGCCCCCCCGGGGCCCTGTCCGGGATCGCGGGTCGTCGCGTTCCGGCACCGCCGGGAGGAGCTCCGGGAGGCGGGCCCCGGGGCGGCCGACGCCTCCCGCTCCTCAGCCTCCGGGGGTCCCCTCCCTGGCGCCGGCAGCTGGGGCCGGGCCAGCCCCGAAAGCCGGGCCCGGGCCCGGGCCTGCTTGCTCAGCCTTCCGTTGCCAGGGGCCTGAGCCTGGGGGCCTCCCCATGGGGAACCCTGAGTCCCGCGCCACGAGTCCCCCGACCGTCCCGGCGACAACAGCACCTTTCGCGGCTTCGTCCTAGCCGCGGAGTCAGAGACCAGTCCGTTTCCCCACAGAGGCCAGCCCCCTCCAGGGGCGCCCCGGCCGCCCGTCACGGCGGAGGCGGACGCCCGGCCACGGCGCCTCCATGCACTCTGCTCGGGGAAAACTCCCCGGCGCCGCGGCTGCCGGCCGCGCCCCATCGTCGCTGCTCGTTTTCTGGGTGGCCGCGACATGCCCCGAGCGAGAAAGGGCCCTGCTCCTTGCGTAACTGGGCGCTGACCAGGGCTGCCCAACGCCGGCCAATTCTCACGAGCGTTCTGCCCAAATCGATCCCGATTTGGGCAGAACGCTCGTGAGAATTGGCCGGAAAACGCCTGGCGAACACACTTCGGGCACCACAGGGCCGCAGGGCGGCCCCCCCGGGGCCCTGTCCGGGATCGCGGGTCGTCGCGTTCCGGCACCGCCGGGAGGAGCTCCGGGAGGCGGGCCCCGGGGCGGCCGACGCCTCCCGCTCCTCAGCCTCCGGGGGTCCCCTCCCTGGCGCCGGCAGCTGGGGCCGGGCCAGCCCCGAAAGCCGGGCCCGGGCCCGGGCCTGCTTGCTCAGCCTTCCGTTGCCAGGGGCCTGAGCCTGGGGGCCTCCCCATGGGGAACCCTGAGTCCCGCGCCATGAGTCCCCCGACCGTCCCGGCGACAACGGCACCTTTCGCGGCTTCGTCCTAGCCGCAGAGTCAGAGACCAGTCCGTTTCCCCACAGAGGCCAGCCCCCGCCAGGGGCGCTCCGGCCGCCCGCCACGGCGGAGGCGGACGCCCGGCCACGGCGCCTCCATGCACTCTGCTCGGGGAAAACTCCCCGGCGCCGCGGCTGCCGGCCGCGCCCCATCGTCGCGGCTCGTTTTCCAGGTGGCCGCGACATGCCCCGAGCGAGAAAGGGCCCTGCTCCACGAGGAACTGGGCGCTGACCAGGGCTGCCCAACGCCGGCCAATTCTCACGAGCGTTCTGCCCAAATCGATCCCGATTTGGGCAGAACGCTCGTGAGAATTGGCCGGAAAACGCCCGGCGAACACACTTCGGGCACCACAGGGCCGCAGGGCGGCCCCCCCGGGGCCCTGTCCGGGATCGCGGGTCGTCGCGTTCCGGCACCGCCGGGAGGAGATCCGGGAGGCGGGCCCCGGGGCGGCCGACGCCTCCCGCTCCTCAGCCTCCGGGGGTCCCCTCCCTGGCGCCGGCAGCTGGGGCCGGGCCAGCCCCGAAAGCCGGGCCCGGGCCCGGGCCTGCTTGCTGAGCCTTCCGTTGCCAGGGGCCTGAGCCTGGGGGCCTCCCCATGGGGAACCCTGAGTCCCGCGCCACGAGTCCCCCGACCGTCCCGGCGACAACGGCACCTTTCGCGGCTTCGTCCTAGCCGCGGAGTCAGAGACCAGTCCGTTTCCCCACAGAGGCCAGCCCCCTCCAGGGTCGCCCCGGTCGCCCGCCACGGCGGAGGCGGACGCCCGGCCACGGCGCTTCCATGCACTCTGCTCGGGGAAAACTCCCCGGCGCCGCGGCTGCCGGCCGCGCCCCATCGTCGCGGCTCGTTTTCCGGGTGGCCGCGACATGCCCCGAGCGAGAAAGGGCCCTGCTCCACGCGGAACTGGGCGCTGACCAGGGCTGCCCAACGCCGGCCAATTCTCACGAGCGTTCTGCCCAAATCGATCCCGATTTGGGCAGAACGCTCGTGAGAATTGGCCAGAAAATGCCCGGCGAACACACTTCGGGCACCACAGGGCCGCAGGGCCTCCCCTCCGGGGCCCTGTCCGGGATCGCGTGTCGTCGCGTTCCGGCACCGCCGGGAGGAGTTCCGGGAGGCGGGCCCCGGGGAGGCCGACGCCTCCCGCTCCTCAGCCTCCGGGGGTACCCTCCCTGGCGCCGGCAGCTGGGGCCGGGCCAGCCCCGAAAGCCGGGCCCGGGCCCGGGCCTGCTTGCTCAGCCTTCCGTTGCCAGGGACCTGAGCCTGGGGGCCTCCCCATGGGGAACCCTGAGTCCCGCGCCACGAGTCCCCCGACCGTCCCGGCGACAACGGCACCTTTCACGGCTTCGTCCTAGCCGCGGAGTCAGAGACCAGTCCGTTTCCCCACAGAGGCCAGCCCCTTCCAGAGGCGCCCCGGCCGCCCGCCATGGCGGAGGCGGACGCCCGGCCACGGCGCCTGCATGCACTCTGCTCGGGGAAAACTCCCCGGCGCCGCGGCTCCCGGCCGCGCCCCTTTGTCGCGGCTCGTTTTCCGGGTGGCCGCGACATGCCCCGAGCGAGAAAGGGCCCTGCTCCACGCGGCACTGGGCGCTAACCAGGGCTGCCCAACGCCGGCCAATTCTCACGAGCGTTCTGCCCAAATTGATTTGGGCAGAACGCTCGTGAGAATTGGCCGGAAAACGCCCGGCGAACACACTTCGGGCACCACAGGGCCGCAGGGCGGCCCCCGCGGGGCCCTGTCCAGGATCGCGGATCGTCGCGTTCCGGCACCGCCGGGAGGAGCTCCGGGAGGCGGGCCCCGGGGCGGCCGACGCCTCCCGCTCCTCAGCCTCCGGGGGACCCCTCCCTGGCGCCGGCAGCTGGAGCCGGGCCAGCCCCGAAAGCCGGGCCCGGGCCCGGGCCTGCTTGCTCAGCCTTCCGTTGCCAGGGGCCTGAGCCTGGGGGCCTCCCCATGGGGAACCCTGAGTCCCGCGCCACGAGTCCCCCGACCGTCCCGGCGACAACGGCACCTTTCGCGGCTTCGTCCTAGCCGCGGAGTCAGAGACCAGTCCGTTTCCCCACAGAGGCCAGCCCCCTCCAGGGGCGCCCCGGCCGCCCGCCACGGCGGAGGCGGACGCCCAGCCACGGCGCCTCCATGCACTCTGCTCGGGGAAAACTCCCCGGCGCCGCGGCTGCCGGCCGCGCCCCATCGTCGCGGCTCGTTTTCCGGGTGGCCGCGGCATGCCCCGAGCGAGAAAGGGCCCTGCTCCACGCGGAACTGGGCGCAGACCAGGGATGCCCAACGCCGGCCAATTCTCACGAGCGTTCTGCCCAAATCGATCCCGATTTGGGCAGAACGCTCGTGAGAATTGGCCGGAAAACGCCCGGCGAACACACTTCGGGCACCACAGGGCCGCAGGGCGGCCCCCCCGGGGCCCTGTCCGGGATCGCGGGTCGTCGCGTTCCGGCACCGCCGGGAGGAGCTCCGGGAGGCGGGCCCCGGGGCGGCCGACGCCTCCCGCTCCTCTGCCTCCGGGGGTCCCCTCCCTGGCTCCGGCAGCTGGGGCCGGGCCAGCCCCGAAAGCCGGGTCCGGGCCTGGGCCTGCTTGCTAAGCCTTCCGTTGCCAGGGGCCTGAGCCTGGGGGCCTCCCCATGGGGAACCCTGAGTCCCGCGCCATGAGTCCCCCGACCGTCCCGGCGACAACGGCACCTTTCGCGGCTTCGTCCTAGCCGCGGAGTCAGAGACCAGTCCGTTTCCCCACAGAGGCCAGCCCCCGCCAGGGGCGCTCCGGCCGCCCGCCATGGCGGAGGCGGACGCCTGGCCACGGCGCCTCCATGCACTCTGCTCGGGGAAAACTCCCCGGCGCCGCGGCTCCCGGCCGCGCCCCTTTGTCGCGGCTCGTTTTCCGGGTGGCCCCGACATGCCCCGAGCGAGAAAGGGCCCTGCTCCACGCGGCACTGGGCGCTGACCAGGGCTGCCCAACACCGGCCAATTCTCACGAGCGTTCTGCCCAAATCGATCCCGATTTGGGCAGAACGCTCGTGAGAATTGGCCGGAAAACGCCCGGCGAACACACTTCGGGCACCACAGGGCCGCTGGGCGGCCCCCCCGGGGCCCTGTCCGGGATCGCGGGTCGTCGCGTTCCGGCACCGCCGGGAGGAGCTCCGGGAGGCGGGCCCCGGGGCGGCCGACGCCTCCCGCTCCTCAGCCTCCGGGGGTCCCCTCCCTGGCGCCGGCAGCTGGGGCCGGGCCAGCCCCGAAATCCGGGCCCGAGCCCGGGCCCGGGCCTGCTTGCTCAGCCTTCCGTTGCCAGGGTCCTGAGCCTGGGCGCCTCCCCATGGGGATCCCTGAGTCCCGCGCCACGAGTCCCCCGACCTTCCCGGCGACAATGGCACATTTCGCGGCTTCGTCCTAGCCGCGGAGTCAGAGACCAGTCCGTTTCCCCACAGAGGCCAGCCCCCGCCAGGGGCCCCCGGCCGCCCGCCACGGCGGATGCGGACGCCCGGCCACGGCGACTCCATGCACTCTGCTCGGGGAAACCTCCCCGGCGCCGCGGCTGCCGGCCGCGCCCCATCGTCGCGGCTCGTTTTCCGGGTGGCCGCGACATGCCCCGAGCGAGAAAGGGCCCTGCTCCACGCGGAACTGGGCGCTGACCAGGGCTACCCAACGCCGGCCAATTCTCACGAGCGTTCTGCCCAAATTGATCCTGATTTGGGCAGAACGCTCGTGAGAATTGGCCGGAAAACGCCCGGCGAACACACTTCGGGCACCACAGGGCCGCAGGGCGGCCCCCCCGGGGCCCTGTCCGGGATCGCGGGTCGTCGCGTTCCGGCACCGCCGGGAGGAGCTCCGGGAGGCGGGCCCCGGGGCGGCCGACGCCTCCCGCTCCACTGCCTCCGGGGGTCCCCTCCCTGGCTCCGGCAGCTGGGGCCGGGCCAGCCCCGAAAGCCGGGCCCGGGCCCGGGCCTGCTTGCTCAGCCTTCCGTTGCCAGGGGCCTGAGCCTGGGGGCCTCCCCATGGGGAACCCTGAGTCCCGCGCCACGAGTCCCCCGACCTTCCCGGCGACAACGGCACCTTTCGCGGCTTCGTCCTAGCCGCGGAGTCAGAGACCAGTCCGTTTCCCCACAGAGGCCAGCCCCCTCCAGGGGCGCCCCGGCCGCCCGCCACGGCGGAGGCGGACGCCCGGCCACGGCGCCTCCATGCACTCTGCTCGGGGGAAAACTCCCTGGCGCCGCGGCTGCCTGCCGCGCCCCATCGTCGCGGCTCGTTTTCCGGGTGGCCGCGCCATGCCCCGAGCCAGAACGGGCCCTGCTCCACGCGGAACTGGGCGCTGACCAGGGCTGCCCAACGCCGGCCAATTCTCATGAGCGTTCTGCCCAAATCGATCCCGATTTGGGCAGAACGCTCGTGAGAATTGGCCGGAAAACGCCCGGCGAACACACTTCGGGCACCACAGGGCCGCAGGGCGGCCCCCCCCGGGGCCCTGTCCGGGATCGCGGGTCGTCGCGTTGCGGCACCGCCGGGAGGAGCTCCGGGAGGCGGGCCCCGGGGCGGCCGACGCCTCCCCCTCCTCAGCCTCCGGGGGTCCCCTCCCTGGCGCCGGCAGCTGGGGCCGGGCCAGCCCCGAAAGCCGAGCCCGGGCCCGGGCCTGCTTGCTCAGCCTTCCGTTGCCAGGGTCCTGAGCCTGGGGGCCTCCCCATGGGGAACCCTGAGTCCCGCGCCACGAGTCCCCCGACCGTCCCGGCGACAACGGCACCTTTCACGGCTTCGTCCTAGCCGCGGAGTCACAGACCAGTCCGTTTCCCCACAGAGGCCAGCCCCCTCCAGGGGCGCCCCGGCCGCCCGCCATGGCGGAGGCGGACGCCCGGCCACGGCGCCTGCATGCACTCTGCTCGGGGAAAACTCCCCGGCGCCGCGGCTCCCGGCCGCGCCCCTTTGTCGCGGCTCGTTTTCCGGGTGGCCGCGCCATGCCCCGAGCGAGAACGGGCCCTGCTCCACGCGGCACTGGGCGCTGACCAGGGCTGCCCAACGCCGGCCAATTCTCACGAGCGTTCTGCCCAAATCGATCCCGATTTGGGCAGAACGCTCGTGAGAATTGGCCGGAAAACGCCCGGCGAACACACTTCGGGCATACAGGGCCGCAGGGCGGCCCCTGCGGGGCCCTGTCCAGGATCGCGGATCGTCGCGTTCCGGCACCGCCGGGAGGAGCTCCGGGAGGCGGGCCCCGGGGCGGCCGACGCCTCCCGCTCCTCAGCCTCCGGGGGACCCCTCCCTGGCGCCGGCAGCTGGAGCCGGGCCAGCCCCGAAAGCCGGGCCCGGGCCCGGGCCTGCTTGCTCAGCCTTCCGTTGCCAGGGGCCTGAGCCTGGGGGCCTCCCCATGGGGAACCCTGAGTCCCGCGCCACGAGTCCCCCGACCGTCCCGGCGACAACGGCACCTTTCGCGGCTTCGTCCTAGCCGCGGAGTCAGAGACCAGTCCGTTTCCCCCAGAGGCCAGCCCCCTCCAGGGGCGCCCCGGCCGCCCGCCACGGCGGAGGCGGACGCCCGGCCACGGCGCCTCCATGCACTCTGCTCGGGGAAACCTCCCCGGCGCCGCGGCTGCCGGCCGCGCCCCATCGTCGCGGAGCGTTTTCCGGGTGGCCGCGACATGCCCCGAGCGAGAAAGGGCCCTGCTCCACGCGGAACTGGGCGCTGACCAGGGCTGCCCAACGCCGGCCAATTCTCACGAGCGTTCTGCCCAAATCGATCCCGATTTGGGCAGAACGCTCGTGAGAATTGGCCGGAAAACGCCCGGCGAACACACTTCGGGCACCACAGGGCCGCAGGGCTGCCCCCCCGGGGCCCTGTCCGGGATCGCGGGTCGTCGCGTTCCGGCACCGCCGGGAGGAGATCCGGGAGGCGGGCCCCGGGGCGGCCGACGCCTCCCGCTCCTCAGCCTCCGGGGGTCCCCTCCCTGGCGCCGGCAGCTGGGGCCGGGCCAGCCCCGAAAGCCGGGCCCGGGCCCGGGCCTGCTTGCTCAGCCTTCCGTTGCCAGGGGCCTGAGCCTGGGGGCCTCCCCATGGGGAACCCTGAGTCCAGCGCCACGAGTCCCCCGAACGTCCCGGCGACAACGGCACCTTTCGCGGCTTCGTCCTAGCCGCGGTGTCGAGACCAGTCCGTTTACCCACAGAGGCCAGCCCCCTCCAGGGGCGCCCCGGCCGCCCGCCACGGCGGAGGCGTACGCCCGGCCACGGCGCCTCCATGCACTTTGCTCGGGGAAAACTCCCCGGCGCCGCGGCTGCCGGCCGCGCCCCATCGTCGCGGCTCGTTTTCCGGGTGGCCGCAACATGCCCCGAGCGAGAAAGGGCCCTGCTCCACGCGGAACTGGGCGCTGACCAGGGCTGCCCAACGCCGGCCAATTCTCACGAGCGTTCTGCCCAAATCGATCCCGATTTGGGCAGAACGCTCGTGAGAATTGGCCCGAAAACGCCCGGCGAACACACTTCGGGCACCACAGGGCCGCAGGGCTGCCCCCCCGGGGCCCTGTCCGGGATCGCGGGTCGTCGCGTTCCGGCACCGCCGGGAGGAGCTCCGGGAGGCGGGCCCCGGGGCGGCCGACGCCTCCCGCTCCTCAGCCTCCGGGGGTCCCCTCCCTGGCGCCGGCAGCTGGGGCCGGGCCAGCCCCGAAAGCCGGGCCCGGGCCCGGGCCTGCTTGCTCAGCCTTCCGTTGCCAGGGGCCTGAGCCTGGGGGCCTCCCCATGGGGAACCCTGAGTCCCGCGCCACGAGTCCCCCGAACGTCCCGGCGACAACGGCACCTTTCGCGGCTTCGTCCTAGCCGCGGAGTCAGAGACCAGTCCGTTTCCCCACAGAGTCCAGCCCCCTCCAGGGGCGCCCCGGCCGCCCGCCACGGCGGAGGCGGACGCCCGGCCACGGCGCCTCCATGCACTCTGCTCGGGGAAAACTCCCCGCCGCCGCGGCTGCCGGCCGCGCCCCATCGTCGCGGCTCGTTTTCCGGGTGGCCGCGGCATGCCCCGAGCGAGAAAGGGCCCTGCTCCACGCGGAACTGGGCGCTGACCAGGGCTGCCCAACGCCGGCCAATTCTCACGAGCGTTCTGCCCAAATCGATCCCGATTTGGGCAGAACGCTCGTGAGAATTGGCCGGAAAAGGCCCGGCGAACACACTTCGGGCACCACAGGGCCGCAGGGCGGCCCCCCCGGGGCCCTGTCCGGGATCGCGGGTCGTCGCGTTCCGGCACCGCCGGGAGTAGCTCCGGGAGGCGGGCCACGGGGCGGCCGACGCCTCCCGCTCCTCAGCCTCCGGGGGTCCCCTCCCTAGCGCCGGCAGCTAGGGCCGGGCCAGCCCCGAAAGCCGGGCCCGGGCCCGGGCCTGCTTGCTCAGCCTTCCGTTGCCAGGGGCCTGAGCCTGGGGGCCTCCCCATGGGGAACCCTGAGTCCCGCGCCACGAGTCCCCCGAACGTCCCGGCGACAACGGCACCTTTCGCGGCTTCGTCCTAGCCGCGGAGTCAGAGACCAGTCCGTTTCCCCACAGAGGCCAGCCCCCTCCAGGGGCGCCCCGGCCGCCCGCCACGGCGGAGGCGGACGCCCGGCCACGGCGCCTCCATGCACTCTGCTCGGGGAAAACTCCCCGGCGCCGCGGCTCCCGGCCGCGCCCCTTTGTCGCGGCTCGTTTTCCGGGTGGCCGCGCCATGCCCCGAGCGAGAACGGGCCCTGCTCCACGCGGCACTTGGCGCTGACCAGGGCTGCCCAACGCCGGCCAATTCTCACGAGCGTTCTGCCCAAATCGATCCCGATTTGGGCAGAACGCTCGTGAGAATTGGCCGGAAAACGCCCGGCGAACACACTTCGGGCACCACAGGGCCGCAGGGCGGCCCCTGCGGGGCCCTGTCCAGGATCGCGGATCGTCGCGTTCCGGCACCGCCGGGAGGAGCTCCGGGAGGCGGGCCCCGGGGCGGCCGACGCCTCCCGCTCCTCAGCCTCCGGGGGACCCCTCCCTGGCGCCGGCAGCTGGAGCCGGGCCAGCCCCGAAAGCCGGGCCCGGGCCCGGGCCTGCTTGCTCAGCCTTCCGTTGCCAGGGGCCTGAGCCTGGGGGCCTCCCCATGGGGAACCCTGAGTCCCGCGCCACGAGTCCCCCGACCGTCCCGGCGACAACGGCACCTTTCGCGGCTTCGTCCTAGCCGCGGAGTCAGAGACCAGTCCGTTTCCCCACAGAGGCCAGCCCCCTCCAGGGGCGCCCCGGCCGCCCGCCACGGCGGAGGCGGACGCCCGGCCACGGCGCCTCCATGCACTTTGCTCGGGGAAAACTCCCCGGCGCCGCGGCTGCCGGCCGCGCCCCATCGTCGCGGCTCGTTTTCCGGGTGGCCGCAACATGCCCCGAGCGAGAAAGGGCCCTGCTCCACGCGGAACTGGGCGCTGACCAGGGCTGCCCAACGCCGGCCAATTCTCACGAGCGTTCTGCCCAAATCGATCCCGATTTGGGCAGAACGCTCGTGAGAATTGGCCGGAAAACGCCCGGCGAACACACTTCGGGCACCACAGGGCCGCAGGGCTGCCCCCCCGGGGCCCTGTCCGGGATCGCGGGTCGTCGCGTTCCGGCACCGCCGGGAGGAGCTCCGGGAGGCGGGCCCCGGGGCGGCCGACGCCTCCCGCTCCTCAGCCTCCGGGGGTCCCCTCCCTGGCGCCGGCAGCTGGGGCCGGGCCAGCCCCGAAAGCCGGGCCCGGGCCCGGGCCTGCTTGCTCAGCCTTCCGTTGCCAGGGGCCTGAGCCTGGGGGCCTCCCCATGGGGAACCCTGAGTCCCGCGCCACGAGTCCCCCGACCGTCCCGGCGACAACGGCACCTTTCGCGGCTTCGTCCTAGCCGCGGAGTCAGAGACCAGTCCGTTTCCCCACAGAGGCCAGCCCCCTCCAGGGGCGCCCCGGCCGCCCGCCACGGCGGAGGCGGACGCCCGGCCACGGCGCCTCCATGCACTCTGCTCGGGGAAAACTCCCCGGCGCCGCGGCTGCTGGCCGCGCCCCATCGTCGCGGCTCGTTTTCCGGGTGGCCGCGACATGCCCCGAGCGAGAAAGGGCCCTGCTCCACGCGGAACTGGGCGCTGACCAGGGCTGCCCAACGCCGGCCAATTCTCACGAGCGTTCTGCCCAAATTGATTTGGGCAGAACGCTCGTGAGAATTGGCCGGGAAAACGCCCGGCGAACACACTTCGGGCACCACAGGGCCGCAGGGCGGCCCCCGCGGGGCCCTGTCCAGGATCGCGGATCGTCGCGTTCCGGCACCGCCGGGAGGAGCTCCGGGAGGCGGGCCCCGGGGCGGCCGACGCCTCCCGCTCCTCAGCCTCCGGGGGACCCCTCCCTGGCGCCGGCAGCTGGAGCCGGGCCAGCCCCGAAAGCCGGGCCCGGGCCCGGGCCTGCTTGCTCAGCCTTCCGTTGCCAGGGGCCTGAGCCTGGGGGCCTCCCCATGGGGAACCCTGAGTCCCGCGCCACGAGTCCCCCGACCGTCCCGGCGACAACGGCACCTTTCGCGGCTTCGTCCTAGCCGCGGAGTCAGAGACCAGTCCGTTTCCCCACAGAGGCCAGCCCCCTCCAGGGGCGCCCCGGCCGCCCGCCACGGCGGAGGCGGACGCCCAGCCACGGCGCCTCCATGCACTCTGCTCGGGGAAAACTCCCCGGCGCCGCGGCTGCCGGCCGCGCCCCATCGTCGCGGCTCGTTTTCCGGGTGGCCGCGACATGCCCCGAGCGAGAAAGGGCCCTGCTCCACGCGGAACTGGGCGCTGACCAGGGCTGCCCAACGCCGGCCAATTCTCACGAGCGTTCTGCCCAAATCGATCCCGATTTGGGCAGAACGCTCGTGAGAATTGGCCGGAAAACGCCCGGCGAACACACTTCGGGCACCACAGGGCCGCAGGGCTGCCCCCCCGGGGCCCTGTCCGGGATCGCGGGTCGTCGCGTTCCGGCACCGCCGGGAGGAGCTCCGGGAGGCGGGCCCCGGGGCGGCCGACGCCTCCCGCTCCTCAGCCTCCGGGGGTCCCCTCCCTGGCGCCGGCAGCTGGGGCCGGGCCAGCCCCGAAAGCCGGGCCCGGGCCCGGGCCTGCTTGCTCAGCCTTCCGTTGCCAGGGGCCTGAGCCTGGGGGCCTCCCCATGGGGAACCCTGAGTCCCGCGCCACGAGTCCCCCGAACGTCCCGGCGACAACGGCGCCTTTCGCGGCTTCGTCCTAGCCGCGGGTGTCGAGACCAGTCCGTTTACCCACAGAGGCCAGCCCCCTCCAGGGGCGCCCCGGCCGCCCGCCACGGTGGAGGCGGACGCCCGGCCACGGCGCCTCCATGCACTTTGCTCGGGGAAAACTCCCCGGCGCCGCGGGTGCCGGCCGCGCCCCATCGTCGCGGCTCGTTTTCCGGGTGGCCGCAACATGCCCCGAGCGAGAAAGGGCCCTGCTCCACGCGGAACTGGGCGCTGACCAGGGCTGCCCAACGCCGGCCAATTCTCACGAGCGTTCTGCCCAAATCGATCCCGATTTGGGCAGAACGCTCGTGAGAATTGGCCGGAAAACGCCCGGCGAACACACTTCGGGCACCACAGGGCCGCAGGGCTGCCCCCCCGGGGCCCTGTCCGGGATCGCGGGTCGTCGCGTTCCGGCACCGCCGGGAGGAGCTCCGGGAGGCGGGCCCCGGGGCGGCCGACGCCTCCCGCTCCACTGCCTCCGGGGGTCCCCTCCCTGGCTCCGGCAGCTGGGGCCGGGCCAGCCCCGAAAGCCGGGCCCGGGCCCGGGCCTGCTTGCTCAGCCTTCCGTTGCCAGGGGCCTGAGCCTGGGGGCCTCCCCATGGGGAACCCTGAGTCCCGCGCCACGAGTCCCCCGACCGTCCCGGCGACAACGGCACCTTTCGCGGCTTCGTCCTAGCCGCGGAGTCAGAGACCAGTCCGTTTCCCCACAGAGGCCAGCCCCCTCCAGGGGCGCCCCGGCCGCCCGCCACGGCGGAGGCGGACGCCCGGCCACGGCGCCTCCATGCACTCTGCTCGGGGAAACCTCCCCGGCGCCGCGGCTGCCGGCCGCGCCCCATCGTCGCGGCTCGTTTTCCGGGTGGCCGCGGCATGCCCCGAGCGAGAAAGGGCCCTGCTCCACGCGGAACTGGGCGCTGACCTGGGCTGCCCAACGCCGGCCAATTCTCACGAGCGTTCTGCCCAAATCGATCCCGATTTGGGCAGAACGCTCGTGAGAATTGGCCGGAAAACGCCCGGCGAACACACTTCGGGCACCACAGGGCCGCAGGGCGGCCCCTGCGAGGCCCTGTCCAGGATCGCGGATCGTCGCGTTCCGGCACCGCCGGGAGGAGCTCCGGGAGGCGGGCCCCGGGGCGGCCGACGCCTCCCGCTCCTCAGCCTCCGGGGGACCCCTCCCTGGCGCCGGCAGCTGGAGCCGGGCCAGCCCCGAAAGCCGGGCCCGGGCCCGGGCCTGCTTGCTCAGCCTTCCGTTGCCAGGGGCCTGAGCCTGGGGGCCTCCCCATGGGGAACCCTGAGTCCCGCGCCACGAGTCCCCCGACCGTCCCGGCGACAACGGCACCTTTCGCGGCTTCGTCCTAGCCGCGGAGTCAGAGACCAGTCCGTTTCCCCCAGAGGCCAGCCCCCTCCAGGGGCGCCCCGGCCGCCCGCCACGGCGGAGGCGGACGCCCGGCCACGGCGCCTCCATGCACTCTGCTCGGGGAAACCTCCCCGGCGCCGCGGCTGCCGGCCGCGCCCCATCGTCGCGGCTCGTTTTCCGGGTGGCCGCGACATGCCCCGAGCGAGAAAGGGCCCTGCTCCACGCGGAACTGGGCGCTGACCAGGGCTGCCCAACGCCGGCCAATTCTCACGAGCGTTCTGCCCAAATCGATCCCGATTTGGGCAGAACGCTCGTGAGAATTGGCCGGAAAACGCCCGGCGAACACACTTCGGGCACCACAGGGCCGCAGGGCTGCCCCCCCGGGGCCCTGTCCGGGATCGCGGGTCGTCGCGTTCCGGCACCGCCGGGAGGAGCTCCGGGAGGCGGGCCCCGGGGCGGCCGACGCCTCCCGCTCCTCAGCCTCCGGGGGTCCCCTCCCTGGCGCCGGCAGCTGGGGCCGGGCCAGCCCCGAAAGCCGGGCCCGGGCCCGGGCCTGCTTGCTCAGCCTTCCGTTGCCAGGGGCCTGAGCCTGGGGGCCTCCCCATGGGGAACCCTGAGTCCCGCGCCACGAGTCCCCCGAACGTCCCGGCGACAACGGCACCTTTCGCGGCTTCGTCCTAGCCGCGGAGTCAGAGACCAGTCCGTTTCCCCACAGAGGCCAGCCCCCTCCAGGGGCGCCCCGGCCGCCCGCCACGGCGGAGGCGGACTCCCGGCCACGGCGCCTCCATGCACTCTGCTCGGGGAAAACTCCCCGGCGCCGCGGCTGCCGGCCGCGCCCCATCGTCGCGGCTCGTTTTCCGGGTGGCCGCGGCATGCCCCGAGCGAGAAAGGGCCCTGCTCCACGCGGAACTGGGCGCTGACCAGGGCTGCCCAACGCCGGCCAATTCTCACGAGCGTTCTGCCCAAATCGATCCCGATTTGGGCAGAACGCTCGTGAGAATTGGCCGGAAAACGCCCGGCGAACACACTTCGGGCACCACAGGGCCGCAGGGCGGCCCCCCCGGGGCCCTGTCCGGGATCGCGGGTCGTCGCGTTCCAGCACCGCCGGGAGTAGCTCCGGGAGGCGGGCCACGGGGCGGCCGACGCCTCCCGCTCCTCAGCCTCCGGGGGTCCCCTCCCTAGCGCCGGCAGCTAGGGCCGGGCCAGCCCCGAAAGCCGGGCCCGGGCCCGGGCCTGCTTGCTCAGCCTTCCGTTGCCAGGGGCCTGAGCCTGGGGGCCTCCCCATGGGGAACCCTGAGACCCGCGCCACGAGTCCCCCGAACGTCCCGGCGACAACGGCACCTTTCGCGGCTTCGTCCTAGCCGCGGAGTCAGAGACCAGACCGTTTCCCCACAGAGGCCAGCCCCCTCCAGGGGCGCCCCGGCCGCCCGCCACGGCGGAGGCGGACGCCCGGCCACGGCGCCTCCATGCACTCTGCTCGGGGAAAACTCCCCGGCGCCGCGGCTGCCGGCCGCGCCCCATCGTCGCGGCTCGTTTTCCGGGTGGCCGCGACATACCCCGAGCGAGAAAGGGCCCTGCTCCACGTGGAACTGGGCGCTGACCAGGGATGCCCAACGCCGGCCAATTCTCACGAGCGTTCTGCACAAATCGATCCCGATTTGGGCAGAACGCTCGTGAGAATTGTCCGGAAAACGCCCGGCGAACACACTTCGGGCACCACAGGGCCGCAGGGCGGCCCCCCCGGGGCCCTGTCCGGGATCGCGGGTCGTCGCGTTCCGGCACCGCCGGGAGGAGCTCCGGGAGGCGGGCCCCGGGGCGGCTGACGCCTCCCGCAACTCAGCCTTCGGGGGTCGCCTCCCTGGCGCCGGCAGATGGGGCCGGGCCAGCCCCGAAAGCCGGGCCCGTGCCCGGGCCTGCATGCTCAGCCTTCCGTTGCCAGTGGCCTGAGCCTGGGGGCCTCCCCATGGGGAACCCTGAGTCCCGCGCCACGAGTCCCCCGACCGTCCCGGCGACAACGGCACCTTTCGCGGCTTCGTCCTAGCCGCGGAGTCAGAGACCAGTCCGTTTCCCCACAGATGCCAGCCCCCTCCAGGGGCGCCCCGGCCGCCCGCCACGGAGGAGGCGGACGCCCGGCCACGGCGCCTCCATGCACTCTGCTCGGGGAAAATTCCCCGGCGCCGCGCCTGCCGGCCGCGCCCCAACGTCGCGGCTCGTTTTCCGGGTGGCCGCGACATGCCCCGAGCGAGAAAGGGCCCTGCTCCACGCGGAACTGGGCGCTGACCAGGGCTGCCCAACGCCGGCCAATTCTCACGAGCGTTCTGCCCAAATCGATCCCGATTTGGGCAGAACGCTCGTGAGAATTGGCCGGAAAACGCCCGGCGAACACACATCGGGCACCACAGGGCCGCAGGGCGGCCCCCCCGGGGCCCTGTCCGGGATCGCGGGTCGTCGCGTTCCGGCACCGACGGGAGGAGCTCCGGGAGGCGGGCCCCGGGGCGGCCGACGCCTCCCGCTCCTCAGCCTCCGGGGGTCCCCTCCCTGGCGCCGGCAGCTGGGGCCGGGCCAGCCCCGAAATCCGGGCCCGAACCCGGGCCCGGGCCTGCTTGCTCAGACTTCCGTTGCCAGGGTCCTGAGCCTGGTTGCCTCCCCATGGGGAACCCTGAGTCCCGCGCCACGAGTCCCCCGATCGTCCCGGCGAGAACGGCACCTTTCGCGGCTTCGTCCTAGCCGCGGAGTCAGAGACCAGTCCGTTTCCCCACAGAGGCCAGCCCCCTCCAGGGGCCCCCGGCCGCCCGCCACGGCGGAGGCGGACGCCCGGCCACGGCGCCTCCATGCACTCTGCTCGGGGAAAACTCCCCGGCGCCGCGGCTGCCGGCCGCGCCCCATCGTCACGGCTCGTTTTCCGGGTGGCCGCGACATGCCCCGAGCGAGAAAGGGCCCTGCTCCACGCGGAACTGGGCGCTGACCAGGGCTGCCCAACGCCGGCCAATTCTCACGAGCATTCTGCCCAAATCGATCCCGATTTGGGCAGAACGCTCGTGAGAATTGGCCGGAAAACGCCCGGCGAACACACTTCGGGCACCACAGGGCCGCAGGGCGGCCCCCCCGGGGCCCTGTCCGGGATCGCGGGTCGTCGCGTTCCGGCACCGCCGGGAGGAGCTCCGGGAGGCGGGCCCCGGGGCGGCTGACGCCTCCCGCTCCTCAGCCTTCGGGGGTCCCCTCCCTGGCGCCGGCAGATGGGGCCGGGCCAGCCCCGAAATCCGGGCCCGTGCCCGGGCCTGCTTGCTCAGCCTTCCGTTGCCAGGGGCCTGAGCCTGGGGGCCTCCCCATGGGGAACCCTGAGTCCCGCGCCACGAGTCCCCCGACCGTCCCGGCGACAACGGCACCTTTCGCGGCTTCGTCCTAGCCGCGGAGTCAGAGACCAGTCCGTTTCCCCACAGAGGCCAGCCCCCTCCAGGGGCGCCCCGGCCGCCCGCCACGGCGGAGGCGGACGCCCGGCCACGGCGCCTCCATGCACTCTGCTCGGGGAAAACTCCCCGGCGCCGCGGCTGCCGGCCACGCCCCAACGTCGCGGCTCGTTTTCCGGGTGGCCGCGACATGCCCCGAGCGAGAAAGGGCCCTGCTCCACGCGGAACTGGGCGCTGACCAGGGCTGCCCAACGCCGGCCAATTCTCACGAGCGTTCTGCCCAAATCGATCCCGATTTGGGCAGAACGCTCGTGAGAATTGGCCGGAAAACGCCCGGCGAACACACTTCGGGCACCACAGGGCCGCAGGGCGGCCCCCCCGGGGCCCTGTCCGGGATCGCGGGTCGTCGCGTTCCGGCACCGACGGGAGGAGCTCCGGGAGGCGGGCCCCGGGGCGGCCGACGCCTCCCGCTCCTCAGCCTCCGGGGGTCCCCTCCCTGGCGCCGGCAGCTGGGGCCGGGCCAGCCCCGAAATCCGGGCCCGAACCCGGGCCCGGGCCTGCTTGCTCAGCCTTCCGTTGCCAGGGTCCTGAGCCTAGGTGCCTCCCCATGGGGAACCCTGAGTCCCGCGCCACGAGTCCCCCGACCGTCCCGGCGACAACGGCACCTTTCGCGGCTTCGTCCTAGCCGCGGATTCAGAGACCAGTCCGTTTCCCCACAGAGGCCAGCCCCCTCCAGGGGCCCCCGGCCGCCCGCCACGGCGGAGGCGGACGCCCGGCCACGGCGCCTCCATGCACTCTGCTCGGGGAAAACTCCCCGGCGCCGCGGCTGCCGGCCGCGCCCCATCGTCGCGGCTCGTTTTCCGGGTGGCCGCGACATGCCCCGAGCGAGAAAGGGCCCTGCTCCACGCGGAACTGGGCGCTGACCAGGGCTGCCCAACGCCGGCCAATTCTCACGAGCGTTCTGCCCAAATCGATCCCGATTTGGGCAGAACGCTCGTGAGAATTGGCCGGAAAACGCCCGGCGAACACACTTCGGGCACCACAGGGCCGCAGGGCGGCACCCCCGGGGCCCTGTCCGGGATCGCGGGTCGTCGCGTTCCGGCACCGCCGGGAGGAGCTCCGGGAGGCGGGCCCCGGGGCGGCCGACGCCTCCCGCTCCTCTGCCTCCGGGGGTCCCCTCCCTGGCTCCGGCAGCTGGGGCCGGGCCAGCCCCGAAAGCCGGGCCCGGGCCTGGGCCTGCTTGCTCAGCCTTCCGTTGCCAGGGGCCTGAGCCTGGGGGCCTCCCCATGGGGAACCCTGAGTCCCGCGCCACGAGTCCCCCGACCGTCCCGGCGACAACGGCACCTTTCGCGGCTTCGTCCTAGCCGTGGAGTCGAGACCAGTCCGTTTCCCCACAGAGGCCAGCCCCCTCCAGGGGCCCCCGGCCGCCCGCCACGGCGGAGGCGGACGCCCGGCAACGGCGCCTCCATGCACGCTGCTCGGGGAAAACTCCCCAGGGCCGTGGCTGCCGGCCGCGCCCCATCGTCGCGGGTCGTTTTCCGGGTGGCCGCGACATACCCCGAGCGAGAAAGGGCCCTGCTCCACGCGGAACTGGGCGCTGACCAGGGCTGCCCAACGCCGGCCAATTCTCACGAGCGTTCTGCCCAAATCGATCCCGATTTGGGCAGAACGCTCGTGAGAATTGGCCGGAAAACGCCCGGCGAACACACTTCGGGCACCACAGGGCCGCAGGGCGGCCCCCCCGGGGCCCTGTCCGGGATCGCGGGTCGTCGCGTTCCGGCACCGCTGGGAGGAGCTCCGGGAGGCGGGCCCCGGGGCGGCCGACGCCTCCCGCTCCTCAGCCTCCGGGGGTCCCCTCCCTGGCGCCGACAGCTGGGGCCGGGCCGGCCCCGAAACCCGGGCCCGAGCCCGGGCCCGGGCCTGCTTGCTCAGCCTTCCGTTGCCAGGGTCCTGAGCCTGGGGGCCTCCCCATGGGGAACCCTGAGTCCCGCGCCACGAGTCCCCCGACCGTCCCGGCGACAACGGCACATTTCGCGGCTTCGTCCTAGCCGCGGAGTCAGAGACCAGTCCGTTTCCCCACAGAGGCCAGCCCCCTCCAGGGGCCCCCGGCCGCCCACCACGGCGGAGGCGGACGCCCGGCCACGGCGCCTCCATGCACTCTGCTCGGGGAAAACTCCCCGGCGCCGCGGCTGCCGGCCGCGCCCCATCGTCGCGGCTCGTTTTCCGGGTGGCCGCGCCATGCCCCGAGCGAGAACGGGCCCTGCTCCACGCGGAACTGGGCGCTGACCAGGGCTGCCCAACGCCGGCCAATTCTCACGAGCGTTCTGCCCAAATCGATCCCGATTTGGGCAGAACGCTCGTGAGAATTGGCCGGAAAACGCCCGGCGAACACACTTCGGGCACCAGAGGGCCACAGGGCCGCCCCCACGGGGCCCTGTCCGGGATCGCGTGTCGTCGGGTTCCGGCACCGCCAGGAGGATCTCCGGGAGGCGGGCCCCAGGGAGGCCGACGCCTCCCGCTCCTCAGCCTCCGGGTGTCCCCTCCCTGGCGCCGCCGCTGGGGCCGGGCCAGCCCCGAAAGCCGGGCCCGGGCCCGGGCCTGCTTGCTCAGCCTTCCGTTGCCAGGGGCATGTGCCTGTGTGCCTCCGCATGGGGAACCCTGAGTCCCGCGCCACGAGTCCCCCCTACCGTTCCGGCGACAACCGCACCTTTCGCGGCTTCGTCCCAGCCGTGGTGTGAGAGATCAGTCCGTTCCCACACAGAGGCCAGCCTCCTCCACGGGCGCCCCGGCCGCCCGCCACGGCGGAGACGGGCGCCCGGCCATGGCACCTCCATCCACTCTGCTCGGGGAAAACTCCCCGGCGCCGGGACCGCCGGCCACGCCCCATCGTCACGGCTCGTTTTCCGGGTGGCCGCGACATGCCCCGAGCGAGAAAGGGCCCTGCTCCACGCGGAACTGGGCGCTGACCAGGGCTGCCCAACGCCGGCCAATTCTCACGAGCGTTCTGCCCAAATCGATCCCGATTTGGGCAGAACGCTCGTGAGAATTGGCCGGAAAACGCCTGGCGAACACACTTCGTGCACCACAGGGGCGCATGGCCGCCCCCCCGGGGCCCTGTCCGGGATCGTGTGTCGTCGCGTTTCGGCACCGCCAGGAGGAGCTCTGGGAGGCGGGCCCCGGGGAGCCCGACGCCTCCAGCTCCTCAGCCTCCGGGGGTCCCCTTCCTGGCGCCACTAGCTGGGGCCGGGCCAGCCCCGAAAGCCGGGCCCGGGCCCGGGCCTGCTTGCTCAGCCTTCCGTTGCCAGGGGCCTGAGCCTGGGGGCCTCCGCATGGGGAAGCCTGAGTCCCCCGCCACGAGTCCCCCGACCGTCCCGGCGACAACGGCACCTATCGCGGCTTCGTCCCATCCGTGGAGTGAGAGATCACTACGTTCCCCCACAGAGGCCAGCCCCCTCCACGGGCGCCCCGGCCGCCCGCCACGGCAGAGGCGGACGCCCGGCCACGGCGCCTCCATCCACTCTGCTCGGGGAAAACTCCCCGGCGCCGGGGCCGCTGGCCACGCCCCTTCGTCGCGGCTCGTTTTCCGGGTGGCCACGCCATGCCCCGAGCGAGAAAGGGCCCTGCTCCACGCGGAACTGGGCGCTGTCCAGGGCTGCCCAACGCCGGCCAATTCTCACGAGCGTTCTGCCCAAATCGATCCCGATTTGGGCAGAACGCTCCTGAGAATTGGCCGGAAAACGCCCGGCGAACACACTTCGGGCACCACAGGGCCGCAGGGCCGCCCCTCCGTGGCCCTGTCCGGGATCGCGTGTCGTCGCGTTCTGGCACCGCCAGGAGGAGCTCCGGGAGGCGGGCCCCGGGGAGGCCGACGCCTCCCGCTCCTCAGCCTAAGGGGTTCCCCTCCCTGGCGCCGGCAGCTAGGGCCGGGCCAGCCCCGAAAGGCGGGCCCGGGCCCGGGCCTGCTTGCTCAGCCTTCCGTTGCTAGGGGCCTGAGCCTGGGGGCCTCCCCATGGGGAACCCTGAGTCCCGCGCCACGAGTCCCCCGACCGTCCCGGCGACAACGGCACCTTTCGCAGCTTCGTCCTAGCCGCGGAGTGAGAGACCAGTCCGTTTCCCCAAGAGGCCAGCCCCCTCCAGGGGTGCTCCGGCTGCCCGCCACGGCGCAGGCGGACGCCCGGCCACGGCGCCTCCGTCCACTCTGCTCGGGGAAAACTCCCCGGCGCCGCGGCTGCCGGCCGCGCCCCATCGTCACGGCTCGTTTTCCGGGTGGCCGCGACATGCCCCGAGCGAGAAAGGGCCCTGCTCCACGCGGAACTGGGCGCTGACCAGGGCTGCCCAACGCTGGCCAATTCTCACGAGAGTTCTGCCCAAATCGATCCCGATTTGGGCAGAACGCTCGTGAGAATTGGCCGGAAAACGCCCGGCGAACACACTTCGGGCACCACAGGGCCGCAGGGCGGCCCCCCCGGGGCCCTCTCCGAGATCCCGTGTCGTCGCGTTCCGGCACCGCCGGGAGGAGCTCCGGGAGGCGTGCCCCGGGGAGGCCGACGCCTCCCGCTCCTCAGCCTCCGGGGGTCCCCTCCCTGGCGCCGGCAGCTGGGGCCGGGCCAGCCCCGAAAGCCGGGCCCGGGCCCGGGCCTGCTTGCTCAGCCTTCCGTTGCCAGGGGCCTGAGCCTGGGGGCCTCCCCATGGGGAACCCTGAGTCCCGCGCCACGAGTCCCACGACCGTCCCGGCGACAACGGCACCTTTCGCGGCTTCGTCCTAGCCGCGGAGTCAGAGACCAGTCCGTTTCCCCACAGAGGCCAGCCCCCTACAGGGGCGCCCCGGCCGCCCGCCACGGCGGAGGCGGACGCCCGGCCACGGCGCCTCCATGCACTCTGCTCGGGGAAAACTCCCCGCCGCCGCGGCTGCTGGCCGCGCCCCATCATCGCGGCTCGTTTTCCGTGTCGCCGCGACATGCCCCGAGTGAGAAAGGGCCCTGCTCCACGCGGAACTGGGCGCTGACCAGGGCTGCCCAACGCCGGCCAATTCTCACGAGCGTTCTGCCCAAATCGATCCCGATTTGGGCAGAACGCTCGTGAGAATTGGCCGGAAAACGCCCGGCGAACACACTTCGGGCACCACAGGGCCGCAGGGCGGCCCCCCCGGGGCCCTGTCCGGGATCGCGGTTCGTCGCGTTCCGGCACCGCCGGGAGGAGCTCCGGGAGGCGGGCCCCGGGGCGGGCGTCGCCTCCCGCTCCTCAGCCTCCGGGGGTCCCCTCCCTGGCGCCGGCAGCTGGGGCCGGGCCAGCCCCGAAAGCCGGGCCCGGGCCCGGGCCTGCTTGCTCAGCCTTCCGTTGCCAGGGGCCTGAGCCTGGGGGCCTCCCCATGGGGAACCCTGAGTCCCGCGCCACGAGTCCCACGACCGTCCCGGCGACAACGCCACCTTTCGCGGCTTCGTCCTAGCCGCGGAGTCAGAGACCAGTCCGTTTCCCCACAGAGGCCAGCCCCCTCCAGGGGCGCCCCGGCCGCCCGCCACGGCGGAGGCGGACGCCCGGCCACGGCGCCTCCATCCACTCTCCCTGGGGAAAACTCCCCGGCGCCGCTTCTGCCGGCCGCGCCCCATCGTCGCGGCTCGTTTTCCGGGTGGCCGCGACATGCCCCGAGCGAGAAAGGGCCCTGCTGCACGCGGAACTGGGCGCTGACCAGGGCTGCCCAACGCCGCCCAATTCTCACGAGCGTTCTGCCCAAATCGATCCCGATTTGGGCAGAACGCTCGTAAGAATTGGCCGGAAAAAGCCCGGCGAACACACTTCGGGCACCAGAGGGCCACAGGGCCGCCCCCACGGGGCCCTGTCCGGGATCGCGTGTCGTCGGGTTCCGGCACCGCCAGGAGGATCTCCGGGAGGCGGGCCCCAGGGAGGCCGACGCCTCCCGCTCCTCAGCCTCCGGGTGTCCCCTCCCTGGCGCCGCCGCTGGGGCCGGGCCAGCCCCGAAAGCCGGGCCCGGGCCCGGGCCTGCTTGCTCAGCCTTCCGTTGCCAGGGGCATGTGCCTGTGTGCCTCCGCATGGGGATCCCTGAGTCCCGCGCCACGAGTCCCCCCTACCGTTCCGGCGACAACGGCACCTTTCGCGGCTTCGTCCCAGCCGTGGAGTGAGAGATCAGTCCGTTCCCACACAGAGGCCAGCCCCCTCCACGGGCGCCCCGGCCGCCCGCCACGGCGGAGTCGGGCGCCCGGCCATGGCACCTCCATCCACTCTGCTCGGGGAAAACTCCCCGGCGCCGGGACCGCCAGCCACGCCCCATCGTCACGGCTCGTTTTCCGGGTGGCCGCGACATGCCCCGAGCGAGAAAGGGCCCTGCTCCACGCGGAACTGGGCGCTGACCAGGGCTGCCCAACGCCGGCCAATTCTCACGAGCGTTCTGCCCAAATCGATCCCGATTTGGGCAGAACGCTCGTGAGAATTGGCCGGAAAACGCCTGGCGAACACACTTCGCGCACCACAGGGGCGCATGGCCGCCCCCCCGGGGCCCTGTCCGGGATCGTGTGTCGTCGCGTTTCGGCACCGCCAGGAGGAGCTCTGGGAGGCGGGCCCCGGGGAGCCCGACGCCTCCAGCTCCTCAGCCTCCGGGGGTCCCCTTCCTGGCGCCACTAGCTGGGGCCGGGCCAGCCCCGAAAGCCGGGCCCGGGCCCGGGCCTGCTTGCTCAGCCTTCCGTTGCCAGGGGCCTGAGCCTGGGGGCCTCCGCATGGGGAAGCCTGAGTCCCCCGCCACGAGTCCCCCGACCGTCCCGGCGACAACGGCACCTATCGCGGCTTCGTCCCAGCCGTGGAGTGAGAGATCACTACGTTCCCCCACAAAGGCCAGCCCCCTCCACGGGCGCCCCGGCCGCCCGCCACGGCAGAGGCGGACGCCCGGCCACGGCGCCTCCATCCACTCTGCTCGGGGAAAACTCCCCGGCGCCGGGGCCGCCGGCGGCGCCCCATCGTCGCGGCTCGTTTTCCGGGTGGCCGCGACATGCCCCGAGCGAGAAAGGGCCCTGCTCCACGCGGAACTGGGCGCTGACCAGGGCGGCCCAACGCCGGCCCATTCTCACGAGCGTTCTGCCCAAATCGATCCCGATTTGGGCAGAACGCTCGTGAGAATTGGCCGGAAAACGCACGGCGAACACACTACGGGCACCAGAGGGGCGCAGGGCCGCCCCCCCGTGGCCCTGTCCGGGGTCGCGGGTCGTCGCGTTCGGGCACCGCCAGGAGGAGCTCCGGGAGGCGGGCCCCGGGGAGGCCAACACCTCCTGTTCCTCAGCCTCCGGGGGTTCGCCTCCCTGGCGCCGGCAGCTGGGGCCGGGCCAGCCCCGAAAGCCGGACCCGGGCCCGGGCCTGTTTCCTCAGCCTTCCGTTGCCAGGGGCCTGAGCCTGGGGGCCTCCGCACGGGGAACCCTGAGTCCCAGGCCACGAGTCCCCCCGACCGTCCCGGGGACAATGGCACCTTTCGCGGCTTCGTCCCAGCCGTGGAGTGAGAGATCACTCCGTTCCCCCACAGAGGCCAGGCCCCTCCACGGGTGCCCCGGCCGCCCGCCACGGCGGAGGCGGGCCCCCGGCCACGGCGCCTCCATCCACTCTGCTCGGGGAAAACTCCCCGGCGCCAGGGGCCGCCGGCCACGCCCCATCGTCGCGGCTCGTTTTCCGGGTGGCCACGACATGCCCCGAGCGAGAAAGGGCCCTGCTCCACGCGGAACTGGGCGCTGACCATGGCTGCCCAACGCCGGCCAATTCTCACGAGGGTTCTGCGGAAATCGATCACGATTTGGGCAGAACGCTCCGGAGAATTGGCCAGAAAACGCACGGCGAACACACTTCGGGCACCACAGGGCCGCAAGGCTGCCCCCCCGGGGCCCTGTCCGGGATCGCGTGTCGTCGCGTTCCGGCACCGCCAGGAGGAGCTCCGGGAGGCGGGCCCTGGGGAGGCCGACGCCTCCCGTTCCTCAGCCTCCGGGGGTCCCCTCCCTGGCGCCTGCCCCTGGGGCCGGGCCAGCCCCGAAAGCCGGGCCCGGGCCCTGGCCTGCTTGCTCAGCCTTCCGATGCCAGGGGCCTGAGCCTGGGGGCCTCCGCATGGGGAACCCTGAGTCCCACGCCACGAGTCCCCTCGACCGTCCCGCCGACAACGGCACCTTTCGCGGCTTCGTCCCAGCCGTGGAGTGAGAGATCACTCCGTTCCCCTACAGAGGCCTGCCCCCTCCACGGGCGCCCCGGCCGCAAGCCACGGCGGAGGCGGACGCCCGGCCACGGCGCCTACATCCACTCTTCTCGGGGAAAACTCCCCGGCGCCGGGGCCGCTGGCCACGCCCCTTCGTCGCGGCTCGTTTTCCGGGTGGCCACGCCATGCCCCGAGCGAGAAAGGGCCCTGCTCCACGCGGAACTGGGCGCTGTCCAGGGCTGCCCAACGCCGGCCAATTCTCACGAGCGTTCTGCCCAAATCGATCCCGATTTGGGCAGAACGCTCCTGAGAATTGGCCGGAAAACGCCCGGCGAACACACTTCGGGCACCACAGGGCCGCAGGGCGGCCCCCCCGGGGCCCTCTCCGAGATCCCGTGTCGTCGCGTTCCGGCACCGCCGGGAGGAGCTCCGGGAGGCGTGCCCCGGGGAGGCCGACGCCTCCCGCTCCTCAGCCTCCGGGGGTCCCCTCCCTGGCGCCGGCAGCTGGGGCCGGGCCAGCCCCGAAAGCCGGGCCCGGGCCCGGGCCTGCTTGCTCAGCCTTCCGTTGCCAGGGGCCTGAGCCTGGGGGCCTCTCCACGGGGAACCCTGCGTCCCGCGCCACGATTCCCCCGACCGTCCCGGCGACACCGGCACCTTTCGCAGCTTTGTCCCGCCGTGGAGTGAGAGATCCATCCGTTCCCCCACGGAAGCCAGGCCCCTCGATGGGCGCCCCGGACGTCCGCCACGGCGGAGGCGGACGCAAGGCCACGGCGCCTCCATCAACTCTGCTCGGGGAAACCACCCCGGCGCCGGGGCCACCGGCCGCGCCCCATCGTCACGGCTCGTTTCCCGTGTGCCCGCGACATGCCCCGAGCCAGAACGGGCCCTGTTCCACGCGGAACTGGGCGCTGACCAGGGCTGCCCAACGCCGGCCAATTCTCACGAGCGTTCTGCCCAAATCGATCCCGATTTGGGCAGAACGCTCGTGAGAATTGGCCGGCAAACGCCCGCGAACACACTTCGGGCACCACAGGGCCGCAGGACCGCCCTCCTGTGCCTTGCCCGGGATCCAGTGTCATCACCTTCCAGCACCACCAGGAGTTCCGGAAGGCAGGCACCAGGGAAGCCAACGCCTCCCACTCTTCAGCCTCCAGGGGTCCCTTCCCTGCAGCCGGCAGCAGGGGTCGGTCCCAGCCCGAAACCTTGGCTCGGGCCAAGACCTGCTTCCTCAGCCTTCCCTTGCCAGGGGACTGAGCCTGGGGGACTCCTCAAGGGGAACCCTGAGTCCTGAGCCACGAGTCGCCGACCGTCCCGGCGACAACGCCACCTTTCGCGGCGTCGTCCCATCCCTGGAGTGAGAGATCAATCCGTTCCCCCACAGAGGCCAGCCCCCTCCACGGGCGCCCCGGCCTCCCGCTACTGCGGATGCTGACGCCCGGCCACAGCGCCTCCATCAACTCTGCTCGGGGAAACCTCCCCGGCGCCGGGGCCGCCGGCCGCGCCCCATCGTCACGGCTCGTTTTTCGGCCGCCCCGGCCGCCCGCCACGGAGGAGGCGGACGCCCGGCCACGGCGCCTCCATCAACTCTGCTCGATGAAACCACCCCGGCGCCGGCGCCGTCGGCCGAGCCCCATCGTCACGGCTCGTTTTCCGGGTGGCCGCGACATGCCCCGAGCGAGAAAGTGCCCTGCTCCACGCGGAACTGGGCGCTTACCAGGGCTGCCCAACGCCGGCCAATTCTCACGTGCGTTCTGCCAGCATCACCTTGATCCCAAAACCAGACAAGCATCCCACCAAAAAAGAGAACTACAGACCAATATCCTTGATGAACACAGATGCAAAAATTCTCACCAAAATTCTAGCCAATAGGATTCAACAGTACATTAAAAGGATTATTCGCCACAACCAAGTGGGATTTATTCCAGGGCTGCAAGTTTGGTTCAACATCCACAAATCAATCAATGTGATAGAACACATTAATAAAAGAAAGAACAAGAACCATATGATACTCTCAATAGATGCTGAAAAAGCATTTGACAAAGTACAGCATCCCTTCCTGATCAAAACTCTTCAAAGTGTAGGGATAGAGGGCACATACCTTAAAATTATCAAAGCCATCTATGAAAAACCCACCACCATTCTCATTCTCAATGGAGAAAAACTAAAAGCTTTTCCGCTAAGGTCAGGAACATGGCAGGGATGTCCACTATCACCACTGCTATTCAACATACTACTAGAAGTCCTAGCCTCAGCAATCAGACAACAAAAAGGAATTAAAGGCATCCAAATCGGCAAAGAAGAAGTCAAACTATCACTCTTCGCAGATGATATGATACTCTATGTGGAAAACCCAAAGGACTCCACTCCAAAACTGCTAGAACGTGTACAGGAATTCAGTAATGTGTCAGGATATAAAATCAATGCACAAAAATCATTTACATTGCTGTACCCCAACAAGACAGAAAAAGAGAAATTAAAGGAGTCAATCCCATTTACAATTGCACCCAAAACTATAAGATACCTAGGAATAAACCTAACCAAAGAGGCTAAGAATCTATATGCAGAATTCTCTAAAGTACTCATGAAAGAAATTGAGGAAGACACCAAGAAATGGGAAAAAGTTCCATGCTCCTGGATTGGAAGAATAAATATTGTGAAAATGTCTATGCTACCTAAAGCAATCTACACATTTAATGCAATCCCTATCAAAATTCCATCCATTTTTTTCAAAGAAATGGAGCAAATAATCCTAAAATTTATATGGAACCAGAAAAGACCTCGAATAGCCAAAGGAATATTGAAAAACAAAGCCAAAGTTGGTGGCATCACAATTCCGGACGTCAAGCTCTATTACAAAGCTGTCATCATCAAGACAGCATGGTACTGGCACAAAAACAGACACATACATCAATGGAACAGAATAGAGAGCCCAGAAATAGACCCTCAACTCTATGGTCAACTCATCTTCGACAAAGCAGGAAAGAACGTCCAATGGAAAAAAGACAGCCTCTTCAATAAATGGTGCTGGGGAAATTGGACAGCCACATGCAGAAAAATGAAATTGGACCCCTTTCTTACACCACACACGAAAATAGACACCAAATGGATGAAGGGCCTCAATGTGAGAAAGGAATCCATCAAAATCCTTGAGGAGAACACAGGCAGCAACCTCTTTGACCTCAGCCGCAGCAACATATTCCTAGGAACATCGGCAAAGGCAAGGGAAGCAAAGGGCAAAGATGAACTATTGGGATTTCGTCAAGATCTAAAGCTTTTGCACAGCAAAGGAAACAGTTGCCAAAACCAAAAGACAACTGACAGAATGGGAGAAGATATTTGCAAATGACATATCAGATAAAGGGCTAGTATCCAAAATCTGTAAGGAACTTAGCAAACTCAACACCCAAAGAACAAACAATCGAATCAAGAAATGCGCAGAGGACATGAACAGACATTTCTGCAAAGAAGACATCCAGATGGCCAACAGACACATGAAAAAGTGCTCCACATCCCTCGGCATCAGGGAAATACAAAGCAAAACCACAATGAGTTATCACCTCACACCAGTCAGGATGGCTAAAATTAACAAGTCAGGAAATGACAGATGCTGGCGAGGATGCGGAGAAAGGGGAACCCTCCTTCACTGTTGGTGGGAATGCAAGCTGGTGCAACCCCTCTGGAAAACAACATGGAGGTTCCTCAAAATGTTGAAAATAGAACTATCCTATGACCCAGCAATTACACTACTGGGTATTTACCCTAAAGATACAAATGCAGTGGTCCGAAGGGGCACGTGTACCCGAATTTTTATAGCAGCAACGTCTACAATAGCCAAACTATGGAAAGAACCTAGATGTCCATCAACAGAAGAATGGGTAAAGAAGATATGGTATATATACACAATGGAATACTATGCAGCCATCCAAAGAAATGAAATCTTGCCATTTGCAACGACGTGGATGGAACTAGAGGGTATCATGCTTAGTGAAATAAGTCAATTGGAGAAATACAACTATCGTATGATCTCCCTGATATGAGGACATGGAGATGCAACATGGGGGGTTAGGCGGATAGGAGAAGAATAAATGAAACAAGATGGGATTGGGAGGGAGACAAGCCATAAATGACTCTTAATCTCACAAAACAAACTGGGGTTTTCTGGGGGGAGGTGGGGTTGGGAGAAGGGGAGGGGGTTATGGACATTGGGGAGGGCTATCGTGAGTGCTGTGAAGTATGTAAACCTGGCGATTCACAGACCTGTACCCCTCGGGATAAAAATACATTATATGTTTATTAAAAAAAAATTGGAAGGGGAGGCGAACCATAAGAGACTATGGACTCTGAAAAACAACCTGAGGGTTTTGAAGGGGTGGGGGTGGGAGGTTTGGGGAACCAGGTAGTGAGTAATAGGGAGGGCACATATTGCATGGAGCACTGGGTATTGTGCAAAAACAATGAATACTGTTATGCTGAAAAAAAAATAAATTTATTTTAAAAAAATTGAAAAATCCAGAGTACACCAGCTATCTCTACACCTTAAAGAGCTGGAGAAGCAACAACAAATAAAACCAACTCCACACATAAGAAGGGAAATAATCAAGATGAGAGCAGAGATCAATGAGGTAGAAACCAAAGACACAGTAGAACATATCAATAAAACTAGAACCTGGTTTTTTGAAAGAATCAATAAGATCAATAAACAATTGGCCACACCAATCCAAAAGAAACGAGAGAAAGCCAATATTAATAAAATTATGGATGAAAAGGGAGAGATCACAACTAACACTGGGAAGTAGAAACAATCATCAGAAGTTATTATCAACAGTTATATGCCAATAAGCTAAGCAAACTAGATGAAATGGGTGCATTCTTGGAAAACTATAAACTCCCAAAATTGAACCAGGAAGAAGTTGACAACCTGAATAGATGGATATCTAGTAACAAGATCGAAGTTGTCACCAAAACCTCCCAAAAAACAAGAGCCCAGGATCTGACGAATTCCCTGGGGAATTCTATCAAACTTTCAAAGAAGAAATAACACCTATTCTCCAGAAACTGTTTCAAAAAATTGAAGCAGGAAGAAAACTTCCAGACTCATTTTATGAAGCCGGCATTACCCTGGTCTCCAAACCAGGCAAAGACCCTACCGAAAAGGAGAATTTCAGACCAATATCACTGATGAATATGGATGCAAAGATTCTCAACAAGATCCTAGCAAACAAAATCCAAAAGTACATTAGAAAGATTATCCACCATGACCAGGTGGGATTCATCCCTGGGTTGCAAGGATGGTTCAACATTCGCAAATCAATCGATGTGATAGAACAAATCAATAAGAGAAGAGAGAAGAACCACATGGTCCTCTCAATGGATGCAGAAAAAGCATTTGACAAATCCAGCATCCGTTCTTGATGAAAACGCTTCAAAGTATAGGGATGGAGGGAACATTCCTGAACTTCATAAAATCTCTCTATGAAAGACCCACAGCAAAAATCGTCCTCACTGGGAAAAAGCTTGTAGCTTTCCTGTTGAGATCAGGAACACAACAAGGATGCCCATTGTCACCACTCTTGTTCAACATAGTATTAGAAGTCCTAGCAATGGCAATCAGACAACAAAGACAAATAAAATGTATCGAAATTGGCAAGGAAGAAGTCAAACTCTCTCTTTTCACACATGACATGATTCTTTGTTTGGAAAACCCCAAATATTCCACCACCAAACTGCTAGAACTCATACAGCAATTCAGTAACGTGGCAGGATACAAAGTCAATGTACAGAAATCAGTGGCTTGGGGCGCCTGGGTGGCTCAGTGGGTTAAAGCCTCTGCCTTCAGCTCAGGTCATGATCTCGGGGTCCTGGGATCGAGCCCCGCATCGGGCTCTCTGCTCAGTGGAGAGCCTGTTTCCCCTCTCTCTCTCTGCCTGCCTCTCTGCCTACTTATGACCTCTGTCAAATAAACAAATAACATATTAAAAAAAAGATTAAAAAAAAAAGAAATCAGTGGCTTTCTTATACAGTAACAATGAAAATACAGAAAGGGAAATTAGAAAATCGATTCCATTTACTATAGCACAAAGAACCATCAGATACCTGGGAATAAACCTAACCAAAGAAGTAAAGCATCTGTTCTCGCAGAACTACAGAACACTCATGAAAGAAATTGAAGAAGACACAAAAAGATGGAAGACAATTCCATGCTCTTGGATCAGAGAATAACATTGTTAAAATGTCGATACTGTTTAGGGCAATCTATACTTTTAATGTCATTCTGATCAATATTCCTACCGTATTTTTCAAAGAGCTGGAGCAAATAATCCAAAAATTGTATGGAATCAGAAGAGACCCCGAATTGCTAAGGAAATGTTGAAAAACAAGCAAACAAACAAACAAACAAAAAAACCTGGCAGCATCACATTACCTGATTTCAAGCTTTACTACAAAGCTGTGATCACCAAGAGAGCGTGGTACTGGCATAAAAACAGACACATAGACCAGTGGAACAGACTGGAGAGCCCAGATATGGACCCTCAACCCTATGGTCAAATAATCTTCGACAAAACAGGAAAAAATATACAGTGGAAAAAAGACAGTCTCTTCAATAAATGGTGCTGGGAAAACAGGACAGCTATATGTAGAATAATGAAACTCAACCATTCTCTTACACTCGAAATGGATAAAAGACCTCATCATGAGACAGGAATCCATCAGAATCCTAGAGAACATAGGCAGTAACCTCTTCGATATCAGCCACAGCAACTTCTTTCAAGATATGTCTCCAAAGGCCAAGGAAACAAAAGCGAAAATGAACTTTTGGGACTTCATCAAGATCAAAAGCTTCTGCACAGCAAAGGAAACAGTCCACTAAACAAAAAGGCAACCCACGGAATGGGAGAAGATATTTGTAAATGACAGTACAGACAAAAGGTTGAGATCCAGGATCTAAAAAGAACTTCTCAAACTCAACACACACAAAACAGATAATCATATCCAAAAATGGGCAGAAGATATGAACAGACCCTTCTCCAACGAAGACATACAAATGGCTATCAGACACATGAAAAAATGTTCATCATCACTAGCCATCAGGGAGATTCAAATTAAGACCACATTGAGATACCACCTGACACCAGTTAGAATGGCCAAAATTAGCAAGACAGGAAACAACGTGTGTTGGAGAGGATGTGGAGAAAGGGGAACCCTCTTACACTGTTGGTGGGAATGCAAGTTAGTGCAGCCACTTTGGAGAACAGTGTGGAGATTCCTCAAGAAATTAAGAATAGAGCTTCCCTATGACCCTGCAATTGCATTGCTGGGTATTTACCCCAAAGATACAGATGTAGTGAAAAGAAGGGCCATCTGTACCCCAATGTTTATAGCAGCAAAAGCCTCGGTCGCCAAACTGTGGAAAGAACCAAGATGCCCTTCAACGGACGAATGGATAAGGAAGATGTGGTCCATATCCAAGATGGAGTATTATGCCTCCATCAGAAAGGATGAATACCCAACTTTTGTAGCAATATGGACGGGACTGGAAGAGATTATGCTGAGTGAAATACGTCAAGCAGAGAGAGTCAATTATCATATGGTTTCACTTATTTGTGGAGCATAACAAAGAACAAGGAGGACATGGGGAGATGGAGAGGAGAAGGAAGTTGTGGGAAATGGGAAGGGGGGGTGAACCATGAGAGACTATGGACTCTGAAAAAGAACCTGAGGGTCTTGAATGGGTGGGGAGTGGGAGGTTGGGAGAACAAGGTGGTGGGTATTAGGGAGGGCACGTGTTGCATGGAGCACTGGGTGTGGTGCAAAAATAAGGAATACTGTTACGCTGAAAAGAAATAATATAGATAGATAGATAGATAGATAGATATTGAAAGTGAAAAAAAAAAAAGGAATGTGCTGAACCTACAGAGCAGAAGAAACCAGAATGCCTCCCTGATGCCACCCCCAATACCGGCACCCCTGAGGAGCAGGAACGAGGAGTCTCACGGTCCTGCAGACTCACGCCCTCAACTCAGGCATCGGGATTGGTCACCACTGTGCCGGCAGATCCGGGCCGCCATGCCCCTGTGACCTAAACCTAACCCTCGGTTGGGTGTTCAGGCTTCAGTCCCCAGAGGACTGGCTCCCTAGCCCTCCAGACTGGGGACCCCATATTCCCAACGTAGGACTCTGGCTGCCACCCATGATGAAACTTGACCACATGGACCTTTGCAGAACGCTCCTTGCCGGAGAAACCTCCATGACCCCTAAAGCCAACCACATCTTCTGAGCACCCCCACACCACAATTCCTTAGCGTTACAGTCCACCAGAACAATGCCCTCAGCCCAGCCCTCCAGAGAGCCTGAGTCCGTGCTGGCACATCAGGCCTGCCATTCTCCCAGGACCAAACCCTAAGCCTAGGTTGGGTGTTCAGGTTCTAGAACCCTGACACCCAATTCCACCCATGGGTGGGAGCATCAAACTGATGGCATGACTCAGCTTCTCAACCAGTAGGAGATTCCATTTGGTGCTCTCCAACACCCTCAGATCCCTAGGAACCGGCCATGCTGCCCTGAGGCCATTCCCGCCATCTTTGCGCCTCCAGGCCAAAAACCCAGGGCCTGAGAAGCCTCCGGAGCCCTGCCCTCAACTTAGCCCTTGAGTGAGCCAATATCTGTGCTGGCAGATCCCACATGCCTTCTCCCTAAGACAAAACCTTAACGCTAAGCCTAACTCTAATACTAACTCTAGCCCAGGTTGTGTGTTCAGGCATCCCTCCTCCATAGCCTGGTCCCCCAAACGGCCAGATGGGGGACCCCTGAGCTGCACCCCATAATTGCACCTGATCCCAGGAGGAAACCCTGCCCTTTAGAAATGTGTTGAACCCGCAGAGCGGGAGAAACCTGCATGCCTCCCAGAGGCCACTGCCACTTCTGGCACACCCAAGGACCAGGAACCAGGACTCTCACAGTGCTACAGACTCGCGCCCTCAACTCACGCATTGGGAAGCAACACCACAGCGCCATCAGATCGGGGCTGCCTTGCCCTTACAACCCTACCCTAACCCTAGGTTGGGAGTCAGGCTTCTGTCCCCTGAGGACTGGACCCCTAGCCCTCCAGACTGGGGACCCTGGATTCCCAATGCAGGACTCTGGCCGCCACCCACGATGAAACTGGACCATATGGCCCTGTGCAGTATGCTCCTGGCCACAGAAACCTCCATGCCCCCTTAAGCCAGCCACGCCTTCCAAGAAATGCAACACCACAAACCCAGAGCCTGACAGGCCACCAGAGCAATGCCCTCAACTCAGCCCTCCAGAGAGCCTGAGCTGCACTGGCAGGCCTGCCATTCTCCCAGGACGAAACCCTAACACTAGGTTGGGTGTTCAGGCATTGGACCCAGAGGCCTGACACCCAATTCCTCCCATGGGTTGAGCATCAGACTGTCCGCAGGACTCAGTTCTCAGCCAGGAGGAGACCTTTTCATTTGGTGTTCTCTCACACCCTCAGAGCAGTAGCAACCAGCCATTCTCCCTTGAGGCCATTCCCACCAGCTTTGCTCCTCCAGGCCAAGAACCCAGGGCCTGAGGAGCCTCCTGAGTCCTGCCCTCAACTCAGCCCTTGGGTGAGCCTGTATCTGTGCTAGCAGATCCGACATGCCCTGTCCCTAAGCCTAACACTAACCATAATACTAAACCTAGCCCAGGTTGTGTGTTCAGGCGACCATACTCTGACTCCTGGTCCCCAAGGCCCCAGATGGGGGACCCGTGAGCGATACCCCATCATTGAACCTGACACCAGGAGGAAACCATGCTGTTTAGAATTGTGCTGAACCCACAGAGCGGGATAAATTTGAATGTCTCCCTGAGGCCACCCCACTTCCCGCGCCCCCAAGGACCAAGAACCAGGAGTCTCATGGTCCTGCAGACACACGCTCTGAACTCAGGCATTGGGATGGGTCACCACAGCGCCAGCAGATTGGGGCTGCAATGCCCCTACAACCTAACCCTCTCAGCAGGACTCACCCCCTCAGCCAGAAGGTGACCTTTCATTTCGTGCTATCTAATGCCCTGAGAATTGTAGAAACTGGCATGCTCCCCTGAGGCGATTTCCAACATCGTTGCCCGTACAGCCCAAAACCCCAGTGCCCGAGGAGCCTCCTGAGTCCCGCCCTCAACTCAGCCCTTGGGCGAGCTGATATCTGTGCTTGCATATCCGACATGCCTTGTCCCTAAGACATAACCCTAACCCTAATCCTAATACTAACCCTAGCCCAGGTTCGTGCTCAGGCATCATCCTCCCACAACTGGTCGGTCCTCAAAACCCCAGATAGGGGACCCCTGAGTTGCACCCCATAATTGCACATGATCCCAGCATGAACCGTGCCGTTTAGAATCGGGCTGAAGCCACAGAGCAGGAGAAGCCTGCAAGTCTCCCTGAGGCCAAAGCACTTCTGGACCCTCCCAAGGACCGGGAACCAGGAGTCTCAAGGTCCTGCAGACATAGCCTCAACTCAGGCATCAGGATGGGTCACCACAGCACCGGCAGATCGGGGTTACCATGCCCCAAAGACTTAACCATAATGCTAGGATGGGTGTTTATGCTTCGATCCACAGAGGCCTGGCTCCCTAGCCGTCCAGACTGGGGACCCTGTACTTGCAATGCTGGACTCTGGCTGCCACCCACAAGGAAAATGGCCCACATGGCCCTGTGCAGTACGCTCCTGGCCGGAGAAACCTCCATGCCCCCTAAAGACACCCACACCTTCCGAGGTCCCACACACCACCGCCCGGTGCCTGATGGGCCACCAGAGAAATACCCTCAACTCAGCCCTCTGGAGAGCCTGAGTCCGCACTGGCACCTCAGGCCTGCCATGCTCCCAGGACCAAACCCTAATACCCTAGCTCAGGTGGTCAGGCTCTGGACCCCAGAGGCCTGATACCCAATTCCATCCCAGTGGATAGGATCATCAGACTGATGGCAGGACTCAGCCTCTCAGCCAGGAGAATAAATGAAATAAACCATTTCATTTAGTGCTATCTAACACTCTCAGAGCCCTAGAAACCAGCATGCTCCCCTGAGGCCACTCCCACCATCTTTACCTTCTAGGAAAAAAACCCAGGGCCTAAGGAGCCTCCTGAGTCCCGCCTTCAACTCAGCCCTTGGGTGAGCCCATATAAGTGTTACCAGATCCAACATGCCTTGTCCCTAAGACATAACCCTAACCCTAAACTTTTTATTTTTTTTTAAGATTTTATTCATTTCTTTGACAGAGACAGATCAGAAGAAGGCAGAGAGAGGACGAAGCACGCTCCCCGCTGAGCAGAGAGCCTGATGCGTGGCTGGATCCCAGGACCCTGAGATCATGACCTGAGCTGAAGGCAGACGCTTTAACCAACTGAGCCACCCAGGCGCCCCACCCTAACACTAATCTTAACACTAACCCTAACCACAAAACCTAACCCTATGCCCTAAACCTAACATAACAACCTCGGAGCAGTAGAAACCATCATGCTCCCCAGAGGCGATTCCCACCTTCTTTGCCCCTCCAATCCAAAAATCCAGGGCCTGAGGAGACTCCTGAGTCCCGCCCTCAACACAGCCCTTGGGTGATTCCATATCTGTGCTGGCAGATCTGACATGCCTTTTCCCTAAGACATAGGCCTATCCCTAAGCCTAACCCTAAACCTTACCTCTAACCCTATCCCCTAACTCCTAACCCTAACCCTAACCCTAACCCCTAACAACTAACCCTAACCCTCTCCCCAACCTCTATCCCTAACCCTAACCCTCCAGACTGGGGATTCCAAAGTCACAACACAGGACTCTGCCTGCCCTCCAGAAAGAAAGGTGCATGAGCACCTAAACACACCCGCCATTGGAAATGCCCCAGACATAATGCCAGATTCTGCCACAATGCCAGATGCATGTCATCCACTCAGCCCTGAGGGAGCCCGCCTCAACACAGCATATCAACAGCATATCAGAGCTGCCATGCCCCTAGGCCTTAACCCTAATCCTAGGTTGGGTGTACAGGCTTCCGTACCCAGAGGCCTAGCCCCCAAACCTGCCAGATTGTGGATGCATGAGACTCACTCTGGCAGTCTGGAGGCTGCCTATGCTGTTACAGTGCCATTTGGAGCTACTCAGACCTCAGAGCAAAAGATAACTTCATGCCCCCCAAGGCAAGCCCCAGCATCTGAGCCCCTCCTGAACACAAACCCAGATTCACACTAGCCACCTATCACCGACCCTCAACTCAGGCCACCGGGGAGTCCGCCTCAGCACTGGCAGATTGGGCCTGTCACGCCCCAAGACCTTAACCTTACTTTGAGTTTCCAGGCTTCCATCCCAAGAGGCCTAGCCTCCAGGCCCCCTGGATTAAGGACCCCTGAGTGACATTGCAGGACTCCAACAGCCACGCAGGATGAAACCTTGCAGTTTGGAGCTGCTGAATACTCAGAGGGTGAGAAACCTTCAAGCCCCTGTAAAGCTATCCGCACAATTTGCGGCACCCCAGGCCAGAAAGCTGTTTTCTATGAAGCTACCGGACATATGCCCTCAACTCAGCCCTGAGGGGAGCCCATCTCAGCGCCGGCAGATTGGGCCTGCCATGACCCTAGACCCTAACCCTAACCCTAGGTGGGGTATACAGCCTTCCGTGCCCAGAGGCCTGTACCCCAAGCCCATCAGACTGAGGATGACTGAGACTCCCGCCAGCACTCCTCCAGCCTCCTAGGGCAAAATGGTGCCATTTGGAACTGTGCAGGAACCTCAGAGCAGGAGAAAGCCGCCTGCCCCCCAAGGACACCACTAGCTTCTTTGCCCCCACAAACACAAACACAGACCTCAATTCCTGCCTGATTCCCACCCTCCATTCAGCCTATCCAGGAGACCACCTCAATTGCAGCAGATCGGGCCTGCCAAGTCCCTAAGCCTTAACCCTAACCCTAGTTTGGATTTTCAGGCTTCCATCCCAAGAGGCCTGGCCCCCACGCCCCCCAAATTAAGGACTTCTGAGCATCACCACAGGACACAGCCTGTCACACAAGTGGAAACCTTGTGGTTTGGAGCTGCAATGAACCCTCAGATGGGGAGAAACCTTCATGCCACCCTAAAGCCACCCCAACAATCAACAGCCACTCTGGCCATAGAGCTGGATTCCGTCCCGCCACCAAATGCATACCCTCAACTGAGCCCATAGGGGATCCCGCCTCAGCACTGGCAGATCAGGCCTGCCATTGCCCCTAGGCCCTAACCCTAACACAAGTTTGGGTGTTCAGTCTTCCATTCTGAGGGTCCAGGCAACAAAATCCCCTGGATTAAGGAATCTTGACATACACCTCAGGACTCCGCTTGCCACACAGTAGGAACCTGTGCCTTGGAGTTGTGCTGAACCCTCAGAGAGGGAGAAACTTGCCCCTCTAAAGGCACTCCCATCATCTGCACCCGTCCCCCCGGCCATAAACCAGATTCTGCTGAGCTGCCGGATGCATGCCATAAATTCAGACCCTAGGGCGTCCCACCTCAACATAAGCAGATCGGGCCACCATGCCCCTAGGCCCTTACCAGAACCCCTCTTTAGGTTTTCAGGCTTCCATCCCAGGGGGCCTGGCTCCCATGTCCCCCCAGATTAAGGTCTACTGAGCGCCACCACGGGACTCCACCTGGCACTCGTGAGGAAAACTTGTGGTTTAGAGCTGCACTGAACACTCAGACGGGGAGAAACCTGCAAACCCCCGTAATGCCACCCCACCATGAGTCACCCCCATGGCCATAAAACCAGATTCTCCTGCGATGCCAGATCTATGCCCTCAACTCGACCCTTAGGGGAGCCCGCATCAGTACCGGCACATCGGACCCGCCATGCCCTTCGGCCCTAACCATAAACCTAGGTGGGGTGTACAGGCTTTCATGAACAGAGGCCTGTCCCCCAAGCCCGCCAGATTGGGCACCTCCGAGACTCATGCCAGTAGAGATTAAGGATTCCTCAGTGACACCCCAGGACTGCGTCTGCCACACAGGAGGAAACCATGCCATTTGGAGCTCTGCAGAACCCTCAGGGTAGGAGAAACCTGCATGCAACCCTGAGGTCACGCCCAGCTTCTGTGGCATCCCTGGACACAAACTCTGAGTCTGACATGCCACCTGATACTCACCCTGAAGTCAGCCCACCAGGGAGCTCACCTCAGCAGTAGCAGATTGAGCATGCCACGCCCCTACGCCCTTACCGTAGCTCTAGTTTCTGATTTCGGGCTTCCATCCCAAGAGGCCTGGCCCCCAAACTCCCCAGATTCAGGACCCGTCTGTAACAAGCCAGAAACCTGAATGCCATGCAGGGGGAAGCCATGACATTTGAAGCTCCAAAGTTTCCTCAGAGAGGGAGAAACCAGCATGCCCCTCTAAAGCCACCCCCACGATCAGCCGTCCCTCTGGCCACAAACCCTGACTCTTCTGCATTGCAGGATGCATTTCCTCAACTCAGTTCTGAGGGTATTCCACTTCTGTGTCGGCTGATCAGGCCTGTCCTGCCCAGCCCATTACCCTTAACCCTATGTTGCATTTTCAGGCTTCCTTCCCCAGGGGCCTATCCAGCAAGCCCTCTAGATTGGTAAACTTGGAGCCACACTGTAGGAGTCTCCCTGCCACCCAGCAGGAAACTTGTCCCTTTGGAGCTGTGCAGAACCCTCAGAGCCAGAGAAACCTGCATGACCCCATTAGGACTCCCCCACATTCTGCAGCCCCCTGGCCACAAACCCAGAGCCTGATTCACCACCTGACCCCCATTCTCAACTCAGCTCCTTGGGGAACTCACCTCAACACCAGCAGTTCGGGCCTGCCACGCCACTAGCTCAGCTCTGCTCATGGACACCACCAGCTCTAGGCAGACCTAGAACTCCCCTGTCTGCGGCAAAGCTCTGGGATTCCCCCCTCCTTCTTCCCAATTTACACTGGCCCAGGCATTCATGAGAAAGGGGAAGGCTACCTCTTGAATGCTTAATACCTCCTTTCCTCTTCAGCCCTATTTCTCTCCACTTACCTTTGCACCTGGGCAAACTGAAAGTAACATATCAATGGAACATGTACATGCTCTGAGATCTAAATCTTTCATGGCAACTTTCTGAGGGCTCCTTATGCAAGAGGAAACTAGTGTATCCTGCCAGAGAGTGTTTCATAATGAACAGCTACAGAACAGGAGAGCAAAAGTCATTCCAGTTTTACCTCAGTCTTCATGAAGTAGAACATGGTCTTCTTTTCTTTATTGACTTCAATTCCAATTCGTTTCCATGCAGTGTTCATTCCTCTCCTTCAGGGGTAGGATTTTGTGATTCCTCACCTGCATAGAACACCCAGAGCTCATCACAACAAGTACTCTCCCTAATAGCTGTCACCCACTCAACCCTTCGCCGCACACCCCTGCCCCCTAGCAACCCTCGATTTTGCTCTAGGTTAGAGTCTGTTTCCTCATTGGCCTTTCTCTCCTCACTATGTTCATCTGTTTTCTTTCTGAAATTCCATAGAGGTCAAGATATAGGCTATTGGTCTTTTCTTACTGATTTTACTTAGCTAAATCCACTGTAGATCCATCCACATCCTTGCAGATGGTAAGATTTCATCCTTTTTGAACCTGGATCCTATTCCATTAAGAAGATGTGGGAGAATGAATACGCACACACACACACACACACACACACACACACACACACATATGATATATACGAGTGATATATATATATATATATATATATATATATATATATATATATATATATATATCACTCATCAGTGAATGGACATTTGGTCTCCCTCCATTGTTTTACAATGGTTGATAATGCTGCTGTAAATATCACGGTGCTTATACCCCACTGAATGTGCATTTTTGTGCCCTTTAGGGAAATAACTAGGAGGGCAATTGCTGGATCCTACTGTTGTTCAGTTCTTAGCTTTTGGAGGACACACTGTATTCTTTCCAAGAGTGGCTGCAACAACACGCATGCCCACCAACAATGTAGGAGGGTTCCGGTTTTGTTTTTATATTTTTTTAGATTTTATTTATTTATTTGACAGAGGTCACAAGTAGGCAGAGAGGCAGGCAGAGAGAGAGGACGAAGCAGACTCCCCGCTGAGCAGAGAGCCCAATGCGGGGCTCCATCTCAGGACCCTGAGACCATGACCTGAGCCGAAGGCAGTGGCTTAACCCACTGAGCCACACAGGTGCCCCCGAGGGTTCCACTTTAAGCAGAACATTCCCTGCCAGCAATTTCCTAAGGAGGAAATGTAAAACCTGTGGGAAAAACTGACTCACTGAGCATCAGGAAAGCAGCCACAGAAATTCAGCCCAGGGTTCCTGACACCAAGTCCCTGGAAGCCACCAGAGTGCCTTTATCCAGGGAAATTCCCAAAGACTCTCCTTCTGACTTCACTACCCATGAAACTGCAGAGAAAATACAGCATGTCCAACCATATATAGCCGTTTGAGTGAACCTAGGAAGACAAGCATCCCTTTTAAATTGTCCAAGAAAGACTCCTTGGAATCATTTTGAATTTTCCCTCTGCCCTCATTGGAACTCTTTGGATTCAAAGACGAATCCATTAGGATACATCACCTTGGACAAAGAAGAAGCCATCATCCAAGTCTCTATCTGACCACAAACAGCCACCTCACTCTAGATGCCAGCCGTTCCACCAGAGCCTAGGCCCAGTGGAGTAAACACTGTTCGATGAAGGAATACTTTCTATGTTCAAAAGGCACACCAAGTCAATCTCACCTTTCCTTTCGAATCCAAGGGATTTCCTAGGAAAGAGATGTTCCAAATACCTTTGTAAGCCAGAAATAAACAGAGAAAATGAGATCCCTGCCAGGTGCTCCCTGCAGAGAAGCTCAGGAGCTCTGGCACCCGCACGAGATTGCTTACAGCTGGTTCAGGGTGCCATTTGTGAGCTCCACTGGAGACAAGAGAAAAGCCCAGGAAATTTGGGGTGAAAGGGAATTTTTACCTGCCATCCTGGCATGGATGTGACATTGTGGCCCACGGGCCTGCTGTTTTCTCTGAACACTGACGTCCTGGGACAAGCTGCATGACTGACTCAGACGCTGACTTCCAAACTTCAGGTCTCATGGAGCCAGAGTGAAGAAGGGTTGTCAGGTGCAGATAAGCAGGCGTCTCCCACCTAAAGCCTGCACACCTGCTCTGATTCCTGGGAGAAGGAGAGACACAGGCTTGTTTCTTAACTGGTCATTCACTTCCCTCTCAAGCTGGCCAATGCCCTTGTCCTTTTTGGAGAAACAAACATACTTTTCCAAACAGACACTCAGCTCCTCGGTTACAAATGCACCATGAGTCGGGTTTGATTCCCCTGGCTCCAGAGCCCAACTGGGAGGACCCTCCTGAACGATCCTGACAGCACATTACCAGCAAACCTGGGGAAAGAGGGCACAATGCTGAGTGGGGGACAGGCTCCATCAATTCTTACCACCACCCTTGAGCCTGGAGAAACAGAGACTATACAGCTCACCACTCCGTCCTGTAAAAACAAGCTGTAGTGCCTCATGTTTCAGGGTCTCTCACCAGGCACCTCCGCCTGCCTTCAGAGCCAGCAGGCTGCAGGGACTTCTCTTCAGGTGTGTTTCCCATGGCAGCTCGCCGCTGCCTCCAGTGGTGGCAAGCAGCATCGCCATGCCTTCCAGGGTATCTCACACCACGGCTCACCACTCCCTCCAGTGGCGTGAACTGGCACTGCCGGGCCTTCCATAGACTCATTTTTTTTTTATTTGTTTATTTACAGCATAACAGTGTTCATTGTTTTGGCATCACACCCAGTGCTCCATGCAGTACGTGCCCTCCCTATTACCCACAACCTGATTCCTCAAACTCCCACCCCACCCTGCCCCTCCAAAACCCTCTGGTTGTTTTTCAGAGTCCATAGTCTCTCATGGTTCATCTCCCCTTCCAGTTTCTCTCAACTCCCTCTCCTCTCCATCTCCCTATGTCCTCCGTGTTATTTGCTATGTTCCACAAATAAGTGAGACCATATGATACATGACTCTCTCTCTGCTTGACTTATTTCGCTTAGCATAATTTCTTCCAGTCCCGTCCATGTTGCTACAAAAGTTGGGTATTCATCCTTTCTGATGGAGGCATAATACTCCATTGTGTATATGTACCACATCTTCCTTATCCATTCATCCGTTGAAGGGCATCTTGGTTCTTTCCACAGTTTGGTGTGCATAACCATTGCTACAATAAACATTGGGGTACAGATGGCCCTTCTTTTCACTACATCTCTATCTTTGGGGTAAATACCCATCAGTGCAATTGCAGGGTCAAAGGGAAGCTCTATTCTTAATTTCTTGAGGCATCTCCACACTGTTCTCCAAAGTGGCTGCACTAACTTGCATTCCCACCAACAGTGTAAGAGGGTTCCCCTTTCTCCACATCCTCTCCAACACACGTTGTTTCCTGTCTTGCTAATTTTGGCCATTCTAACTGGTGTCAGGTGGTATCTCAATGTGGTTTTTTTTTTTAAAGATTTTATTTATTTATTTGACAGGCAGAGATCACAAGCAGGCAGAGAGAGAGAGAGAGAAGTAGGCTCCCCGCCGAGCAGAGAGCCCAATGTGGGGCTGTATCCCAGGATCCTGGGATCACGACCTGAGCTGAAGGCAGAGGCTTTAACCCACTGAGCCACCCAGGTGCCCCTCAATGTGGTTTTAATTTGAATCTCCCTGATGGCTAGTGATGATGAACATTTTTTCATGCGTCTGATAGCCATTTGTATGTCTTCGTTGGAGAAGGGTCTGTTCATATCTTCTGCCCATTTTTGGATATGATTATCTGTTTTGTGTGTGTTGAGTTTGAGAAGTTCTTTATAGATCCTGGATCTCAACCTTTTGTCTGTACTGTCATTTGCAAATATCTTCTCCCATTCCGTGGGTTGCCTTTTTGTTTGGTGGACTGTTTCCTTTGCTGTGCAGAAGCTTTTGATCTTGATGAAGTGCCAAAAGTTCATTTTCGCTTTTGTTTCCTTGGCCTTTGGAGACATATCTTGAAAGAAGTTGCTGTGGCTGCTATCGAAGAGGTTACTGCCTATGTTCTCCTCTAGGATTCTGATGGATTCCTGTCTCATGATGAGGTCTTTTATCCATTTCGAGTGTAAGAGAATGGTTGAGTTTCATTATTCTACATATAGCTGTCCAGTTTTCCCAGCACCATTGATTGAAGAGACTGTCTTTTTTTCCATTGAATATTTTTTCCTGTTTTGTCGAAGATTATTTCACCGTGGAGTTGAGGGTCCATATCTGGGCTCTCCACTCTGTTCCACTGGTCTATGTGTCTGTTTTTATGCCAGGACCACGCTGTCTTGGTGATCACAGCTTTGTATTAAAGCTTGAAATCGGGTAACGTGATGCCGCCAGTTTTGTTTTTGTTTTTCAACATTTCCTTAGCAATTCGGGATCTCTTCTGATTCCATACAAAATTTAGGATTATTTGCTCCAGCTCTTTGAAAAACACCGGTGGAATTTTGATCGGAATGGCATTAAAAGTATAGATTGCTCTAGGCAGTATAAACATTTAACAATGTTTATTCTTCCAATCCAAGAGCATGGAATTGTCTTCCATCTTTTTGGGTCTTCTTCAATTTCTGTCATGAGTGTTCTGTAGTTCCTCAAGTACAAGTCCTTTACCTCTTTGGTTAGGTTTATTCCCAGGTATCTTATGGTTCTTGATGCTATAGTAAATGGAATCGATTCTCTAATTTCCCTTTCTGTATTTTCATTGTTAGTGTATAAGAAAGCCACTGATTTCTGTACATTGACTTTGTATCCTGCCACGTTACTGAATTGCTGTATGAGTTCTAGTAGTTTGGGGGTGGACTCTTTGGGGTTTTCCATATAAAAAATCATGTCATCTGCGAAGAGAGAGAGTTTGACTTCTTCCTTGCCAATTTGGATACCTTTTATTTCTCTTTGTTGTTTGATTGCCGTTGCTAGGACTTCTAATACTATGTTGAACAAGAGTGGTGAGAGTGGGCATCCAAGCCCATTACAATAACGTCAGACCTTTTCACAGAGACCTGGCAAGCCAGGAAGGGCTGGCAAAATATATTCAGAGTACTAAATGAGAAGAACATGCAACCAAGAATACTCTATCCAGCAAGACTGACATTTAAAATGGATGGAGAGATAAAGAGTTTCCAAGACCGGCAAGGCTTAAAAGACTATGCAACCACCAAGCCGACACTGCAGGAAATATTAAGGGGGGTCCTATAAAAGAGAAAAAATCCCAAGAATATCATTGAACAGAAATATAGAAACAATCTACAGACAGAAAGACTTCAAAGGCAACATGACATGAATCAAAACCTATCTCTCAATAATCACTCTCAATGTGAATGGCCTAAATGCGCCCATAAAACGACACAGGGTTGCAGATTGGATAAAACGACAGGACCCATCCATATGTTGTCTACAAGAGACCCATTTTGAACCTAAGGATACACCCAGACTGAAAGTGAACGGATGGAGAAGCATCTTTCATGCCAATGGGCCTCAAAAGAAGGCCGGGGTAGCGATTCTCATATCAGATAAATTAGATTTTAAACTAAAGACTGTAGTCAGAGATACAGAAGGACACTCCATAATTCTTAAAGGGACTATCCGCCAAGATGATCTAACAATTGTGAATATCTATGCCCCCAATATGGGAGCACCCAATTCCATAACAAAACTATTAATCAAGATAAAAAGTCATATTGATATGAATACAATAATAGTAGGAGATCTTCATATGCCTCTCTCAGAAATAGACAGATCATCGAAGCAGAAAATTAAAAAAGAAATAAGAGCATTGAATGAAACATTGGACCAGATGGACCTCATAGACATATACAGAACATTCCACCCTAAAACAACAGAATACTCATTCTTCTCAAGTGCACATGGAACCTTCTCCAGAATAGACCACATACTGCGTCACAAGGATTGAGGATGCCTGATACTCATGCTGGGAATCTGCCTGCCACGCAGGGCACCGCTGTGCTGTTTGGAGCTGCGCTGAACCCTCAGAGCTGGAGAAACTTCCATGCACCCCTGAAGTCACCCCCAGGTTATGCGAACGTCTGGACACACACCTAGAGGCTAAGGCCCCGTCTGACACCCGACCTCAACTCAGCGCACCAGGGCACCTGCCTCAGCACTGGCATATCAGGTCTACCATGGCCCTAGGCCTTAACCCTATCCCTAATTTCGGTTTTCAGGTATCATCCCCAAGAGTCCTGATCCCAAGACCCCAAGATTAAAGAATCCTGAGTGACACCCCAGGACTCTGTCCACCATGCAGGAGGAAACCATGCTGTTTGGAGCTGTGTCGAATCCTCAGAGCGGGAGAAACCTGCATGGTTCACCTGAGGCTATCCCCCACCCTCTGCGCACTATTGGGCCACAAATGCGGAGGCTGGCACTCAGCCTGCCTACCACCCAGGAGGAAACCGTGCCATTTGAAACTGAGTAGAACACTCAGAGTGGGAGAAACTGCATGCCTCCCTGAGCACAACCCCCTCCTTCAGCGGTCCGCTGGCCACAAACCTGGACCCTCTCATGCCACCGGACCTCTGCCCTCAATTCAGCCCCCTGGGATCCCATCTCAGTGCCAGCAAATTGGGCCTGCCATGACCCTGACCCTAACCTTAACCCTAGGTTGCATTTTCAGTCTTCATCCCCAGAGGCTGGTCCCCCAATTCCTCCATATTTGGACCCCTGAGCCACAACCCAGTACTCTGTCTGCCACCCAGGAGGAAACCGTTCTGTTTGGAGCTGCACAGAACCATCGGAACGGGAGAAATCTTCATGCTCCCTGAAGCCACCTCCACCTTCGGCCACCCCCCAGGCACAAACCCAGGTCGTAATGCACCACCTGACCATGGCCCCCAACTCAGTACCCCAGACATCTAGCCTCAGCACCAGCAGATCAGGCCAGCCATGCCCCTGTGCTCTTTTCCAAGCCCTAGGTTGTGTTTTCAGTCTTCTGTCCTCTGATGATTGACACCAAAGCTCCGCTGATGGGTTACACCTGAACTATACCAGAATATTTCTTGGCCCCCTGAGGCTATCCCACTTTCAGCACCCCCCGTTCACACCTGGATCTTAACACTCACACTGACCCACATCCTCAACTCTGCTCCCCAGGTCACTCCTCTCAGGGTGGCCTATTGAGACTGACATGACCCTCAGCCCTAACCAAAACTTAGTACATTTTCTGTCTTGTGTCCCAAGAATACAGGTACCAAAGCCCCACATATGTGGGACCCCTGAGAAATGCCAGAGGACTCTGTCTTCAACCCAGAAGGAAACAGTAGAATTGGAACTCTGCCAAGGACTGAGAGCAGGAGAAATCTGCCTTTCCCCCCATGGCCACCAACCCGGAGCCTGACTCAGACTGACCCATGTTCTCTACTCAGTCCCCATGAGAGCTCTGCACAGCACCAGCAAGTCAGGCCTGTCATGTTGCTGGGACCTAGCCCTAACCCCAGGTTGGGGTTTCATGCTCTGTCCCCAGAGGACTGGAGCCCAAGTCCCATGGATGGGGACCCCTGAGCAATATTTGAGATCTCTGCCTGCCACCCAGAAGGAAACCATACCATTTGGAACTCTGCAAAGGATTCTGAGCAGGAGAAATCTGCCACGCACCACTGAGTTCACCCAGAGTCAGCAGCTGGACACAAACCTGAACCTGACACTTACTCTATCCATCCCTCTGTACTCAGACCTCTGGATAGCTTGCCACACCACCATCAGATTGGGCCTGCCATGCTCCTAACCCCTAACTGAAGCTTAGTTTGTGTTCTGAGCATTCAATTCCTAGGGGCCTGGCTCCCTACCCCACGGACTGGGGTCACCTTAGCCATACCACAGGACTCATCCTAACACACAGGAGGAAATCGTGCCATGTAGACCTCTAGAAAGTATTCAAAGCAGGATAAAATGCCTGTCCATCTGAGCCTATACCAGCAAACCCCCAATTTCAGTGGCCTCTAGGTCACAAACCCTGTGCCTGACCAGAACCAGAACACTCATCCTTCATTCCAGCCTCTAGGAACCACACACACTGTCAGCTGTTTGGGCCTGCAATGTCCTTTGGCCCTAACTCTATCCTTAGCTTGGGTTCTCATGTATCCGTCCCTTAAGGGTGGGCTCCAAAGCCCTAGGATTTGGGGATGCCTGAGCAATACCACAGGACTCAGCCTCACACCCAGATGGAAATGTTTCCATAATGGACTCCAGTAAGTATATAGGTCAGTATAGATATGAAGGCCCATCTGTTTCCATCCCAGTGAATTCCCACATTCAAGGGCTCATGGATTGAAACCCTGAGCCGGACACTCACCCTGACCCATGTCCTCAACTCAGCCCTCCAGGACGCTCACCAAACGGTTGGCAATTCAGACCTTCCATTTTCCTAGGTCCTAACCCTAACCCTATTTGGAGTTCTGAGAGGTCCATCTGTAGAGGCGTGGATCCCAAGCCCCGGGTATTGGGAACACTTCAGCAAAACCAGAGGATCAGCCCGCCACACAAAAAGAAACTCCTTTTTTTTACTCCAGACTGGATTCAGAGCATGAGACATCTGAATGCAAACCTGAGACAATGTCAGTGAACCTACACTTCCATCCACCCTCTGAAGACAATCCCTGAGCTTGATACACACCCTAAATCTCCATTGTATCTCAGACCTTGTGAAGATCTCCACAGTTCTGGCTGATTGTATCTTCTAGGCTTCTGGGCCTTAATCCAACGGAAGGTCTAGACATGGGCGAAAATATGAACAGATATTTCTCCAATGATGACACGCATGTGACCAACAGATATATACATAAATGTTCTATATCACATGGCTTCTGGGAAAGGCAAATCTAAACCACACTGAGGTGTCCTATCACACCAGGCAGAATGTCTAAAGTTAACAGGACATGAAACCACAAATATTGGTGAGGATGCAGAGAATGGAGAACCCTCCTACACTCCTGGTTGGAATGCAGACTGTTATATCCACTCTGGAAAACAGTACGGGGTTTCCTCAAGAAGTTAAAAGTAACGTTACCCTAAAACACAGCAATTTCACTACAGGGCTTTTACCACAAAAATAGAGATGTAGGGGAAAGAACTGGCACCTGCACCTCAGTGTTCATCGCAACAATATCCAATCTAGATAAACTATGGAAAGAACCCAGATATCTATGGACAGAGGAATGGATAAAGAAGATGTGGTTCATATATTCAATGGAATATTCCTCAGCCATCAGAAAGGATGAATACTTACGATCACATCAACCTGGATGGGTCTGGAAGATATTATGCTGAGTAAAATATGTCCGTGAAAGAAACACAATTATCATAGGGTTTCACTCCTATGTGAAATATCAGAAACAGGGCAGAGAACCGTAGGCAAAGGAAGGGGAAACAGAATGGGAAGTCATCAGAGATGGGGAAAAAACCATGATAGACTCTTAACTATAGCAACCAACTGAGGGTTGCTGGATGGGGGGTGGGGGGGTAACTGGGGTGATGGGCATTAAGGAGGGCACGTGATACAATACACATCTGATATATTATTTAACACTACATCTGAAAATAATGATGTATGATAAGTTGGCTCATTGAATTCAAATAAAAAATGAAAGAACTCAAATAAACTACCCTAACAATTTGTATGGAATCACAAAAGATACTGAACAACCAGCACAATGTTATGAAGAAAAACAAAGCTGGAGGCGTCACAATTCCATATTCCATATTATACTACAAAGCTGCATTCATCCTCACAGTATGGGACTGGCAAAAAAAAAAAAAATGCACACAGTGACCAAGGAAATGGAATAGAAGCTCAGACATCAGCCCACAATCACGTGCCCAATTAATCTTCTGCAAAACAGGCAAAAGTATTAAAAGGGAAGAGGACAGTCTCTACAACAAATGGTGTTGGGAAGACTGAACAGCTATGCAAAAAACAATGAAGTTAGACTGCTTTCTTACACCATATGGACAAATAAACTCAAAACAGTTTCAAGACCTCAATGTGAGACCTTAAATCATAAAAGTCCTACAAGAGGGCACAAACAGTAACTTCTCTGACATGAACCATACATTTAATAGACACGCCTCCTAAGGCAAAGGAAACAAAAGCAAAAATAAACTACTAGAGTTCCATCAATATAAAAACTTACCGCACAGCAGAACAGCAATGAAAATGTAATAAATAGAATACAACGTACTTAATAGGAGAAGATGTTTGCAAATATCATGTGCAATAAAGGGGTAGTGTCCAAAATATGTAGAACTGATACAACGCAACAACCAAAAAACAAAAAATCCAATTAAAAAATAGACAGAAGACATGAACAGACATTGCTCCAAAGAAGACATACAGATGGCCAACAGTCACGTGAGAAGATGTTCACATCAGCCATCAACAGGAAAATTCAAATGAAAAGGTTCATGAGATATTACCTCATATTATCAGAATGGCTAACAGCACCAGCACAAGAAAACAAATGTTGGGAGGATGTGGGTAATAGGGAACCCTCTTGCACTGTGGTGGGAATGCTAGCTGCTGCAGTCCTTGTGGAAAACAGTATCACTGTTCCTCAAAACGTTAAATATTAGAACTACCTTATAATCCAGCAATCACACTACCGGGTGATTACCCGACGAATATGAGAACAGTAACTCAAAAGGATACATGTGCCCCTATGTTTCTTGCAACATTAATTACAATATTACAATATGGAACAATCCAAGTATTTCTTGAAAACTTGATAAATGAGATGATAAATACACACACACACACACACACACAGTGGGAAATTACTCAGCCATAAAAAATGAAATCTTGCCATTTGCAGACACATGGATGGAGCTAGAGAATACTATCCTAAGTGAAATCAGTCAGTCAGAGAAAGACAAAGGCCTTTGGATGTCACTCTTCCATGGAATTTAGGAAACAAACATACATAAATAAAGGAGAAAGAAGATACAAAACAAAAACCGACTCTGTGGTTACCAGAGTGGAAGTGGATGGAGGGATGAGTGATATAGATGACGGGGTCTAAGAGTACAATTTTCTTTTTTTTTTATTTGTTTATTTTCAGCATAACAGTGTTCACTGTTTTTGCACCACACCCAGTGCTCCATGCAGTACGTGCCCTCCCTATTACCACAACCTTGTTCCTCAACCTCCCAACCCCCTCCCTTCCAAAACACTCAGGTTGTTTTTCAGAGTCTATAGTCTCTCATGGTTCATCTCCCCTTCCAGTTTCCCTCAACTCCCTCTCCTCTCCATCTCCCCATGTCCTCCGTGTTCTTTGTTATGCTCCACAAATAAGGGAGACCATATGATATTTGACTTTCTCTGCTTGACTTATTTCACTCAGGATAATCTCTTCGAGTCCCCTCCATGTTGCTACAAAAGTTGGGTATTCATCCTTTCTGGTGGAGGCATAATACTCCATTGTGTATATGTACCACATCTTCCTTATCCATTCATCCGTTGAAGGGCATCTTGGTTCTTTCCACAATTTGGCGACCATGGCCATTGCTGCAAAAAACATTGGGGAACAGATGGCTCTTCTTTTCACTCCATCTGTATCTTTGGGGTAAATACCCATCAGTGTAATTGCAGGGTCATAGGGAAGCTCTATTTTTAATTTCTTGAGTCATCTGCACACTGTTCTCCAAAGTAGCTGCACTAAATTGGAGTCTGACCAACAGTGTAACAGGGTTCCCCTTTCTCGACATCCTCTCCAACACATGTTATTACCTGTCTTCCTAATTTTGGACATTCTATCTGGTGTCATGTGGTATCTCAATGTAGTTTAAATTAGAATCTACCTGATGGCAAGGCAGACGCCTCCGTCTCCACAGATTCTGGGGGTCCCTCCTTGGCGGTGGCAGCTGGGGCCGGGCCTACCACGAAATCCGGGCCCGGAACCAGGCCTGCTTGTTCAGCCTTCCATTGCCAGGGACCTGTACCTCAGGGCCTCACCCCGGGGATCCTGAGTACCGTGCCACAAGTCCGCTGCCGTCCCAGCGCCAACGGTGCCTTTCTCGGCAGCGTCCCTGCCGTGGAGTGAGAGATCAATCCGTTCCCCCACAGAGGCCAGCCCCCTCCACGGGCGCCCCGGCCGCCCGCCACGGCGGAGGCGGACGCCCGGCCACGGCGCCTTCATCAACTCTGCTCGGGGAAAACTCCCAGGTGCGGGGGCCGCCGGCCGCGCCCCAACGTCACGGTTCGTTTTCCGGGTGGCCGCGACATGCCCCGAGCGAGAAAGGGCCCTGCTCCACGCGGAACTGGGCGCTGACCAGGGCTGCCCAACGCCGGCCAATTCTCACGAGCGATCTGCCCAATTCGATTTGGGCAGAACGCTCGTGAGAATTGGCCGGAAAACGCCCGGCGAACACACTTCGGGCACCACAGGGCTGCAGGGACGCCCCCCCGGGGCCCTGTCCGGGATCGCGTGTCATCGCGTTCCGACACCGCCAGGTGGAGCTCCGGGAGGCAGGCTCCGGGGAGGCCGACGCCTCCCGCTTCTCAGCCTCCGGGGGTCCCCTCCCTGGCGCCGGTAGCTGGGGCCGGGCCAGCCCCGAAACCCGGGCCCGGGTGCAGGCCTGCTTGCTCAGCCTTCCGTTGCCAAGGGCCTGAGCCTGGGGGCATCCCCATGGGGAAACCTGCGTCCTGCGCCACGAGTCCCCCGACCGTCCCGGCGACAACGGTATCTTTCGCGGCTTCGTCCCAGCCGTGGATTGAGAGATCAATCCGTTCCCCCACGGAGGCCAGCCCCCCCAACAGGCGCCCCGGCCGCCCAAAAGGCAGAGGCGGACGCCCGGCCACGGCGCCTCCATCAACTCAACTCGGGGAAAACTCCCAGGCGTCGGGGCCACCGGCCGCGCCCCAATGACACGGTTCGTTTTCCGGGTGGCCGCCACATGCCCCGAGCGAGAAAGGGCCCTGCTCCACGCGGAACTGGGCGCTGACCAGGGCTGCCCAACGCTGGCCAATTCTCACGAGCGTTCTGCCCAAGTCGATCCCGATTTGGGCAGAACGCTCGTGAGAATTGGCCGGAAAACGCCCGGCGAACACACTTCGGGCACCACAGGGCCGCAGGGCGGCCCCCACGGGGCCCTGTCCGGGATCGCGTGTCGTCGCGTTCCGGCACCGCCAGGAGGAGCTCCGGGAGGCGGGCCCCGGGGAGGCCGACGCCTCCTGCTCCTCAGACTCCGGGGGTCCCCTCCCTGGCGCCGGCAACTGGGGCCGGGCCAGCCCCGAAAGCCGGTCCCGGGCCCGGGCCTGCTTGCTCAGCCTTCCGTTGCCAGGGGCCTGAGCCTGGGGGCCTCCCCATGGGGAACCCTGAGTCCCGCGCCACGAGTCCCCCGACTGTCCCGGCGACAACGGCACCATTCGCGGCTCCGTCCCAGCCGTGGAGGGAGTGATCAATCCGTTCCCCCACAGGGGCCAGCCCCCTCCACGGGCGCCCCGGGCGCCCGCCACGGCGGAGGCGGACGCCCGGCCACGGCACCTCCATCCACTCTCCTCGGGGAAAACTCCCCGGCGCCGGGTCCGCCGGCCGCGCCCCATCGTCGCGGCTCGTTTTCCGTGTGGCTGCGCCATACCCCGAGCGAGAAAGTGCCCTGCTCCACGCGGAACTGGGCGCTGACCAGGTCTGCCCAACGCCGGCCAATTCTCACGAGCGTTCTGCCCAAATCGATCCCGATTTGGGCAGAACGCTCGTGAGAATTGGCCGTACAACGCCCGGCGAACACACTTCGGGCACCACAGGGCCGCAGGGCCGCCCCCCCGGGGCCCTGTCCGGGATCGCGTGTCTCGCGTTCCGGCACCGCCAGGGGGAGCTCCGGGAGGCGGGCCCCGGGGAGCCCGACGCCTCCCGCCCCTCAGCCTCCGGGGGTCCCCTCCCTGGCGCCGGCAGCTGGGGCCGGGCCAGCCCCGAAAGCCGGGCCCGGGCCCGGGCCTGCTTGCTCAGCCTTCCGTTGCCAGGGGCCTGAGCCTGGGGGCCCCGGCATGGGGAACCCTGAGTCCCGCGCCACGATTCTCCCCGACCGTCCCATCGACAACGGCACCTTTCGCGGCTTCGTCGCAGCCGTGGAGTGAGAGATCAATCCGTTCCCCCACAGAGGCCAGCCCCCTCCACGGGCGCCCCGGCCGCCCGCCACGGCGGAGGCGGACGCCCGGCCACGGCGCCTCCATCCACTCTGCTCGGGGAAAACTCCCCGGCGCCGTGGCCGCCGGCCGCGCCCCGTCGTCGCGGCTCGTTTTCCTGGTGCCCGCGACATGCCCCGAGCGAGAAAGGGCCCTGCTCCACGCGGAACTTGGCGCTGACCAGGGCTGCCCAACGCCGGCCAATTCTCACGAGCGTTCTGCCCAAATCGATCCCGATTTGGGCAGAACGCTCGTGAGAATTGGCCGGAAAACGCCCGGCGAACACACTTCGGGCACCACAGGGCCGCAGGGCCGCCCCCCCGGGGCCCTGGCCGGGATCGCGTGTCGTCGCGTTCCGGCACCGCCGGGAGGAACTCCCTGAGGCTGGCGTGGGCAAGTCGACACCTCCCGCTACTCAGACTCTGGTGGTCCCCTCCCTTCGCTGGCAGCTGGGGCCGGGCCAGCCCCGAAAGCCGGGCCCGGTCCAGGCCTGCTTGCTCAGCCTTCCGTTGCCAGCGGCCTGAGCCTGCGGGCCTCCCCATGGGGAACCCTGAGTCCCGCGCCATGAGTCCCCCGACCCTCCCGGCGCCAACGGCCCCTTTCGTGGCTGCGACACAGCTGTGGAGCGACAGATCTTTTTGTTCCCCCAGAGAGGCCAAGCCCTTCCTGGGCGCCTCGGCCTCCCTTCAAGGCGGAGCCGGATGCCCGACCACAGCCCCTCCATCAACTCTGCTCCGAGCTAGCTCCCCGGCGCTGAGGCCCCCGGCCGGGCCCCGTCGTCTCGGCGCGTTTTTGGGTGGCTGCGACATACCCCGAGCGATAAAGGGTCCTGGGCCACGCGGAACAAGGCGGTCCCGATGGTTGTCCAACGCCAGCTAATTTTCATGAGCGCTCTGCCCAAATCGATCCCGATTAGATATGGACCCTCAACTCTATTGTGATATAATCATCGAGAAATCAGGAAAAAATATTCAATGTAACAAAAGACATTCTCCTCAATCAATGGTGCTGGGAAAACTGGACAGCGATATGTAGAAGAATGAAACTCGACCATTCTCTTACACCATACACAATGATAAACTCGAACTCGATAAAGGAGCTCAACGTGAGACAGGATTCTCTCAGAATCCTAGAGGAGTTCATAGGCAGTAACCTCTTCGATATCAGCCACAGCAACTTCTTTCAAGATATGTCTCCAAAGGCCAAGGAAAGAAAAGCGAAAATGAACTTTTGGCACTTCATCAAGATCAAAAGGTTCTGCACAGCAAAGGGAACAGTCCACCAATCAAAAGGCAACCCACGGAATGGGAGAAGATATTTGTAAATGACAGTTCAGACAAAAGGTTGATATCCAGGATCTAGAAAGAACTTCTCAAACTCAACACACACAAAACAGATAATCATATCCAAAAATGGGCAGAAGATATGAACAGACACTCCTCCAACGAAGACATACAAATGGCTATCAGACACATGACAAAATGTTCATCATCACTAGCCATCAGGGAGATTCAAATGAAAACGACATTGAGATACCACCTGACACCAGTTAGAAAGGCCACAATTAGCAAGACAGGAAACAACGTGTGTTGGAGAGGATGTGGAGAAAGGGGAACCCTCTTACACTGTTGGTGGGAATGCAAGTTAGTGCAGCCACTTTGGAGAACAGTGTGGAGATTCCTCCAGAAATTAAGAATAGAGCTTCCCTATGACCCTGCAATTGCACTGCTGGGTATTTACCCCAAAGATACAGATGGAGTGAAAAGAAGGGCCATCTGTACCCCAATGTTTATAGCAGCAAAGGCCTCGGTCGCCAAACTGTGGAAAGAACCAAGATGCCCTTCAATGGACGAATGGATAAGGAAGATGTGGTCCATATACAAGATGGAGTATTATGCCTCCATCAGAAAGGATGAATACCAACTTTTGTAGCAATATGGACGGGAGTGGAAGAGATTATGCTGAGTGAAATAAGTCAAGCAGAGAGAGTCAATTATCATATGGTTTCACTTATTTGTGGAGCATAACAAAGAACAAGGAGGACATGGGGAGATGGAGAGGAGAAGGAAGGTGTGGGAAATGGGAAGGGGAGGTGAACCATGAGAGACTACGGACTCTGAAAAAGAACCTGAGGGTCTTGAATGGGTGGGGAGTGGGAGGTTGGGAGAACAAGGTGGTGGGTATTAGGGAGGGCACGTGTTGCATGGAGCACTGGGTGTGGTGCAAAAATAAGGAATACTGTTACGCTGAAAAGAAATAATATAGATAGATAGATATTGAAAGTGAAAAAAAAGGAATGTGCTGAACCTACAGAGCAGAAGAAATCAGAATGCCTCCCTGACGCCACCACCAATACCGCCGCCCCTGAGGAGCAGGAATGAGGAGTCTCACGGTCCTGCAGACTCACGTGCTCAACTCAGGCATCGGGATTGGTCATCACTGGGCCGGCAGATCCGGGCCGCCATGCCCCTGTGACCTAAACCTAACCCTCGGTTGGGTGTTCAGGCTTCAGTCCCCAGAGGACTGGCTCCCTAGCCCTCCAGACTGGGGACCCCATATTCCCAACGTAGGACTCTGGCCGCCACCCATGATGAACCTTGACCACATGGACATTTGCAGAACGCTCCTTGCTGGAGAAACCTCCATGACCCCTAAAGCCAACCACATCTTCTGAGCACCCCCACACCACAATTCCTTAGCCTTACAGGCCGCCAGAACAATGCCCTCAGCCCAGCCCTCCAGAGAGCCTGAGTCCGTGCTGGCACATCAGGCCTGCCATTCTCCCAGGACCAAACCCTAAGCCTAGGTTGGGTGTTCAGGTTCTAGAACCCTGACACCCAATTCCACCCATGGGTGGGAGCATCAAACTGATGGCATGACTCAGCTTCTCAACCAGCAGGAGATTCCATTTGGTGCTCTCCAACACCCTCAGAGCCCTAGGAACCGGCCAAGCTGCCCTGAGGCCATTCCCGCCATCTTTGCACCTCCAGGCCAAAAACCCAGGGCCTGAGAAGCCTCCGGAGCCCTGCCCTCAACTCAGCCCTTCAGGGAGCCAATATCTGTGCTGGCAGATCCCACATGCCTCTCCCTAAGACATAACCTTAACGCTAAGCCTAACCCTAATACTAACTCTAGCCCAGGTTGTGTGTTCAGGCATCCCTCCTCCATAGCCTGGTCCCCTAAACGGCCAGATGGGGGACCCCTGAGCTGCACCCCATAATTGCGCCTGATCCCAGGAGGAAACCCTGCCCTTTAGAAATGTGTTGAACCCGCAGAGCGGGAGAAACCTGCATGCCTCCCAGAGGCCACTGCCACTTCTGGCACACCCAAGGACCAGGAACCAGGACTCTCACAGTGCTACAGACTCGCGCCCTCAACTCAGGCATTGGGAAGCATCACCACAGCGCCATCAGATCGGGGCTGCCATGCCCTTACAACCCTACCCTAACCCTAGGTTGGGTGTCAGGCTTCTGTCCCCTGAGGACTGGACCCCTAGCCCTCCAGACTGGGGACCCTGGATTCCCAATGCAGGACTCTGGCTGCCACCCACGATGAAACTGGACCATATGATCCTGTGCAGTATGCTCCTGGCCACAGAATCCTCCATGCCCCCTAAGGCCACCCACGCCTTCCAAGAAATGCCACACCACAAACCCAGAGCCTGACAGGCCACCAGAGCAATGCCCTCAACTCAGCCCTCCAGAGAGCCTGAGCCGCACTGGCAGGCCTGCCATTCTCCCAGGACGAAACCCTAACACTAGGTTGGGTGTTCAGGCATTGGACCCAGAGGCCTGACACCCAATTCCTCCCATGGGTTGAGCATCAGACTGTCGGCAGGACTCAGTTCTCAGCCAGGAGGAGACCTTTTTATTTGGTGTTCTCTCACACCCTCAGAGCAGTAGCAACCAGCCATTCTCCCTTGAGGCCATTCCCACCAGCTTTGCTCCTCCAGGCCAAGAACCCAGGGCCTGAGGAGCCTCCTGAGTCCTGCCCTCAACTCAGCCCTTGGGTGAGCCCGTATCTGTGCTAGCAGATCCGACATGCCCTGTCCCTAAGCCTAACACTAACCATAATACTATACCTAGCCCAGGTTGTGTGTTCAGGCGTCCATACTCTGACTCCTGGTCCCCAAGGCCCCAGATGGGGGACCCGTGAGCGATACCCCATCATTGAATCTGTCACCAGGAGGAAACCATGCTGTTTAGAATTGTGCTGAACCCACAGAGCGGGATAAATTTGAATGTCTCCCTGAGGCCACCCCACTTCCAGCGCCCCCAAGGACCAAGAACCAGGAGTCTCATGGTCCTGCAGACACACGCTCTGAACTCAAGCATTGGGATGGGTCACCACAGCGCCAGCAGATTGGGGCTGCAATGCCCCTACAAACTAACCCTCACAGCAGGACTCACCCTCTCAGCCAGAAGGTGACCTTTCATTTCGTGCTATCTAATGCCCTGAGAATTGTAGAAACTGGCATGCTCCCCTGAGGTGATTTTCAACATCTTTGCCCGTATAGCCCAAAACCCCAGTGCCCGAGGAGCCTCCTGAGTCCCGCCCTCAACTCAGCCCTTGGGTGAGCTGATATCTGTGCTTGCATATCCGACATGCCTTGTCCCTAAGACATAACCTTAACCCTAATCCTAATACTAACCCTAGCCCAGGTCCGTGCTCAGTCATCATCCTCCCACAACTCGTCCTCAAAACCCCAGATAGGGGACCCCTGAGTTGCACCCCATAATTGCACATGATCCCAGCATGAACCGTGCCATTTAGAAATGGGCTGAAGCCACAGAGCAGGAGAAGCCTGCAAGTCTCCCTGAGGCCAAAGCACTTCTGGACCCTCCCAAGGACCGGGAACCAGAGTCTCAAGGTCCTGCAGACATAGCCTCAACTCAGGCATCAGGATGGGTCACCACAGCACCGGCAGATCGGGGTTACCATGCCCCAAAGACTTAACCATAATGCTAGGATGGGTGTTTATGCTTCGATCCACAGAGGCCTGGCTCCCTAGCCGTCCAGACTGGGGACCCTGTATTTGCAATGCTGGACTCCGGCTGCCACCCACAAGGAAAATGGCCCACATGGCCCTGTGCAGTACGCTCCTGGCCGGAGAAACCTCCACGCCCCCTAAAGACACCCACACCTTCCGAGGACCCACACACCACCGCCCAGTGCCTGATGGGCCACCAGAGCAATACCCTCAACTCAGCCCTCCGGAGAGCCTGAGTCCGCACTGGCACCTCAGGCCTGCCATGCTGCCAGGACCAAACCCTAATACCCTAGCTCAGGTGGTCAGGCTCTGGACCCCAGAGGCCTGATACCCAATTCCATCCCAGTGGATAGGATCATCAGACTGATGGCAGGACTCAGCCTCTCAGCCAGGAGAATAAATGAAATAAACCATTTCATTTAGTGCTATCTAACACTCTCAGAGACCTAGAAACCAGCATGCTCCCCTGAGGCCATTCCCACCATCTTTACCTTCTAGGAAAAATACCCAGGGCCTAAGGAGCCTCCTGAGTCCCGCCTTCAACTCAGCCCTTGGGTGAGCCTATATAAGTGTTACCAGATCCAACATGCCTTGTCCCTAAGACATAACCCTAACCCTAATCTTTTTATTTTTTTTAAGATTTTATTCATTTCTTTGACAGAGACAGATCAGAAGAAGGCACAGAGAGGACGAAGCACGCTCCCCGCTGAGCAGAGAGCCTGATGTGGGGCTCGATCCCAGGACCCTGAGATCATGACCTGAGCGGAAGGCAGAGGCTTTAACCAACTGAGCCACCCAGGCGCCCCACCCTAACACTAATCTTAACACTAACCCTAACCACAAAACCTAACCCTAACCTCTAAACCTAACATAACAACCTCGGAGCAGTAGAAACCATCATGCTCCCCAGAGGCGATTCCCACCTTCTTTGCCCTTCCAGTCCAAAAATCCAGGGCCTGAGGAAACTCCTGAGTCCCGCCCTCAACACAGCACTTGGGGGAGTCCATATCTGTGCTGGCAGATCTGACATGCCTTGTCCCTAAGACATACGCCTAACCCTAAGCCTAACCCTAAACCTTACCTCTAACCCTATCCCCTAACTCCTAACCCTAACCCTAACCCTAACCCCTAACAACTAACCCTAACACTCTCCGAACCTCTATCCCTAACCCTAACCCTCCAGACTGGGGATTCCAAAGTCACAACACAGGACTCTGCCTGCCCTCCAGAAAGAAAGGTGCATGAGCACCTAAACACACCCGCCATTGGAAATGCCCCAGACATAATGCCAGATTCTGCCACAACGCCAGATGCATGTCATCCACTCAGCCCTGAGGGAGCCCACCTCAACACAGCATATCAGCAGCATATCAGAACTGCCATGCCCCTAGGCCTTAACCCTAATCCTAGGTTGGGTGTACAGTCTTCCGTACCCAGAGGCCTAGCCCCCAAACCCGCCAGATTGTGGATGCATGAGACTCACTCTGGCAGTCTGGAGGCTGCCTATGCTGTTACAGTGCCATTTGGAGCTACTTAGACCTCAGAGCCAAAGATAACTTCATGCCCCCCAAGGCAAGCCCCAGCATCTGAGCCCCTCCTGAACACAAACCCAGATTCACACTAGCCACCTATCACCGACCCTCAACTCAGGCCACCGGGGAGTCCGCCTCAGCACTGGTAGATTGGGCCTGTCACGCCCCAAGACCTCAACCTTAGTTTGAGTTTCCAGGCTTCCATCCCAAGATGCCTAGCCTCCAGGCCCCCTGGATTAAGGACCCCTGAGTGACATTGCAGGACTCCAACAGCCATGCAGGATGAAACCTTGCAGTTTGGAGCTGCTGAATACTCAGAGGGTGAGAAACCTTCAAGCCCCCGTAAAGCTATCCACACAATTTGCAGCACCCCAGGCCAGAAAGCTGTTTTCTATGAAGCTACCGGACATATGCCCTCAACTCAGCCCTGAGGGGAGCCCATCTCAGCGCCGGCAGATTGGGCCTGCCATGACCCTAGACCCTAACCCTAACCCTAGGTGGGGTATACAGCCTTCTGTGCCCAGAGGCCTGTACCCCAAGCCCATCAGACTGAGGATGACTGAGACTCCCGCCAGCACTCCTCCAGCCTCCTACGGCAAAATGGTGCCATTTGGAACTGTGCAGGAACCTCAGAGCAGGAGAAAGCTGCATGCCCCCCAAGAACACCACTAGCTTCTTTGCCCCCACAAACACAAACACAGACCTCAAGTCCTGCCTGATTCCCACCCTCCATTCGGCCTATCCAGGAGACCACCTCAATTGCAGCAGATCGGGCCTGCCATGTCCCTAAGCCTTAACCCTAACCCTAGTTTGGATTTTCAGGCTTCCATCCCAAGAGGCCCGGCCCCCACGCCCCCCAGATTAAGGACTTCTGAGCAACACCACAGGACACAGCCTGTCACACAAGTGGAAACCTTGTGGTTTGGAGCTGCAATGAACCCTCAGATGGGGAGAAACTTTCATGCCACCCTAAAGCCACCCCAATAATCAACAGCCACTCTGGCCATAGAGCTGGATTCCATCCCGCCACCAAATGCATACCCTCAACTCAGCCCATACGGGATCCCGCCTCAGCACTGGCAGATCGGGCCTGCCATTGCCCCTAGGCCCTAACCCTAACACAAGTTTGGGTGTTCAGTCTTCCATTCTGAGGGTCCAGGCAACAAAATCCCCTGGATTAAGGAATCTTGACATACACCTCAGGACTCCGCTTGCCACACAGTAGGAACCTGTGCCTTGGAGTTGTGCTGAACCCTCAGAGGGGGAGAAACTTGCCCCTCTAAAGGCACTCCCATCATCTGCACCCATCCCCCCGGCCATAAACCAGATTCTGCTGAGCTGCCGGACGCATGCAACAAATTCAGACCCTATGGCGCCCCACCTCAACATAAGCAGATCGGGCCACCATGCCCCTAGGCCCTTACCAGAACCCCTCTTTAGGTTTTCAGGCTTCCATCCCAGGGGGCCTGCCTCCCATGTCCCCCCAGATTAAGGTCTACTGAGCGCCACCACGGGACTCCACCTGGCACTCAGAAGGAAAACTTTTGGTTTAGAGCTGCACTGAACACTCAGACGGGGAGAAACCTGCAAACCCCCGTAATGCCACCCCACCATGAGTCACCTCCATGGCCATAAAACCAGATTCTCCTGCGATGCCAGATCTATGCCCTCAACTCGACCCTTAGGGGACCCCGCATCAGCACTGGCACATTGGACCTGCCATGCCCTTCGGCCCTAACCATAAACCTAGGTGGGGTGTACAGGCTTTCATGAACAGAGGCCTGTCCCCCAAGCCCGCCAGATTGGGCACCTCCAAGATTCATGCCAGTAGAGATTAAGGATTCCTCACTGACACCCCAGGACTGCGTCTGCCACACAGGAGGAAACCATGCCATTAGGAGCTCTGCAGAACCCTCAGGGTAGGAGAAACCTGCATGCAACCCTGAGGTCACGCCCAGCTTCTGTGGCATCCCTGGACACAAACTCTGAGTCTGACATGCCACCTGATACCCACCCTGAAGTCAGCCCACCAGGGAGCCCACCTCAGCAGTAGCAGATTGAGCATGCCATGCCCCTACGCCCTTACCGTAGCTCTAGTTTCTGATTTCGGGCTTCCATCCCAAGAGGCCTGGCCCCCAAACTCCCCAGATTCAGGACCCCCCTGTAACAAGGCAGAAACCTGAATGCCATGCAGGGGGAAGCCATGACATTTGGAGCTCCAAAGTTTCCTCAGAGAGGGAGAAACCAGCATGCCCCTCTAAAGCCACCCCACGATCAGCCGTCCCTCTGGCCAGAAACCCTGACTCTTCTGCATTGCAGGATGCATTTCCTCAACTCAATTCTGAGGGTATCTCACCTCTGTGTCGGCTGATCAGGCCTGTCCTGCCCAGCCCATTACCCTTAACCCTATGTTGCATTTTCAGGCTTCCTTCCCCAGGGGCCTATCCACCAAGCCCTCTAGATTGGTAAACTTGGAGCCACACTGTAGGAGTCCCCCTGCCACCCAGCAGGAAACTTGTCCCTTTGGAGCTGTGCGGAACCCTCAGAGCCAGAGAAACCTGCATGACCCCATTAGGACTCCCCCACATTCTGCAGCCCCCTGGCCACAAACCCAGAGCCTGATTCACCACCTGACCCCCATTCTCAACTCAGCTCCTTGGGGAACTCACCTCAACACCAGCAGTTCGGGCCTGCCCACGCCACTAGCTCAGCTCTGCTCATGGACACCACCAGCTCTAGGCAGACCTAGAACTCCCCTGTCTGCGGCAAAGCTCTGGGATCCCCCCTCCTTCTTCCCAATTTACACTGGCCCAGGCATTCATGAGAAAGGGGAAGGCTACCTCTTGAATGCTTAATACCTCCTTTCCTCTTCAGCCCTATTTCTCTCCACTTACCTTTGCACCTGGGCAAACTGAAAGTAACATATCAATGGAACATGTACATGCTCTGAGATCTAAATCTTTCATGGCAACTTTCTGAGGGCTCCTTATGCAATAGGAAACTAGTGTATCCTGCCACAGAGTGTTTCATAATGAACAGCTACAGAACAGGAGAGCAAAAGTCATTCCAGTTTTACCTCAGTCTTCATGAACTAGAACATGGTCTTCTTTTCTTCATTGACTTCAATTCCAATTCGTTTCCATGCAATGTTCATTCCTCTCCTTCAGGGGTAGGATTTTGTGATTCCTCACCTGCATAGAACACCCAGAGCTCATCACAACAAGTACTCTCCCTAATAGCTGTCACCCACTTAACCCTTCACCGCACACCCCTGCCCCCTAGCAACCCTCGATTTTGCTCTAGGTTAGAGTCTGTTTCCTCATTGGCCTTTCTCTCCTCACTATGTTCATCTGTTTTCTTTCTGAAATTCCATAGAGGTCAAGATATAGGCTATTGGTCTTTTCTTACTGATTTTACTTAGCTAAATCCACTGTAGATCCATCCACATCCTTGCAGATGGTAAGATTTCATCCTTTTTGAACCTGGATCCTATTCCATTAAGAAGATGTGGGAGAATGAATACACACACACACACACACACACACACACACACACACACATATGATATATACGAGTGATATATATATATATATATATATATATATCACTCATCAGTGAATGGACATTTGGTCTCCCTCCATTGTTTTACAATGGTTGAAAATGCTGCTGTAAATATCACGGTGCTTATACCCCACTGAATGTGCATTTTTGTGCCCTTTAGGGAAATAACTAGGAGGGCAATTGCTGGATCCTACTGTTGTTCAGTTCTTAGCTTTTGGAGGACAGACTGTATTCTTTCCAAGAGTGGCTGCAACAACACGCATGCCCACCAACAATGTAGGAGGGTTCCGGTTTTGGGTGTTTTGGTTTTTTTTTAGATTTTATTTATTTATTTGACAGAGGTCACAAGTAGGCAGAGAGGCAGGCAGAGAGAGAGGACGAAGCAGACTCCCCGCTGAGCAGAGAGCCCAATGCGGGGCTCCATCTCAGGACCCTGAGACCATGACCTGAGCCGAAGGCAGTGGCTTAACCCACTGAGCCACACAGGTGCCCCCGAGGGTTCCACTTTAAACAGAACATTCCCTGCCAGCAATTTCCTAAGGAGGAAATATAAAACCTGTGGGAAAACCTGACTCACTGAGCATCAGGAAAGCAGCCACAGAAATTCAGCCCAGGGTTCCTGACACCAAGTCCCTTGAAGCCAACAGAGTGCCTTTATCCAGGGAAATTCCCAAAGACTCTCCTTCTGACTTCACTACCCATGAAACTGCAGAGAAAATACAGCATGTCCAACCATATATAGCCGTTTGAGTGAACCTAGGAAGACAAGCATCCCTTTTAAATTGTCCAAGACTCCTTGGAATCATTTTGAATTTTCCCTCTGCCCTCATTGGAACTCTTTGGATTCAAAGACGAATCCATTAGGATACATCACCTTGGACAAAGAAGAAGCCATCATCCAAGTCTCTATCTGACCACAAACAGCCACCTCACTCTAGATGCCAGCCGTTCCACCAGAGTCTAGGCCCAGTGGAGTAAACACTGTTCGATGAAGGAATACTTTCTATGTTCAAAAGGCACACCAAGTCAATCTCACCTTCCCTTTCGAATCCAAGGGATTTCCTAGGAAAGAGATGTTCCGAATACCTTTGTAAGCCAGAAATAAACAGAGAAAATGAGATCCCTGCCAGGTGCTCCCTGCAGAGAAACTCAGGAGCTCTGGCACCCGCACGAGATTGCTTACAGCTGGTTCAGTGTGCCATTTGTGAGCTCCACTGGAGACAAGAGAAAAGCCCAGGAAATTTGGGGTGAAAGGGAATTTTTACCTGCCATCCTGGCATGGATGTGACATTGTGACCCACAGGCCTGCTGTTTTCTCTGAACACTGACGTCCTGGGACCAGCTGCGTGACTGACTCAGACGCTGACTTCCAAACTTCAGGTCTCATGGAGCCAGAGTGAAGAAGGGTTGTCAGGTGCAGATAAGCAGGCGTCTCCCACCTAAAGCCTGCACACCTGCTCTGATTCCTGGGAGAAGGAGAGACACAGGCTTGTTTCTTAACTGGTCATTCACTTCCCTCTCAAGCTGGTCAATGCCCTTGTCCTTTTTGGAGAAACAAACATACTTTTCCAAACAAACACTCAGCTCCTCGGTTCCAAATGCACCATGAGTCGGGTTTGGTTCCCCTGGCTCCAGAGCCCAACTGGGAGGACCCTCCTGAACCATCCTGACAGCACATTACCAGCAAACCTGGGGAAAGAGGGCACAATGCTGAGTGGGGGACAGGCTCCATCAATTCTTACCACCACCCTTGAGCCTGGAGAAACAGAGACTATACAGCTCACCACTCCGTCCTGTAAAAATAAGCTGTAGTGCCTCACGTTTCAGGGTCTCTCACCGGGCACCTCCGCCCTGCCTTCAGAGCCAGCAGGCTGCACGGACTCCTCTTCAGGTGTGTTTCCCATGGCAGCTCGCCGCTGCCTCCAGTGGTGGCAAGCAGCATCGCCATGCCTTCCAGGGTATCTCACACCACTGCTAACCACTCCCTCCAGTGGAGTGAACTGGCACTGCCGGGCCTTCCATAGACTCATTTTTTTTTTATTTGTTTATTTACAGCATAACAGTGTTCATTGTTTTGGCATCACACCCAGTGCTCCATGCAGTACGTGCCCTCCCTATTAACCACCACCTGATTCCTCAAACTCCCACCCCACCCTGCCCCTCCAAAACCCTCTGGTTGTTTTTCAGAGTCCATAGTCTCTCATGGTTCATCTCCCCTTCCAGTTTCTCTCAACTCCCTCTCCGCTCCATCTCCCTATGTCCTCCGTGTTATTTGCTATGCTCCACAAATAAGTGAGACCATATGATACATGACTCTCTCTCTGCTTGACTTATTTCGCTCAGCATAATTTCTTCCAGTCCCGTCCATGTTGCTACAAAAGTTGGGTATTCATCCTTTCTGATGGAGGCATAATACTCCATTGTGTATATGTACCACATCTTCCTTATCCATTCATCCGTTGAAGGGCATCTTGGTTCTTTCCACAGTTTGGTGAGCATAGCCATTGCTACAATAAACATTGGGGTACAGATGGCCCTTCTTTTCACTCCATCTGTATCTTTGGGGTAAATACCCATCAGTGCAATTGCAGGGTCATAGGGAAGCTCTATTCTTAATTTCTTCAGGAATCTCCACACTGTTCTCCAAAGTGGCTGCACCAACTTGCATTCCCACCAACAGTGTAAGAGGGTTCCCCTTTCTCCACATCCTCTCCAACACACGTTGTTTCCTGTCTTGCTCATTTTGGCCATTCTAACTGGTGTCAGGTGGTATCTCAATGTGGTTTTCATTTGAATCTCCCTGATGGCTAGTGATGATGAACATTTTTTCATGTGTCTGATAGCCATTTGTATGTCTTCGTTGGAGAAGTGTCTGTTCATATCTTCTGCCCATTTTTGGATATGATTATCTGTTTTGTGTGTGTTGAGTTTGAGAAGTTCTTTATAGATCCTGGATCTCAACCTTTTGTCTGTACTGTCATTTGCAAATATCTTCTCCCATTCCGTGGGTTGCCTTTTTGTTTGGTGGACTGTTTCCTTTGCTGTGCAGAAGCTTTTGATCTTGATGAAGTGCCAAAAGTTTATTTTTGCTTTTGTTTCCTTGGCCTTTGGAGACATATCTTGAAAGAAGTTGCTGTGGCTGATATCGAAGAGGTTACTGCCTATGTTCTCCTCTAGGATTCTGATGGATTCCTGTCTCATGATGAGGTCTTTTATCCATTTCGAGTGTAAGAGAATGGTTGAGTTTCATTATTCTACATATAGCTGTCCAGGTTTCCCAGCACCATTGATTGAAGGGACTGTCTTTTTTTCCATTGAATATTTTTTCCTGTTTTGTCGAAGATTATTTCACCGTGGAGTTGAGGGTCCATATCTGGGCTTTCCACTCTGTTCCACTGGTCTATGTGTCTGTTTTTATGCCAGGACCACGCTGTCTTGGTGATCGCAGCTTTGTAGTAAAGCTTGAAATCGGGTAACGTGATGCCGCCAGTTTTGTTTTTGTTTTTCAACATTTCCTTAGCAATTCGGGGTCTCTTCTGATTCCATACAAATTTTAGGATTATTTGCTCCAGCTCTTTCAAAACTACCGGTGGAATTTTGATTGGAATGGCATTAAAAGCATAGATTGCTCTAGGCAGTATAAACATTTTAACAATGTTTATTCTTCCAATCCAAGAGCATGGAATTGTCTTCCATCTTTTTGGGTCTTCTTCAATTTCTTTCATGAGTGTTCTGTAGTTCCTCGAGTACAGATCCTTTACCTCTTTGGTTAGGTTTATTCCCAGGTATCTTATGGTTCTTGGTGCTATAGTAAATGGAATCGATTCTCTAATTTCCCTTTCTGTATTTTCACTGTTAGTGTATAAGAAAGCCACTGATTTCTGTACATTGACTTTGTATCCTGCCACGTTACTGAATTGCTGTATGAGTCTAGTAGTTTGGGGGTGGAGTCTTTGGGGTTTTCCATATACAAAATCATGTCATCTGCGAAGAGAGAGAGTTTGACTTCTTCCTTGCCAATTTGGATACCTTTTATTTCTCTTTGTTGTCTGATTGCCGTTGCTAGGACTTCTAATACTATGTTGAACAAGAGTGGTGAGAGTGGGCATCCAAGCCCATTAGAATAACGTCAGACCTTTTCACAGAGACCTGGCAAGCCAGGAAGGGCTGGCAAAATATATTCAGAGTACTAAATGAGAAGAACATGCAACCAAGAATACTCTATCCGGCAAGACTGACATTTAAAATGGATGGAGAGATAAAGAGTTTCCAAGACCGGCAAGGCTTAAAAGACTATGCAACCACCAAGCCCACACTGCAGGAAATATTAAGGGGGGTCCTATAAAAGAGAAAAAATCCCAAGGATATCATTGAACAGAAATATAGAAACAATCTACAGACAGAAAGACTTCAAAGGCAACATGACATGAATCAAAACCTATCTCTCAATAATCACTCTCAATGTGAATGGCCTAAATGCGCCCATAAAACGACACAGGGTTGCAGATTGGATAAAACGACAGGACCCATCCATATGTTGTCTACAAGAGACCCATTTTGAACCTAAGGATACACCCAGACTGAAAGTGAACGGATGGAGAAGCATCTTTCATGCCAATGGGCCTCAAAAGAAGGCCGGGGTAGCGATTCTCATATCAGATAAATTAGATTTTAAACTAAAGACTGTAGTCAGAGATACAGAAGGACACTCCATAATTCTTAAAGGGACTATCCGCCAAGATGATCTAACAATTGTGAATATCTATGCCCCCAATATGGGAGCTCCCAATTCCATAAGAAAACTATTAATCAAGATAAAGAGTCATATTGATATGAATACAATAATAGTAGGAGATCTTCATACGCCTCTCTCAAAAATAGACAGATCATCGAAGCAGAAAATTAAAAAAGAAATAAGAGCATTGAATGAAACATTGGACCAGATGGACCTCATAGACATATACAGAACATTCCACCCTAAAACAACAGAATACTCATTCTTCTCAAGTGCACATGGAACCTTCTCCAGAATAGACCACATACTGCGTCACAAGGATTGAGGATGCCTGATACTCATGCTGGGAATCTGCCTGCTACGCAGGGCACCGCTGTGCTGTTTGGAGCTGCGCTAAACCCTCAGAGCTGGAGAAACTTCCATGCACCCCTGAAGTCACCCCCAGGTTATGCAAACGTCTGGACACACACCCAGAGGCTAATGCCCTGTCTGACACCCGAACTCAACTCAGCGCACCAGGGCACCTGCCTCTGCACTGGCATATCAGGTCTACCATGGCCCTAGGCCTTAACCCTATCCCTAATTTTGGTTTTCAGGTATCATCCCCAAGAGTCCTGACCCCAAGACCCCAAGATTAAAGAATCCTGAGTGACACCTCAGGACTCTGTCCACCATGCAGGAGGAAACCATGCTGTTTGGAGCTGTGTCGAATCCTCAGAGCGGGAGAAACCTGCACGGTTCACCTGAGGCTATCCCCCACCCTCTGCACACTATTGGGCCACAAATGTGGAGGCTGGCACTCAGCCTGCCTACCACCCAGGAGGAAACCGTGCCATTTGAAACAGAGTAGAACACTCAGAGTGGGAGAAACTGCATGCCTCCCTGAGCACAACCACTCCTTCAGCGGTCCCCTGACCACAAACCTGGACCCTCTCATGCCACCGGACCTCTGCCCTCAATTCATCCCCCCGGGATCCCTTCTCAGTGCCAGCAAATTGGGCCTGCCATGCCCCTGACCCTAACCTTAAGCCTAGGTTGCATTTTCAGTCTTCATCCCCAGAGGCTGGTCCCCCAATTCCTCCATATTTGGACCCCTGAGCCACAACCCAGTGCTCTGTCTGCCACCCGGGAGGAAACCGTTCTGTTTGGAGCTGCACAGAACCATCGGAACGGGAGAAATCTTCATGCTCCCTGAAGCCACCTCCAACTTCGGCCACCCCCCAGGCACAAACCCAGATCGTAATGCACCACCTGACCATGGCCCTCAACTCAGTACCCCAGACATCTAGCCTCGGCACCAGCAGATCAGGCCAGCCATGCCCCTGTGCTCTTTACCAAGCCCTAGGTTGTGTTTTCAGTCTTCTGTCCTCTGATGATTGACACCAAAGCTCCGCTGATGGGTTACACCTGAACTATACCAGAATATTTCTTGGCCCCCTGAGGCTATCCCACTTTCAGCACCCCCCGTTCACACCTGGATCTTAACACTCACACTGACCCACGTCCTCAACTCTGCTCCCCAGGTCACTCCTCTCAGGGTGGACTATTGAGACTGACATGACCCTCAGCCCTAACCAAAACTTAGGTACATTTTCTGTCTTGTGTCCCAAGAATACAGGTACCAAAGCCCCACATATGTGGGACCCCTGAGAAATGCCAGAGGACTCTGTCTTCAACCCAGAAGGAAACAGTAGAATTGGAACTCTGCCAAGGACTGAGAGCAGGAGAAATCTGCCTTTCCCCCCATGGCCACCAACCCGGAGCCTGACTCAGACTGACCCATGTTCTCTACTCAGTCCCCGTGAGAGCTCTGCACAGCACCAGCAAATCAGGCCTGTCATGTTGCTGGGACCTAGACCTAACCCTAGGTTGGGGTTTCATGCTCTGTCCCCAGAGGACTGGCACCCAAGTCCCACGGATGGGGACCCCTGAGCAAGATTTGAGATCTCTGCCTGCCACCCAGAAGGAAACCATACCATTTGGGACTCTGCAAAGGATTCTGAGCAGGAGAAATCTGCCACGCACCACTGAGTTCACCCAGAGTCAGCAGCTGGACACAAACCTGAACCTGACACTTACTCTATCCATCCCTCTGTACTCAGCCCTCTGGATAGCTTGCCACACCACCATCAGATTGGGCCTGCCATGCTCCTAACCCCTAACTGAAGCTTAGTTTGTGTTCTGAGCATTCAATTCCTAGGGGTCTGGCTCCCTACCCCACGGACTGGGGTCACCTTAGCCATACCACAGGAGGAAAGTGTGCCATGTAGACCTCTAGAAAGTATTCAAAGCAGGATAAAATGCCTGCCCATCTGAGCCTATACCAGCAAACCCCCAATGTCAGTGGCCTCTAGGTCACAAACCCTGTGCCTGACCAGAACCAGAACACTGATCCTTAATTCCAGCCTCTAGGAACCACACACACTGTCAGCTGTTTGGGCCTGCAATGTCCTTTGGCCCTAACTCTATCCCTAGCTTGGGTTCTCATGTCTCCGTCCCATAAGGGTGGGCTCCAAAGCCCTAGGATTTGGGGATGCCTGAGCAATACCACAGGACTCAGCCTCACACCCAGATGGAAATCTTTCCATAATGGACTCCAGTAAGTATATAGGTCAGTATAAATATGAAGGCCCATCTGTTTCCATCCCAGTGAACTCCCACATTCAAGGGCTCATGGATTGAAACCCTGAGCCGGACACTCACCCTGACCCATGTCCTCAACTCAGCCCTCCAGGACGCTCACCACACGGTTGGCAATTCAGACCTTCCATTTTCCTAGGTCCTAACCCTAACCCTATTTGGAGTTCTGAGAGGTCCATCTGTAGAGGCCTGGATCCCAAGCCCCGGGTATTGGGAACACTTTAGCAAAACCAGAGGATCAGCCCGCCACACAAAAGGAAACTCCTTTTTTTACTCCAGACTGGATTCAGAGCATGAGACATCTGAATGCAAACCTGAGACAATGTCAGTGAACCTACACTTCCATCCACCCTCTGAAGACAATCCCTGAGCTTGATACACACCCTAAATCTCCATTGTATCTCAGACCTTGTGAAAATCTCCACAGTTCTGGCTGATTGTATCTTCGAGGCTTCTGGGCCTTAATCCAACGGAAGGTCTAGACATGGGCGAAAATATGAACAGATATTTCTCCAATGATGACACGCATGTGACCAACAGATATATACATAAATGTTCTATATCACATGGCTTCTGGGAAATGCAAATCTAAACCACATTGAGGTGTCCTATCACACCAGGCAGAATGTCCAAAGTTAACAGGACATGAAACCACAAATATTGGTGAGGATGCAGAGAATGGAGAACCCTCCTACACTCCTGGTTGGAATGCAGACTGTTATATCCACTCTGGAAAACAGTACGGGGTTTCCTCAAGAAGTTAAAAGTAACGTTACCCTAAAACACAGCAATTTCACTACAGGGCTTTTACCACAAAAATAGAGATGTAGGGGAAAGAACTGGCACCTGCACCTCAGTGTTCATCGCAACAATATCCAATCTAGATAAACTATGGAAAGAACCCAGATATCTATGGACAGAGGAATGGATAAAGAAGATGTGGTTCATATATTCAATGGAATATTCCTCAGCCATCAGAAAGGATGAATACTTACCATCACATCAACCTGGATGGGTCTGGAAGATATTATGCTGAGTAAAATATGTCCATGAAAGAAACACAATTATCATAGGGTTTCACTCTTATGTGAAATATCAGAAACAGGGCAGAGAACCGTAGGCAAAGGAAGGGGAAACAGAATGGGAAGTCATCAGAGATGGGGAAAAAACCATGATAGACTCTTAACTATAGCAACCAACTGAGGGTTGCTGGATGGGGGGTGGGGGGGTAACTGGGGTGATGGGCATTAAGGAGGGCACGTGATGCAATACACATCTGATATGTTATTTAACACTACATCTGAAAATAATGATGTATGATAAGTTGGCTCATTGAATTCAAATAAAAAATGAAAGAACTCAAATAAACTACCCTAACACTTTGTATGGAATCACAAAAACACTGAACAACCAGCACAATGTTATGAAGAAAAACAAAGCTGGAGGCATCACAATTCCATATTTCAAATTATACTACAAAGCTGCGTTCATCCTCACAGTATGGGACTGGCAAAAAAAAAAAAAATACACACAGTGACCAAGGAAACGGAATAGAAGCTCAGACATCAGCCCACAATCACGTGCCCAATTAATCTTCTGCAAAACAGGCAAAACTATTAAAAGGGAAAAGGACAGTTTCTACAACAAATGGTGTTGGGAAAACTGAACAGCTATGCACAAAACAATGAAATTAGACTGCTTTCTTACACCATATGGACAAATAAACTGAAAACAGTTTCAAGACCTCAATGTGAGACCTTAAATCATAAAAGTCCTACAAGAGGGCACAAACAGTAACTTCTCTGACATGAACCATACATTTAATAGACATGCCTCCTAAGGCAAAGGAAACAAAAGCAAAAATAAACTACTAGAGCTCCATCAATAAAAAACTTACCGCACAGCAGAACAGCAATGAAAATGTAATAAATAGAATACAACGTACTTAAGAGGAGAAGATGTTTGCAAATATCATGTGCAATAAAGGGGTAGTGTCCAAAATATGTAGAACTGATACAACGCAACAACCAAAAAACAAAAAATCCAATTAAAAAATAGACAGAAGACATGAACAGACATTGCTCCAAAGAAGACATACAGATGGCCAACAGTCACGTGAGAAGATGTTCACATCAGCCATCAACAGGAAAATCCAAATGAAAAGGTCCGTGAGATATTACCTCATACTATCAGAATGGCTAACAGCACCAGCACAAGAAAACAAATGTTGGGAGGATGTGGGTAAAAGGGAACCCTCTTGCACTGTGGTGGGAATGCTAGCTGCGGCAGACCCTGTGGAAAACAGTATCACTGTTCCTCAAAACGTTAAATATTAGAACTACCTTATAATCCAGCAATCACACTACCGGGTGATTACCCGACGAATATGAGAACAGTAAATCAAAAGGATACATGTGCCCCTATGTTTCATGCAACATTAATTAAAATATTACAATATGGAAACAATCCAAGTATTTCTTGAAAACATGATAAATGAGATGATAAATGTACACACACACACACACACACACACACACACACACAGTGCGAAATTACTCAGCCATAAAAAATCTTGCCATTTGCAGACACATGGATGGAGCTAGAGAATACTATCCTAAGTGAAATCAGTCAGTCAGAGAAAGACAAAGGCCTTTGGATGTCACTCTTCCATGGAATTTAGGAAACAAACATACATAAATAAAGGAGAAAGAAGATACAAAACAAAAACCGACTCAGTGGTTACCAGAGTGGAAGTGGATGGAGGGATGAGTGATATAGATGACGGGGTCTAAGAGTACAATTTTCTTTTTTTTTTTTTGTTTATTTTCAGCATAACAGTGTTCACTGTTTTTGCACCACACCCAGTGCTCCATGCAGTACGTGCCCTCCCTATTACCCACCACCTGGTTCCCCAACCTCCCAACCCCCGCCCTTCCAAAACACTCAGGTTGTTTTTCAGAGTCCATAGTCTCTCATGGTTCATCTCCCCTTCCAGGTTCCCTCAACTCCCTCTCCTCTCCATCTCCCCATGTCCTCCATGTTCTTTGTTATGCTCCACAAATAAGGGAGACCATATGATATTTGACTCTCTCTGCTTGACTTATTTCACTCAGCATAATCTCTTCCACGCCCGTCCATGTTGCTACAAAAGTTGGGTATTCATCCTTTCTGATGGAGGCATAATACTCCATTGTGTATATGGACCACATCTTCCTTATCCATTCATCCGTTGAAGGGCATCTTGGTTCTTTCCACAGTTTGGCGACCGTGGCCATTGCTGCAATAAACATTGGGGTACAGATGGCTCTTCTTTTCACTCCATCTGTATCTTTGGGGTAAATACCCATCAGTGTAATTGCAGGGTCATAGGGAAGCTCTATTTTTAATTTCTTGAGTCATCTGCACACTGTTCTCCAAAGTGGCTGCACTAAATGGCAGTCTCACCAACAGTGTAACAGGGTTCCACTTTCTCGACATCCTCTCCAACAAACGTTATTTCCTGTCTTCCTAATTTTGGACATTCTAACTGGTGTCAGGTGGTATCTCAATGTAGTTTTAATCAGAATCTCCCTGATGGCGAGGCAGACGCCTCCCTCTCCACAGATTCTGGGGGTCTCACCTTGGCGGTGGCAGCTGGGGCCAGGCCTGCCATGAAATCCGGGCCCGGACCCAGGCCTGCTTGTTCAGACTTCCATTGCCAGGGGCCTGTACCTAGGGCCTCACACCGGGAATCCTGAGTCCTGGGCCACAAGTCCGCCACAGTCCCAGAGACAATGGTGCCTTTCGCGGCTGCATCCCAGCCGAGGAGTGAGAGATCAATTCGTTCCCCCACAGAGGCCAGACCCCTCCAAGGGCGCCCCGGGGGCCTACCACGGCGAAGGCGGACGCCCGGCCACAGCCCCTCCATTAACTCTGCTCGGGGAAAACTCCCCGGCACCGGGACCGCCGACCGCGCCCCATCGTCACGGCTCGTTTTCCGGGTGGCCGCGACATGCCCCAAGAGAGAAAGGGCCCTGGTCCACACGGAACTGGGCGGTCAGAATGGCTGCCGAAAGCCGGCCAATTCTCACGAGCGTTCTGCCCAAATCGGGACCGATTTGGGCAGAACGCTCGTGAGAATTGGCCGGAAAACGCCCGGCGAACACACTTCGGGCACCACAGGGCCGCATGGCGGCCCCCCCGGGGCCCTGTCTGGGATCGCGTGTCGTCGCGTACCGGCACCGCCAGGAGGAGCTCCGGGAGGCGTGCCCCGGGGAGGCCGACGCCCCCCGCTCCGCAGCCTCCGGGGGTCCCCTCCCTGGCGCCGGCAGCTGGGGCCGGGCCAGCCCCGAAAGCCGGGCCCGGGCCCGGGCCTGCTTGCTCAGCCTTCCGTTGCCAGGGGCCTGAGCCTGGGGGCCTCCCCACGGGGAAACCTGAGTCCCGCGCCACGAGTCCCCCGACCGTCCCAGCGACAACGGCACCTTTCGCGACTTCGTTCCAGCCGTGGAGTGAGAGATCTATCCATTCCCCCACAGTGGCCAGCACCCTCCACGGGCGCCCCGGCCGTCCGCCACGGCGGAGGCAGACGCCCAGCCACGGCGCCTCCATCAACTCTGCTCGGGGAAAACTCCCAGGCGCCGGGGCCGCCGGCCGCGCCCCAACCTCACGGTTCGTTTCCCGGGTGGCCGCGACATGCCCCGAGCGAGAACGGGCCCTGCTGCACGCGGAACTGGGCGCTCACCAGGGCTGCCCAACGCCGGCCAATTCTCACGAGCGTTCTGCCCAAATCGATCCCGATTTGGGCGAACACACTTCGGGCACCACAGGGCCGCAAGGCCGCTCCCCGGGGCCCTGTCCTGGATCCCGTGTCGTCGCGTTCCGGCACCGCCAGGTGGAGCTCCGGGAGGCGGGCCCCGTAGAGGCCGACGCCTCCCGCTCCTCAGCCTCCGGGGGTCCCCTCCCCGGCGCTGGTAGCCGGGGCTGGGCCAGCCCCGAAACCCGGGCTCGGGTCAGGCCTGCTTGCTCAGCCTTCCGTTGCCAGGGGCCTGAGCCTGGGGGCATCCCCATGGGGAACCCTGCGTCCCGCGCCACGAGTCCCCCGACTGACCCGGCGACAACGGCATCTTTCGCGGCTTCTTCCAGCCGTGGATTGAGAGATCAATCCGTTTCCCCACGGAGGCAGGCCCCCCCAACGTGCGCCCTGGCCGCCCAAACGGCAGAGGCGGACGCCCGGCCACGGCGCCTCCATCAACTCTGCTCGGGGAAAACTCCCGGGCACCGGGGCCGCCGGCCGCGCCCCAACCTCACGGTTCGTTTTCCGGGTGGCCGCGAAATGCCCCGAGCGAGAAAGGGCCCTGCTGCCCGCGGAACTGGGCGCTCACCAGGGCTGCCCAACGCAGGCTAATTCTCACGAGCGTTCTGCCAAAATCGATCCCGATTTGGGCAGAACGCTCGTGACAATTGGCCGGAAAACGCCAAGCGAACACACTTCGGGCCCCACAGGGCCGCAGGGCCGCCCCCCCGGGGCCCTGTATGGGATCGCGTGTCGTCGCGTTCTGGCACCGCCAGGAGGAGCTCCGGGAGACGGGCCCCGGGAAGGCCGACGCCTCCCGCTCCTCAGCCTCCGGGGGCCCCCTCCCTGGCGCCGGCCGCCGGGGCCGGGCCAGCCCCGAAACCGGTCCCGGGCCCGGGCTTGCTTGCTCAGCCTTCCGTTGCCAGGGGCCTGAGCCTGGGGGCCTCCGCATGGGGAACCCTGAGTCCGCGCCACGAGTCCCCCCGACCGTCCCGGCGACAACGGCACCTTTCGCGGCTTCGTCCCAGCCGTTTAGTGAGAGATCACTCCGTTCCCCCACAGAGGCCAGCCCCCTCCACGGGCGCCCCGGCCGCCCGCCACGGCGGAGGCGGACGCCCGGCCACGGCGCCTCCATCCACTGTGCTCGGGGAAAACTCCCCGGCGCCGGGGCCGCCGGACGCGCCCCATCGTCGCGGCTCGTTTTCCGGGTGCCCGCGACATGCCCCGAGCGAGAAAGGGCCCTGCTCAACGCGGCACTGGGCGCTGACCAGGGCTGCCCAACGCCGGCCAATTCTCACGAGCGTTCTGCCCAAATCGATCCCGATTTGGGCAGAACGCTCGTGAGAATTGGCTGGAAAACGCCCGGCGAACACACTTCGGGCACCACATGGCCGGAGGGCCGCCCCCTGGGGCCCTGTCCGGGATCGCGTGTCGTCGCGTTCCGGCACCGCCAGGAGGAACTCCGGGAGGCAGGCCCCGGGGAGGCCGACGCCTCCGCTCCTCAGCCTCCGGGGGCCCACTCCCTGGCGCCGGCCGCCGGGGCCGGGCCAGCCCCGAAAACCGGGCCCGGGCCCGGGCCTGCTTGCTCAGCCTTCCGTTGCCAGGGGCCTGAGCGTGGGGGCCTCCGCATGGGGAACCCTGAGTCCTGCGCCACGAGTCCCCCCGACCCTCCCAGCGACAACGGCACCTTTCGCGGCTTCGTCCCAGCCGTGGAGTGAGAGATCACTCCGTTCCCCCACAGAGGCCAGCCCCCTCAACGGGCGCCCCGGCCACCCGCCACGGCGGAGGCGGACGCCCGGCCACGGCGCCTCCATCCACTCTGCTCAGGGAAAACTCCCCGGCGCCGGGGCCGCCGGCCGCGCCCCATCGTCGCGGCTCGTTTTCCGGGTGGCCGCGTCATGCCCCGAGCGAGAAAGCGCCCTGCTCCACGCGGCACTGGGCGCTGACCAGGGCTGCCCAACGCCGGCCAATTCTCACGAGCGTTCTGCCCAAAACGATCCCGATTTGGGCAGAACGCTCGTGAGAATTGGCCGGAAAACGCCCGGCGAACACACTTCGGGCATCAGAGGGCCGCAGGGCCGCCCCCCCGGGGCCCTGTCCGGGATCGCGTGTCGTCGCGTCCGGCACCTCCAGGAGGAGCTCTGGGAGGCGGGCCCCGGGGAGGCCGACGCCTCCCGCTCCTCATCCTCCGAGGTTCCCCTCCCTGGCGCTGGCCGCCCGGGCCGAGCCAGGCCCGAAAGCCGGGCCGGGCCCGGTCCTGCTTGCTCAGCCTTCCGTTGCCATGGGCCTGAGCCTGGGTTTCTCCCCATGGGGAACCCTGAGTCCCGCGCCACATGTCCCCCTACCGTCCCGGCGACAACGGCACCTTTCGCGGCTTCGTCCCAGGCGGGCGCGAGAGATCACTCCGTTCCCCCACAGAGGCCAGCCCCCTCCACGGGCGCCCCGGCCGCCCGCCACAGCGGAGGCAGACGCCTGGCCACAGCGCCTCCATCCACTCTGCTCGGGGATAACTCCCCGGCGCCGGGGCCGCCGGCCGCGCCCCATCGTCCCGGCTCGTTTTCCGGGTGGCCCCGACATGCCCCGAGCGAGAAAGGGCCCTGCTCCACGCGGAACTGGGTGCTGACCAGGGCTGCCCAACGCCGGCCAATTCTCACGAGCGTTCTGCCCAAATCGGGATCGATTTGGGCAGAACGCTCGTGAGAATTGGCCGGAAAACGCCCGGCGGACACACTTCGGGCATCACAGGGCCGCAGGGCCGCGCCCCCGGGGCCCTGTCCGGGATCGTGTGTCGTCGCGTTCCGGCACCTCCAGGAGGAGCTCCGTGAGTCTGGCGTGGGCAAGTCGACGCCTCCCGCTCCTCAGACTCTGGTGGTCCCCTCCCTTCGCTGGCAGCTGGGGCCGGGCCAGCCCCGAAAGCCGGGCCCGGTCCAGGCCTGCTTCCTCACCCTTCCGCTGCCAGGGGCCTGAGCCTCCGGGCCTCCCCATGGGGAACCCTGAGTCCCGCGCCACGAGTCCTCGACCGTCCTGGCACCATCGGCCCCTTTCATGGCTGCGACACAGCTGTGGAGCGACAGATCCATTTGTTCCCCCAGAGCGCCAAGCCCTTCCCGGGCGCCCCGGCCTCCCTCCAAGGCGGAGACCAATTCCCGACCACAGCCCCTCCATCAACTCTGCTCGGAGCAAGCTCCCCGGCGCTGAGGCCCCCGGCCGGGCCCCGTCGTCTCGGCGCGTTTTCGGGTGGCTGCGACATCCCCCGAGCGAGAAAGGGTCCTGGGCCACGCGGAACAAGGCGGTCACCATGGTTGTCCAACGCCAGCCAATTTTCATGAGCGCTCTGCCCACATCGATCCCGATTAGATACGGACCCCCAACTCTATTGTGATATAATCATCGAGAAATCAGGGAAAAATATTCAATGTAACAAAAGACATTCTCCTCAATCAATGGTGCTGGGAAAACTGGACAGCGATATGTAGAAGAATGAAACTCGACCATTCTCTTACACCATACACAATGATAAACTCGAACTCGATAAAGGAGCTCAACGTGAGACAGGATTCTCTCAGAATCCTAGAGGAGTACATAGGCAGTAACCTCTTCGACAGCAGCCACAGCAACTTCTTTCAAGATATGTCTCCAAAGGCCAAGGAAACAAAAGCGAAAATGAACTTTTGGCACTTCATCAAGATCAAAAGCTTCTGCACAGCAAAGGGAACAGTCCACCAATCAAAAGGCAACCCACGGAATGGGAGAAGATATTTGTAAATGACAGTTCAGACAAAAGGTTGATATCCAGGATCTAGAAAGAACTTCTCAAACTCAACACACACAAAACAGATAATCATATCCAAAAATGGGCAGAAGATATGAGCAGACACTCCTCCAACGAAGACATACAAATGGCTATCAGACACATGACAAAATGTTCATCATCACTAGCCATCAGGGAGATTCAAATGAAAACGACATTGAGATACCACCTGACACCAGTTAGAAAGGCCACAATTAGCAAGACAGGAAACAACGTGTGTTGGAGAGGATGTGGAGAAAGGGGAACCCTCTTACACTGTTGGTGGGAATGCAAGTTAGTGCAGCCACTTTGGAGAACAGTGTGGAGATTCCTCCAGAAATTAAGAATAGAGCTTCCCTATGACCCTGCAATTGCACTGCTGGGTATTTACCCCAAAGATACAGATGGAGTGAAAAGAAGGGCCATCTGTACCCCAATGTTTATAGCAGCAAAGGCCTCGGTCGCCAAACTGTGGAAAGAACCAAGATGCCCTTCAATGGACGAATGGATAAGGAAGATGTGGTCCATATACAAGATGGAGTATTATGCCTCCATCAGAAAGGATGAATACCAACTTTTGTAGCAATATGGACGGGAGTGGAAGAGATTATGCTGAGTGAAATAAGTCAAGCAGAGAGAGTCAATTATCATATGGTTTCACTTATTTGTGGAGCATAACAAAGAACAAGGAGGACATGGGGAGATGGAGAGGAGAAGGAAGGTGTGGGAAATGGGAAGGGGAGGTGAACCATGAGAGACTACGGACTCTGACAAAGAACCTGAGGGTCTTGAATGGGTGGGGAGTGGGAGGTTGGGAGAACAAGGTGATGGGTATTAGGGAGGGCACGTGTTGCATGGAGCACTGGGTGTGGTGCAAAAATAAGGAATACTGTTACGCTGAAAACAAATAATATAGATAGATAGATAGATATTGAAAGTGGAAAAAAAAAAGGAATGTGCTGAACCTACAGAGCAGAAGAAACCAGAATGCCTCCCTGACGCTACCCCCAATACCGGCGCCCCTGAGGAGCAGGAATGAGGAGTCTCACGGTCCTGCAGACTCACGTCCTCAACTCAGGCATCGGGATTGGTCATCACTGTGCTGGCAGATCCGGGCCGCCATGCCCCTGTGACCTAAACCTAACCCGCGGTTGGGTGTTCAGGCTTCAGTCCCCAGAGGACTGGCTCCCTAGCCCTCCAGACTGGGGACCCCATATTCCCAACGTAGGACTCTGGCTGCCACCCATGATGAAACTTGACCACATGGACCTTTGCAGAACGCTCCTTGCCGGAGAAACCTCCATGACCCCTAAAGCCAACCACATCTTCTGAGCACCCCCACACCACAATTCCTTAGCCTTACAGGCCGCCAGAACAATGCCCTCAGCCCAGCCCTCCAGAGAGCCTGAGTCCGTGCTGGCACATCAGGCCTGCCATTCTCCCAGGACCAAACCCTAAGCCTAGGTTGGGTGTTCAGGTTCTAGAACCCTGACACCCAATTCCACCCATGGGTGGGAGCATCAAACTGATGGCATGACTCAGCTTCTCAACCAGCAGGAGATTCCATTTGGTGCTCTCCAACACCCTCAGAGCCCTAGGAACCGGCCAAGCTGCCCTGAGGCCATTCCCGCCATCTTTGCACCTCCAGGCCAAAAACCCAGGGCCTGAGAAGCCTCCGGAGCCCTGCCCTCAACTCAGCCCTTCAGTGAGCCAATATCTGTGCTGGCAGATCCCACATGCCTTCTCCCTAAGACATAACCTTAACGCTAAGCCTAACCTTAATACTAACTCGAGCCCAGGTTGTGTGTTCAGGCATCCCTCCTCCATAGCCTGGTCCCCCAAACGGCCAGATGGGGGACCCCTGAGCTTCACCCCATAATTGCGCCTGATCCCAGGAGGAAACCCTGCCCTTTAGAAATGTGTTGAACCCGCAGAGCGGGAGAAACCTGCATGCCTCCCAGAGGCCACTGCCACTTCTGGCACACCCAAGGACCAGGAACCAGGACTCTCACAGTGCTACAGACTCGCGCCCTCAACTCAGGCATTGGGAAGCATCACCACAGCGCCATCAGATCGGGGCTGCCATACCCTTACAACCCTACCCTAACCCTAGGTTGGGTGTCAGGCTTCTGTCCCCTGAGGACTGGACCCCTAGCCCTCCAGACTGGGGACCCTGTATTCCCAATGCAGGACTCTGGCTGCCACCCACGATGAAACTGGACCATATGATCCTGTGCAGTATGCTCCTGGCCACAGAAACCTCCATGCCCCCTAAAGCCAGCCACGCCTTCCAAGAAATGCCACACCACAAACCCAGAGCCTGACAGGCCACCAGAGCAATGCCCTCAACTCAGCCCTCCGGAGAACCTGAGCTGCACTCGCAGGCCTGCCATTCTCCCAGGACGAAACCCTAACACTAGGGTGGGTGTTCAGGCATTGGACCCAGAGGCCTGACACCCAATTCCTCCCATGGGTTGAGCATCAGACTGTCGGCAGGACTCAGTTCTCAGCCAGGAGGAGACCTTTTCATTTGGTGTTCTCTCACACCCTCAGAGCAGTAGCAACCAGCCATTCTCCCTTGAGGCCATTCCCACCAGCTTTGCTCCTCCAGGCCAAGAACCCAGGGCCTGAGGAGCCTCCTGAGTCCTGCCCTCAACTCAGCCCTTGGGTGAGCCCGTATCTGTGCTAGCAGATCCGACATGCCCTGTCCCTAAGCCTAACACTAACCATAATACTAAACCTAGCCCAGGTTGTGTGTTCAGGCATCCATACTCTGACTCCTGGTCCCCAAGGCCCCAGATGGGGGACCCGTGAGCGATACCCCATCATTGAACCTGACACCAGGAGGAAACCATGCTGTTTAGAATTGTGCTGAACCCACAGAGCGGGATAAATTTGAATGTCTCCCTGAGGCCACCCCACTTCCAGCGCCCCCAAGGACCAAGAACCAGGAGTCTCATGGTCCTGCAGACACACGCTCTGAACTCAAGCATTGGGATGGGCCACCACAGCGCCAGCAGATTGGGGCTGCAATGCCCCTACAACCTAACCCTCACAGCAGGACTCACCCTCTCAGCCAGAAGGTGACCTTTCATTTCGTGCTATCTAATGCCCTGAGAATTGTAGAAACTGGTATGCTCCCCTGAGGCGATTTCCAACATCTTTGCCCGTACAGCCCAAAACCCCAGTGCCCGAGGAGCCTCCTGAGTCCCGCCCTCAACTCAGCCCTTGGGTGAGCTGATATCTGTGCTTGCATATCCGACATGCCTTGTCCCTAAGACATAACCTTAACCCTAATCCTAATACTAACCCTAGCCCAGGTTCGTGCTCAGGCATCATCCTCCCACAACTGGTCCTCAAAACCCCAGATAGGGGACCCCTGAGTTGCACCCCATAATTCCACATGATCCCAGCATGAACCGTGCCATTTAGAAATGGGCTGAAGCCACAGAGCAGGAGAAGCCTGCAAGTCTCCCTGAGGCCAAAGCACTTCTGGACCCTCCCAAGGACCGGGAACCAGAGTCTCAAGGTCCTGCAGACATAGCCTCAACTCAGGCATCAGGATGGGTCACCACAGCACCGGCAGATCGGGGTTACCATGCCCCAAAGACTTAACCATAATGCTAGGATGGGTGTTTATGCTTCGATCCACAGAGGCCTGGCTCCCTAGCCGTCCAGACTGGGGACCCTGTATTTGCAATGCTGGACTCCGGCTGCCACCCACAAGGAAAATGGCCCACATGGCCCTGTGCAGTACGCTCCTGGCCGGAGAAACCTCCATGCCCCCTAAAGACACCCACACCTTCCGAGGACCCACACACCACCGCCCAGTGCCTGATGGGCCACCAGAGCAATACCCTCAACTCAGCCCTCCGGAGAGCCTGAGTCCGCACTGGCACCTCAGGCCTGCCATGCTCCCAGGACCAAACCCTAATACCCTAGCTCAGGTGGTCAGGCTCTGGACCCCAGAGGCCTGATACCCAATTCCATCCCAGTGGATAGGATCATCAGACTGATGGCAGGACTCAGCCTCTCAGCCAGGAGAATAAATGAAATAAACCATTTCATTTAGTGCTATCTAACACTCTCAGAGACCTAGAAACCAGCATGCTCCCCTGAGGCCATTCCCACTATCTTTACCTTCTAGGAAAAAAACCCAGGGCCTAAGGAGCCTCCTGAGTCCCGCCTTCAACTCAGCCCTTGGGTGAGCCCATATAAGTGTTACCAGATCCAACATGCCTTGTCCCTAAGACATAACCCTAACCCTAATCTTTTTATTTTTTTTTAAGATTTTATTCATTTCTTTGACAGAGACAGATCAGAAGAAGGCACAGAGAGGACGAAGCAAGCTCCCCGCTGAGCAGAGAGCCTGATGTGGGGCTCCATCCCAGGACCCTGAGATCATGACCTGAGCAGAAGGCAGAGGCTTTAACCAACTGAGCCACACAGGCGCCCCACCTTAACACTAATCTTAACACTAACCCTAACCACAAAACCTAACCCTAACCTCTAAACCTAACATAACAACCTCGGAGCAGTAGAAACCATCATGCTCCCCAGAGGCGATTCCCACCTTCTTTACCCCTCCAGTCCAAAAATCCAGGGCCTGAGGAGACTCCTGAGTCCCGCCCTCAACACAGCCCTTGGGTGAGTCCATATCTGTGTTGGCAGATCTGACATGCCTTGTCCCTAAGACATACGCCTAACCCTAAGCCTAACCCTAAACCTTACCTCTAACCCTATCCCCTAACTCCTAACCCTAACCCTAAACCCTAACAACTAACCCTAACACTCTCCGAACCTCTATCCCTAACCCTAACCCTCCAGACTGGGGATTCCAAAGTCACAACACAGGACTCTGCCTGCCCTCCAGAAAGAAAGGTGTATGAGCACCTAAACACACCCGCCATTGGAAATGCCCCAGACATAATGCCAGATTCTGCCACAACGCCAGAGGCATGTCATCCACTCAGCCCTGAGGGAGCCCGCCTCAACACAGCATATCAGCAGCATATCAGAACTGCCATGCCCCTAGGCCTTAACCCTAACCCTAGGTTGGATGTACAGTCTTCCATACCCAGAGGCCTAGCCCCCAAACCCGCCAGATTGTGGATGCATGAGACTCACTCTGGCAGTCTGGAGGCTGCCTATGCTGTTACAGTGCCATTTGGAGCTACTTAGACCTCAGAGCAAAAGATAACTTCATGCCCCCCAAGGCAAGCCCCAGCATCTGAGCCCCTCCTGAACACAAACCCAGATTCACACTAGCCACCTATCACCGACCCTCAACTCAGGCCACCGGGGAGTCCGCCTCAGCACTGGCAGATTGGGCCTGTCGCACCCCAAGACCTCACCCATAGTTTGAGTTTCCAGGCTTCCATCCCAAGATGCCTAGCCTCCAGGCCCCCTGGATTAAGGACCCCTGAGTGACATTGCAGCACTCCAACAGCCACGCAGGATGAAACCTTGCAGTTTGGAGCTGCTGAATACTCAGAGGGTGAGAAACCTTCAAGCCCCCGTAAAGCTATCCGCACAATTTGCGGCACCCCAGGCCAGAAAGCTGTTTTCTATGAAGCTACCGGACACATGCCCTCAACTCAGCCCTGAGGGGAGCCCATCTCTGCGCCGGCAGATTGGGCCTGCCATGACCCTAGTCCCTAACCCTAACCCTAGGTGGGGTATACAGCCTTCCGTGCCCAGAGGTCTGTACCCCAAGCCCATCAGACTGGGGATGACTGAGACTCCCGCCAGCACTCCTCCAGCCTCCTACGGCAAAATGGTGCCATTTGGAACTGTGCAGGAACCTCAGAGCAGGAGAAAGCTGCATGGCCCCCAAGAACACCACTAGCTTCTTTGCCCCCACAAACACAAACACAGACCTCAAGTCCTGCCTGATTCCCACCCTCCATTCGGCCTATCCAGGAGACCACCTCAATTGCAGCAGATCGGGCCTGCCATGTCCCTAAGCCTTAACCCTAACCCTAGTTTGGATTTTCAGGCTTCCATCCCAAGAGGCCTGGCCCCCACGCCCCCCAGATTAAGGACTTCTGAGCAACACCACAGGACACAGCCTGTCACACAAGTGGAAACCTTGTGGTTTGGAGCTGCAATGAACCCTCAGATGGGGAGAAACTTTCATGCCACCCTAAAGCCACCCCAATAATCAACAGCCACTCTGGCCATAGAGCTGGATTCCATCCCGCCACCAAATGCATACCCTCAACTCAGCCCATACGGGATCCCGCCTCAGCACTGGCAGATCGGGCCTGCCATTGCCCCTAGGCCCTAACCCTAACACAAGTTTGGGTGTTCAGTCTTCCATGCTGAGGGTCCAGGCAACAAAATCCCCTGGATTAAGGAATCTTGACATACACCTCAGGACTCCGCTTGCCACACAGTAGGAACCTGTGCCTTGGAGTTGTGCTGAACCCTCAGAGGGGGAGAAACTTGCCCCTCTAAAGGCACTCCCATCATCTGCACCCGTCCCCCCGGCCATAAACCAGATTCTGCTGAGCTGCCGGACGCATGCCATAAATTCAGACCCTAGGGCGCCCCACCTCAACATAAGCAGATCGGGCCACCATGCCCCTAGGCCCTTACCAGAACCCCTCTTTAGGTTTTCAGGCTTCCATCCCAGGGGGCCTGCCTCCCATGTCCCCCCAGATTAAGGTCTACTGAGCGCCACCACGGGACTCCACCTGGCACTCATGAGGAAAACTTGTGGTTTAGAGCTGCACTGAACACTCAGACGGGGAGAAACCTGCAAACCCCCGTAATGCCACCCCACCATGAGTCACCCCCATGGCCATAAAACCAGATTCTCCTGCGATGCCAGATCTATGCCCTCAACTCGACCCTTAGGGGAGCCCGCATCAGCACCGGCACATCGGACCTGCCATGCCCTTCGGCCCTAAGCATAAACCGAGGTGGGGTGTACAGGCTTTCATGAACAGAGGCCTGTCCCCCAAGCCCGCCAGATTGGGCACCTCCGAGATTCATGCCAGTAGAGATTAAGGATTCCTCAGTGACACCCCAGGACTGCGTCTGCCACACAGGAGGAAACCATGCCATTTGGAGCTCTGCAGAACCCTCAGGGTAGGAGAAACCTGCATGCAACCCTGAGGTCACGCAAAGCTTCTGTGGCATCCCTGGACACAAACTCTGAGTCTGACATGCCACCTGATACCCACCCTGAAGTCAGCCCACCAGGGAGCCCACCTCAGCAGTAGCAGATTGAGCATGCCACGCCCCTACGCCCTTACCGTAGCTCTAGTTTCTGATTTCGGGCTTCCATCCCAAGAGGCCTGGCCCCCAAACTCCCCAGATTCAGGACCCCCCTGTAACAAGGCAGAAACCTGAATGCCATGCAGGGGGAAGCCATGACATTTGGAGCTCCAAAGTTTCCTCAGAGAGGGAGAAACCAGCATGCCCCTCTAAAGCCACCCCCACGATCAGCCGTCCCTCTGGCCAGAAACCCTGACTCTTCTGCATTGCAGGATGCATTTCCTCAACTCAATTCTGAGGGTATCTCACCTCTGTGTCGGCTGATCAGGCCTGTCCTGCCCAGCCCATTACCCTTAACCCTATGTTGCATTTTCAGGCTTCCTTCCCCAGGGGCCTATCCACCAAGCCCTCTAGATTGGTAAACTTGGAGCCACACTGTAGGAGTCCCCCTGCCACCCAGCAGGAAACTTGTCCCTTTGGAGCTGTGCAGAACCCTCAGAGCCAGAGAAACCTGCATGACCCCATTAGGACTCCCCCACATTCTGCAGCCCCCTGGCCACAAACCCAGAGCCTGATTCACCACCTGACCCCCATTCTCAACTCAGCTCCTTGGGGAACTCACCTCAACACCAGAAGTTCGGGCCTGCCATGCCACTAGCGCAGCTCTGCTCGTGGACACCACCAGCTCTAGGCAGACCTAGAACTCCCCTGTCTGCTGCAAAGCTCTGGGATCCCCCCTCCTTCTTCCCAATTTACACTGGCCCAGGCATTCATGAGAAAGGGGAAGGCTACCTCTTGAATGCTTAATACCTCCTTTCCTCTTCAGCCCTATTTCTCTCCACTTACCTTTGCACCTGGGCAAACTGAAAGTAACATATCAATGGAACATGTACATGCTCTGAGATCTAAATCTTTCATGGCAACTTTCTGAGGGCTCCTTATGCAATAGGAAACTAGTGTATCCTGCCACAGAGTGTTTCATAATGAACAGCTACAGAACAGGAGTGCAAAAGTCATTCCAGTTTTACCTCAGTCTTCATGAAGTAGAACATGGTCTTCTTTTCTTCATTGACTTCAATTCCAATTCGTTTCCATGCAATGTTCATTCCTCTCCTTCAGGGGTAGGATTTTGTGATTCCTCACCTGCATAGAACACCCAGAGCTCATCACAACAAGTACTCTCCCTAATAGCTGTCACCCACTTAACCCTTCGCCCCACACCCCTGCCCCCTAGCAACCCTCGATTTTGCTCTAGGTTAGAGTCTGTTTCCTCATTGGCCTTTCTCTCCGCACTATGTTCATCTGTTTTCTTTCTGAAATTCCATAGAGGTCAAGATATAGGCTATTGGTCTTTTCTTACTGATTTTACTTAGCTAAATCCACTGTAGATCCATCCACATCCTTGCAGATGGTAAGATTTCATCCTTTTTGAACCTGGATCCTATTCCATTAAGAAGATGTGGGAGAATGAATACACATACACACACACACACACATATGATATATACGAGTGATATATATATATATCACTCATCAGTGAATGGACATTTGGTCTCCCTCCATTGTTTTACAATGGTTGAAAATGCTGCTGTAAATATCACGGTGCTTATACCCCACTGAATGTGCATTTTTGTGCCCTTTAGGGAAATAACTAGGAGGGCAATTGCTGGATCCTACTGTTGTTCAGTTCTTAGCTTTTGGAGGACAGACTGTATTCTTTCCAAGAGTGGCTGCAACAACACGCAGGCCCACCAACAATGTAGGAGGGTCCCGGTTTTGGGTTTGTTTTTTTTTTTAGATTTTATTTATTTATTTGACAGAGGTCACAAGTAGGCAGAGAGGCAGGCAGAGAGAGAGGACGAAGCAGACTCCCCGCTGAGCAGAGAGCCCAATGCGGGGCTCAATCTCAGGACCCTGAGACCATGACCTGAGCCGAAGGCTGTGGCTTAACCCACTGAGCCACACAGGTGCCCCCGAGGGTTCCACTTTAAACAGAACATTCCCTGCCAGCAATTTCCTAAGGAGGAAATATAAAACCTGTGGGAAACCCTGACTCACTGAGCATCAGGAAAGCAGCCACAGAAATTCAGCCCAGGGTTCCTGACACCAAGTCCCTTGAAGCCAACAGAGTGCCTTTATCCAGGGAAATTCCCAAAGACTCTCCTTCTGACTTCACTACCCATGAAACTGCAGAGAAAATACAGCATGTCCAACCATATATAGCTGTTTGATTGAACCTAGGAAGACAAGCATCCCTTTTAAATTGTCCAAGACTCCTTGGAATCATTTTGAATTTTCCCTCTGCCCTCATTGGAACTCTTTGGATTCAAAGAAGAATCCATTAGGATACATCACCTTGGACAAAGAAGAAGCCATCATCCAAGTCTCTATCTGACCACAAACAGCCACCTCACTCTAGATGCCAGCCTTCCACCAGAGTCTAGGCCCAGTGGAGTAAACACTGTTCGGTGAAGGAATACTTTCTATGTTCAAAAGGCACACCAAGTCAATCTCACATTCCCTTTCGAATCCAAGGGATTTCCTAGGAAAGAGATGTTCCAAATACCTTTGTAAGCCAGAAATAAACAGAGAAAATGAGATCCCTGCCAGGTGCTCCCTGCAGAGAAACTCAGGAGCTCTGGCACCCGCACGAGATTGCTTACAGCTGGTTCAGTGTGCCATTTGTGAGCTCCACTGGAGACAAGAGAAAAGCCCAGGAAATTTGGGGTGAAAGGGAATTTTTACCTGCCATCCTGGCATGGATGTGACATTGTGACCCACAGGCCTGCTGTTTTCTCTGAACACTGACGTCCTGGGACAAGCTGCATGACTGACTCAGACGCTGACTTCCAAACTTCAGGTCTCATGGAGCCAGAGTGAAGAAGGGTTGTCAGGTGCAGATAAGCAGGCGTCTCCCACCTAAAGCCTGCACACCTGCTCTGATTCCTGGGAGAAGGAGAGACACAGGCTTGTTTCTTAACTGGTCATTCACTTCCCTCTCAAGCTGGTCAATGCCCTTATCCTTTTTGGAGAAACAAACATACTTTTCCAAACAAACACTCAGCTCCTCGGTTCCAAATGCACCATGAGTCGGGTTTGTTTCCCCTGGCTCCAGAGCCCAACTGGGAGGACCCCCCTGAACCATCCTGACAGCACATTACCAGCAAACCTGGGGAAAGAGGGCACAATGCTGAGTGGGGGACAGGCTCCATCAATTCTTACCACCACCCTTGAGCCTGGAGAAACAGAGACTATACAGCTCACCACTCCGTCCTGTAAAAATAAGCTGTAGTGCCTCACGTTTCAGGGTCTCTCACCGGGCACCTCCGCCCTGCCTTCAGAGCCAGCAAGCTGCACTGACTCCTCTTCAGGTGTGTTTCCCATGGCAGCTCGCCGCTGCCTCCAGTGGTGGCAAGCAGCATCGCCATGCCTTCCAGGGTATCTCACACCACTGCTCACCACTCCCTCCAGTGGAGTGAACTGGCACTGCCGGGCCTTCCATAGACTCATTTTTTTTTTATTTGTTTATTTACAGCATAACAGTGTTCATTGTTTTGGCATCACACCCAGTGCTCCATGCAGTACGTGCCCTCCCTATTAACCACCACCTGATTCCTCAAACTCCCACCCCACCCTGCCCCTCCAAAACCCTCTGGTTGTTTTTCAGAGTCCATAGTCTCTCATGGTTCATCTCCCCTTCCAGTTTCTCTCAACTCCCTCTCCTCTCCATCTCCCTATGTCCTCCGTGTTATTTGCTATGCTCCACAAATAAGTGAGACCATATGATACATGACTCTCTCTCTCCTTGACTTATTTCGTTCAGCATAATTTCTTCCAGTCCCGTCCATGTTGCTACAAAAGTTGGGTATTCATCCTTTCTGATGGAGGCATAATACTCCATTGCGTATATGTACCACGTCTTCCTTATCCATTCATCCGTTGAAGGGCATCTTGGTTCTTTCCACAGTTTGGTGAGCATAGCCATTGCTACAATAAACATTGGGGTACAGATGGCCCTTCTTTTCACTACATCTGTATCTTTGGGGTAAATACCCAGCAGTGCAATTGCAGGGTCATAGGGAAGCTCTATTCTTAATTTCTTGAGGAATCTCCACACTGTTCTCCAAAGTGGCTGCACCAACTTGCATTCCCACCAACAGTGTAAGAGGGTTCCCCTTTCTCCACATCCTCTCCAACAATCGTTGTTTCCTGTCTTGCTCATTTTGGCCATTCTAACTGGTGTCAGGTGGTATCTCAATGTGGCTTTAATTTGAATCTCCCTGATGGCTAGTGATGATGAACATTTTTTCATGTGTCTGATAGCCATTTGTATGTCTTCGTTGGAGAAGTGTCTGTTCATATCTTCTGCCCATTTTTGGATATGATTATCTGTTTTGTGTGTGTTGAGTTTGAGAAGTTCTTTCTAGATCCTGGATATCAACCTTTTGTCTGTACTGTCATTTGCAAATATCTTCTCCCATTCCGTGGGTTGCCTTTTTGTTTGGTGGACTGTTTCCTTTGCTGTGCAGAAGCTTTTGATCTTGATGAAGTGCCAAAAGTTTATTTTCGCTTTTGTTTCCTTGGCCTTTGGAGACATATCTTGAAAGAAGTTGCTGTGGCTGATATCGAAGAGGTTACTGCCTATGTTCTCCTCTAGGATTCTGATGGATTCCTGTCTCATGATGAGGTCTTTTATCCATTTCGAGTGTAAGAGAATGGTTGAGTTTCATTATTCTACATATAGCTGTCCAGTTTTCCCAGCACCATTGATTGAAGAGACTGTCTTTTTTTCCATTGAATATTTTTTCCTGTTTTGTCGAAGATTATTTCACCGTGGAGTTGAGGGTCCATATCTGGGCTCTCCACTCTGTTCCACTGGTCTATGTGTCTGTTTTTATGCCAGGGCCACGCTGTCTTGGTGATCGCAGCTTTGTAGTAAAGCTTGAAATCGGGTAACGTGATGCCGCCAGTTTTGTTTTTGTTTTTCAACATTTCCTTAGCAATTCGGGGTCTCTTCTGATTCCATACAAATTTTAGTATTATTTGCTCCAGCTCTTTGAAAACTACCGGTGGAATTTTGATCGGAATGGCATTAAAAGCATAGACTGCTCTAGGCAGTATAAACATTTTAACAATGTTTATTCTTCCAATCCAAGAGCATGGAATTGTCTTCCATCTTTTTGGGTCTTCTTCAATTTCTTTCATGAGTGTTCTGTAGTTCCTCGAGTACAGGTCCTTTACCTCTTTGGTTAGGTTTATTCCCAGGTATCTTATGGTTCTTGGTGCTATAGTAAATGGAATCGATTCTCTAATTTCCCTTTCTGTATTTTCATTGTTAGTGTATAAGAAAGCCACTGATTTATGTACATTGACTTTGTATCCTGCCATGTTACTGAATTGCTGTATGAGTCTAGTAGTTTGGGGGTGGAGTCTTTGGGGTTTTCCATATAAAAAATCATGGCATCTGCGAAGAGAGAGAGTTTGACTTCTTCCTTGCCAATTTGGATACCTTTTATTTCTCTTTGTTGTCTGATTGCCGTTGCTAGGACTTCTAATACTATGTTGAACAAGAGTGGTGAGAGTGGGCATCCAAGCCCATTAGAATAACGTCAGACCTTTTCACAGAGACCTGGCAAGCCAGGAAGGGCTGGCAAAATATATTCAGAGTACTAAATGAGAAGAACATGCAACCAAGAATACTCTATCCGGCAAGACTGACATTTAAAATGGATGGAGAGATAAAGAGTTTCCAAGACCGGCAAGGCTTAAAAGACTATGCAACCACCAAGCCGACACTGCAGGAAATATTAAGCGGGGTCCTATAAAAGAGAAAAAATCCTAAGAATATCATTGAACAGAAATATAGAAACAATCTACAGACAGAAAGACTTCAAAGGCAACATGACATGAATCAAAACCTATCTCTCAATAATCACTCTCAATGTGAATGGCCTAAATGCGCCCATAAAACGACACAGGGTTGCAGATTGGATAAAACGACAGGACCCATCCATATGTTGTCTACAAGAGACCCATTTTGAACCTAAGGATACACCCAGACTGAAAGTGAATGGATGGAGAAGCATCTTTCATGCCAATGGGCCTCAAAAGAAGGCCGGGGTAGCGATTCTCATATCAGATAAATTAGATTTTAAACTAAAGACTGTAGTCAGAGATACAGAAGGACACTCCATAATTCTTAAAGGGACTATCCGCCAAGATGATCTAACAATTGTGAATATCTATGCCCCCAATATGGGAGCACCCAATTCCATAAGAAAACTATTAATCAAGATAAAGAGTCATATTGATATGAATACAATAATAGTAGGAGATCTTCATACGCCTCTCTCAAAAATAGACAGATCATCGAAGCAGAAAATTAAAAAAGTAATAAGAGCATTGAATGAAACATTGGACCAGATGGACCTCATAGACATATACAGAACATTCCACCCTAAAACAACAGAATACACATTCTTCTCAAGTGCACATGGAACCTTCTCCAGAATAGACCACATACTGCGTCACAAGGATTGAGGATGCCTGATACTCATGCTGGGAATCTGCCTGCCACGCAGGGCACCGCTGTGCTGTTTGGAGCTGCGCTGAACCCTCAGAGCTGGAGAAACTTCCATGCACCCCTGAAGTCACCCCCAGGTTATGCGAACGTCTGGACACACACCTAGAGGCTAAGGCCCCGTCTGACACCGGAGCTCAACTCAGCGCACCAGGGCACCTGCCTCTGCACTGGCATATCAGGTCTACCATGGCCCTAGGCCTTAACCCTATCCCTAATTTTGGTTTTCAGGTATCATCCCCAAGAGTCCTGACCCCAAGACCCCAAGATTAAAGAATCCTGAGTGACACCTCAGGACTCTGTCCACCATGCAGGAGGAAACCATGCTGTTTGGAGCTGTGTCGAATCCTCAGACCGGGAGAAACCTGCACGGTTCACCCGAGGCTATCCCCCACCCTCTGCGCACCATTGGGGCACAAATGTGGAGGCTGGCACTCAGCCTGCCTACCACCCAGGAGGAAACCGTGCCATTTGAAACTGAGTAGAACACTCAGAGTGGGAGAAACTGCATGCCTCCCTGAGCACAACCCCCTCCTTCAGCGGTCCCCTGACCACAAACCTGGACCCTCTCATGCCACCGGACCTCTGCCCTCAATTCATCCCCCTGGGATCCCTTCTCAGTGCCAGCAAATTGGGCCTGCCATGCCCCTGACCCTAACCTTAAGCCTAGGTTGCATTTTCGGTCTTCATCCCCAGAGGCTGGTCCCCCAATTCCTCCATATTTGGACCCCTGAGCCACAACCCAGTGCTCTGTCTGCCACCCGGGTGGAAACCGTTCTGTTTGGAGCTGCACAGAACCATCGGAATGGGAGAAATCTTCATGCTCCCTGAAGCCACCTCCACCTTCGGCCACCCCCCAGGCACAAACCCAGATCGTAATGCACCACCTGACCATGGCCCTCAACTCAGTACCCCAGACATCTAGCCTCGGCACCAGCAGATCAGGCCAGCCATGCCCCTGTGCTCTTTTCCAAGCCCTAGGTTGTGTTTTCAGTCTTCTGTCCTCTGATGATTGACACCAAAGCTCCGCTGATGGGTTACACCTGAACTATACCAGAATATTTCTTGGCCCCCTGAGGCTATCCCACTTTCAGCACCCCCCGTTCACACCTGGATCTTAACACTCACACTGACCCATGTCCTCAACTCTGCTCCCCAGGTCACTCCTCTCAGGGTGGCCTATTGAGACTGACATGACCCTCAGCCCTAACCAAAACTTAGGTACATTTTCTGTCTTGTGTCCCAAGAATACAGGTACCAAAGCCCCACATATGTGGGACCCCTGAGAAATGCCAGAGGACTCTGTCTTCAACCCAGAAGGAAACAGTAGAATTGGAACTCTGCCAAGGACTGAGAGCAGGAGAAATCTGCCTTTCCCCCCATGGCCACCAACCCGGAGCCTGACTCAGACTGACCCATGTTCTCTACTCAGTCCCCGTGAGAGCTCTGCACAGCACCAGCAAATCAGGCCTGTCATGTTGCTGGGACCTAGCCCTAACCCTAGGTTGGGGTTTCATGCTCTGTCCCCAGAGGACTGGCACCCAAGTCCCACGGATGGGGACCCCTGAGCAAGATTTGAGATCTCTGCCTGCCACCCAGAAGGAAACCATACCATTTGGGACTCTGCAAAGGATTCTGAGCAGGAGAAATCTGCCACGCACCACTGAGTTCACCCAGAGTCAGCAGCTGGACACAAACCTGAACCTGACACTTACTCTATCCATCCCTCTGTACTCAGCCCTCTGGATAGCTTGCCACACCACCATGAGATTGGGCCTGCCATGCTCCTAACCCCTAACTGAAGCTTAGTTTGTGTTCTGAGCATTCAATTCCTAGGGGTCTGGCTCCCTACCCCACGGACTGGGGTCACCTTAGCCATACCACAGGACTCATCCTAACACACAGGAGGAAAGCGTGCCATGTAGACCTCTAGAAAGTATTCAAAGCAGGATAAAATGCCTGCCCATCTGAGCCTATACCAGCAAACCCCCAATTTCAGTGGCCTCTAGGTCACAAACCCTGTGCCTGACCAGAACCAGAACACTCATCCTTCATTCCAGCCTCTAGGAACCACACACACTGTCAGCTGTTTGGGCCTGCAATGTCCTTTGGCCCTAACTCTATCCCTAGCTTGGGTTCTCATGTCTCCGTCCCCTAAGGGTGGGCTCCAAAGCCCTAGGATTTGGGGATGCCTGAGCAATACCACAGGACTCAGCCTCACACCCAGATGGAAATCTTTCCATAATGGACTCCAGTAAGTATATAGGTCAGTATAAATATGAAGGCCCATCTGTTTCCATCCCAGTGAATTCCCACATTCAAGGGCTCATGGATTGAAACCCTGAACCGGACACTCACCCTGACCCATGTCCTCAACTCAGCCCTCCAGGACGCTCACCACACGGTTGGCAATTCAGACCTTCCATTTTCCTAGGTCCTAACCCTAACCCTATTTGGAGTTCTGAGAGGTCCATCTGTAGAGGCCTGGATCCCAAGCCCCGGGTATTGGGAACACTTTAGCAAAACCAGAGGATCAGCCCGCCACACAAAAGGAAACTCCTTTTTTTACTCCAGACTGGATTCAGAGCATGAGACATCTGAATGCAAACCTGAGACAATGTCAGTGAACCTACACTTCCATCCACCCTCTGAAGACAATCCCTGAGCTTGATACACACCCTAAATCTCCATTGTATCTCAGACCTTGTGAAAATCTCCACAGTTCTGGCTGATTGTATCTTCTAGGCTTCTGGGCCTTAATCCAACGGAAGGTCTAGACATGGGCGAAAATATGAACAGATATTTCTCCAATGATGACATGCATGTGACCCACAGATATATACATAAATGTTCTATATCACATGGCTTCTGGGAAATGCAAATCTAAACCACATTGAGGTGTCCTATCACACCAGGCAGAATGTCTAAAGTTAACAGGACATGAAACCACAAATATTGGTGAGGATGCAGAGAATGGAGAACCCTCCTACACTCCTGGTTGGAATGCAGACTGTTATATCCACTCTGGAAAACAGTACGGGGTTTCCTCAAGAAGTTAAAAGTAAAGTTACCCTAAAACACAGCAATTTCACTACAGGGCTTTTACCACAAAAATAGAGATGTAGGGGAAAGAACTGGCACCTGCACCCCAGTGTTCATCGCAACAATATCCACTCTAGATAAACTATGGAAAGAACCCAGATATCTATGGACAGAGGAATGGATAAAGACGATGTGGTTCATATATTCAATGGAATATTCCTCAGCCATCAGAAAGGATGAATACTTACCATCACATCAACCTGGATGGGTCTGGAAGATATTATGCTGAGTAAAATATGTCCATGAAAGAAACACAATTATCATAGGGTTTCACTCATATGTGAAATATCAGAAACAGGGCAGAGAACCGTAGGCAAAGGAAGGGGAAACAGAATGGGAAGTCATCAGAGATGGGGAAAAAACCATGATAGACTCTTAACTATAGCAACCAACTGAGGGTTGCTGGATGGGGGGTGGGGGGGTAACTGGGGTGATGGGCATTAAGGAGGGCACGTGATGCAATACACATCTGATATGTTATTTAACACTACATCTGAAAATAATGATGTATGATAAGTTGGCTCATTGAATTCAAATAAAAAATGAAAGAACTCAAATAAACTACCCTAACACTTTGTATGGAATCACAAAAGATACTGAACAACCAGCACAATGTTATGAAGAAAAACAAAGCTGGAGGCGTCACAATTCCATATTTCAAATTATACTACAAAGCTGCATTCATCCTCACAGTATGGGACTGGCAAAAATAAAAAAATACACACAGTGACCAAGGAAACGGAATAGAAGCTCAGACATCAGCCCACAATCACGTGCCCAATTAATCTTCTGCAAAACAGGCAAAACTATTAAAAGGGAAAAGGACAGTTTCTACAACAAATGGTGTTGGGAAAACTGAACAGCTATGCACAAATCAATGAAATTAGACTGCTTTCTTACACCATATGGACAAATAAACTGAAAACAGTTTCAAGACCTCAATGTGAGACCTTAAATCATAAAAATCCTACAAGAGGGCACAGACAGTAACTTCTCTGACATGAACCATACATTTAATAGACATGCCTCCTAAGGCAAAGGAAACAAAAGCAAAAATAAACTACTAGAGCTCCATCAATATAAAAACTTACCGCACAGCAGAACAGCAATGAAAATGTAATAAATAGAATACAACGTACTTAATAGGAGAAGATGTTTGCAAATATCATGTGCAATAAAGGGGTAGTGTCCAAAATATGTAGAACTGATACAACGCAACAACCAAAAAACAAAAAATCCAATTAAAAAATAGACAGAAGACATGAACAGACATTGCTCCAAAGAAGACATACAGATGGCCAACAGTCACGTGAGAAGATGTTCACATCAGCCATCAACAGGAAAATCCAAATGAAAAGGTCCATGAGATATTACCTCATACTATCAGAATGGCTAACAGCACCAGCACAAGAAAACAAATGTTGGGACGATGTGGGTAAAAGGGAACCCTCTTGCACTGTGGTGGGAATGCTAGCTGCTGCAGTCCCTGTGGAAAACAGTATCACTGTTCCTCAAAACGTTAAATATTAGAACTACCTTATAATCCAGCAATCACACTACCGGGTGATTACCCGACGGATATGAGAACAGTAACTCAAAAGGATACTTGTGCCCCTATGTTTCTTGCAACATTAATTACAATATTACAATATGAAAACAATCCAAGTATTTCTTGATAACTTGATAAATGAGATGATAAATGTATACACACACACACACACACACACACACAGTGCGAAATTACTCAGCCATAAAAAATCTAGCCATTTGCAGACACATGGATGGAGCTAGAGAATACTATCCTAAGTGAAATCAGTCAATCAGAGAAAGACAAAGGCCTTTGGATGTCACTCTTCCATGGAATTTAGGAAACAAACATACATAAATAAAGGAGAAAGAAGATACAAAACAAAAACCGACTCTGTGGTTACCAGAGTGGAAGTGGATGGAGGGATGAGTGATACAGATGACGGGGACTAAGAGTACAATTTTCTTTTTTTTATTTGTTTATTTTCAGCATAACAGTGTTCACTGTTTTTGCACCACACCCAGTGCTCCATGCAGTACGTGCCCTCCCTATTACCCACCACCTGGTTCCCCAACCTCCCAACCCCCGCCCTTCCAAAACACTCAGGTTGTTTTCAGAGTCCATAGTCTCTCATGGTTCATCTCCCCTTCCAGGTTCCCTCAACTCCCTCTCCTCTCCATCTCCCCATGTCCTCCGTGTTCTTTGTTATGCTCCACAAATAAGGGAGACCATATGATATTTGACTCTCTCTGCTTGACTTATTTCACTCAGCATAATCTCTTCCACGCCCGTCCATGTTGCTACAAAAGTTGGGTATTCATCCTTTCTGATGGAGCCATAATACTCCATTGTGTATATGTACCACATCTTCCTTATGCATTCATCCGTTGAAGGGCATCTTGGTTCTTTCCACAGTTTAGCGACCGTGGCCATTGCTGCAATAAACATTGGGGTACAGATGGCTCTTCTTTTCACTCCATCTGTATCTTTGGGGTAAATACCCATCAGTGTAATTGCAGGGTCATAGGGAAGCTCTATTTTTAATTTCTTGAGTCATCTGCACACTGTTCTCCAAAGTGGCTGCACTAAATGGCAGTCTCACCAACAGTGTAACAGGGTTCCACTTTCTCGACATCCTCTCCAACAAACGTTATTTCCTGTCTTCCTAATTTTGGACATTCTAACTGGTGTCAGGTGGTATCTCAATGTAGTTTTAATCAGAATCTCCCTGATGGCGAGGCAGACGCCTCCCTCTCCACAGATTCTGGGGGTCTCACCTTGGCGGTGGCAGCTGGGGCCGGGCCTGCCATGAAATCCGGGCCCGGACCCAGGCCTGCTTGTTCAGACTTCCATTGCCAGGGGCCTGTACCTAGGGCCTCACACCGGGAATCCTGAGTCCTGGGCCACAAGTCCGCCACAGTCCCAGAGACAATGGTGCCTTTCGCGGCTGCATCCCAGCCGAGGAGTGAGAGATCAATTCGTTCCCCCACAGAGGCCAGACCCCTCCAAGGGCGCCCCGGGGGCCTACCACGGCGAAGGCGGACGCCCGGCCACAGCCCCTCCATTAACTCTGCTCGGGGAAAACTCCCCGGCACCGGGACCGCCGACCGCGCCCCATCGTCACGGCTCGTTTTCCGGGTGGCCGCGACATGCCCCAAGAGAGAAAGGGCCCTGGTCCACACGGAACTGGGCGGTCAGAATGGCTGCCGAAAGCCGGCCAATTCTCACGAGCGTTCTGCCCAAATCGGGACCGATTTGGGCAGAACGCTCGTGAGAATTGGCCGGAAAACGCCCGGCGAACACACTTCGGGCACCACAGGGCCCCATGGCGGCCCCCCCGGGGCCCTGTCTGGGATCGCGTGTCGTCGCGTACCGGCACCGCCAGGAGGAGCTCCGGGAGGCGTGCCCCGGGGAGGCCGACGCCCCCCGCTCCGCAGCCTCCGGGGGTCCCCTCCCTGGCGCCGGCAGCTGGGGCCGGGCCAGCCCCGAAAGCCGGGCCCGGGCCCGGGCCTGCTTGCTCAGCCTTCCGTTGCCAGGGGCCTGAGCCTGGGGGCCTCCCCACGGGGAAACCTGAGTCCCGCGCCACGAGTCCCCCGACCGTCCCAGCGACAACGGCACCTTTCGCGACTTCGTCCCAGCCGTGGAGTGAGAGATCTATCCATTCCCCCACAGTGGCCAGCACCCTCCACGGGCGCCCCGGCCGTCCGCCACGGCGGAGGCAGACGCCCAGCCACGGCGCCTCCATCAACTCTGCTCGGGGAAAACTCCCAGGCGCCGGGGCCGCCGGCCGCGCCCCAACCTCACGGTTCGTTTCCCGGGTGGCCGCGACATGCCCCGAGCGAGAACGGGCCCTGCTGCACGCGGAACTGGGCGCTCACCAGGGCTGTCCAACGCCGGCCAATTCTCACGAGCGTTCTGCCCAAATCGATCCCGATTTGGGCGAACACACTTCGGGCACCACAGGGCCGCAGGGCCGCTCCCCGGGGCCCTGTCCTGGATCGCGTGTCGTTGCGTTCCGGCACCGCCAGGTGGAGCTCCGGGAGGCGGGCCCCGTAGAGGCCGACGCCTCCCGTTCCTCAGCCTCCGGGGGTCCCCTCCCCGGCGCTGGTAGCCAGGGCTGGGCCAGCCCCGAAACCCGGGCTCGGGTCAGGCCTGCTTGCTCAGCCTTCCGTTGCCAGGGGCCTGAGCCTGGGGGCATCCCCATGGGGAACCCTGCGTCCCGCGCCACGAGTCCCCCGACCGACCCGGCGACAACAGCATCTTTCGCGGCTTCTTCCAGCCGTGGATTGAGAGATCAATCCGTTTCCCCACGGAGGCCAGCCCCCCCAACGTGCGCCCTGGCCGCCCAAACGGCAGAGGCGGACGCCCGGCCACGGCGCCTCCATCAACTCTGCTCAGGGAAAACTCCCGGGCACCGGGGCCGCCGGCCGCGCCCCAACCTCACGGTTCGTTTTCCGGGTGGCCGCGAAATGCCCCGAGCGAGAAAGGGCCCTGCTGCCCGCGGAAATGGGCGCTCACCAGGGCTGCCCAACGCAGGCTAATTCTCACGAGCGTTCTGCCAAAATCGATCCCGATTTGGGCAGAACGCCTGTGACAATTGGCCGGAAAACGCCTGGCGAACACACTTCGGGCACCACAGGGCCGCAGGGCCGCCCCCCCCGGGGCCCTGTCTGAGATCGCGTGTCGTCGCGTTCTGGCACCGCCAGGAGGAGCTCCGGGAGGCGGGCCCAGGGGAGGCCAAAGCCTCCCCCACCTCAGCCTCCGGGGGTCCCCTCCTTGGCGCCGGCAGCTGGGGCCGGGCCAGCCCCGAAACCAGGGCCCGGGCCCGGGCCTGCTTGCTCAGCCTTCCGTTGCCAGGGGCCTGAGCCTGGGGGCCTCCGCATGGGGAACCCTGAGTCCCGCGCCACGAGTCCCCCCGACCGTCCCGGCGAGAACGGCACCTTTTGCGACTTCGTCCCAGCCGTGGAGTGAGAGATCACTCCGTTCCCCCACAGAGGCCAGCCCCCTCCACGGGCGCCCCGGCCGCCCGCCACGGCGGAGGCAGACGCCCGGCCACGGCGCCTCGATCCACTCTGCTCGGGGAAAACTCCCCGGCGCCGGGGCCGCCGGCCGCGCCCCATCGTCGCGGCTCGTTTTCCGGGTGGCCGCGCCCTGCCCCGAGCGAGAAAGGGCCCTGCTCCAAGCGGCACTGGGCGCTGACCAGGGCTGCCCAACGCCGGCCAATTCTCACGAGCGTTCTGCCCAAATCGATCCCGATTTGGGCAGAACGCTTGTGAGAATTGGCCGGAAAACGCCCGGCGAACACACTTCGGGCACCAGAGGGCCGCAGGGCGGCCCCCCCGGGGCCCTTCCGGGATCGCGGGTCGTCGCGTTCCGGCACCGCCGGGAGGAGCTCCGGGAGGCGGGCCCCAGGGCGGCCGATGCCTCCCGCTCCTCAGCCTCCGTGGGTCCCCTCCCTGGCGCCGGCAGCTGGGGCCGGGCCAGCCCCGAAAGCCGGGCCCGGGCCCGGGCCTGTTTGCTCAGCCTTCCGTTGCCAGGGGCCTGAGCCTGGGGGCCTCCCCATGGGGAACCCTGAGACCCGCGCCACGAGTCCCCCGACCGTCCCGGCGACAACGGCACCTTTCGCGGCTTCGTCCTAGCCGCGGAGTGAGAGACCAGTCCGTTTCCCCACAGAGGCCAGCCCCCTCCAGGGGCGCCCCGGCCGCCCGCCACGGCGGAGGCGGACGCCCGGCCACGGCGCCTCCATGCACTCTGCTCGGGGAAAACTCCCCGGCGCCGCGGCTGCCGGCCGCGCCCCATCGTCGCGGCTCGTTTTCCGGGTGGCCGCGACATGCCCCGAGCGAGAAAGGGCCCTGCTCCACGCGGAACTGGGCGCTGACCAGGGCTGCCCAACGCCGGCCAATTCTCACGAGCGTTCTGCCCAAATCGATCCCGATTTGGGCAGAACGCTCGTGAGAATTGGCCGGAAAACGCCCGGCGAACCCACTTCGGGCACCACAGGGCCGCAGGGCGGCCCCCCCGGGGCCCTGTCCGGGATCGCGGGTCGTCGCGTTCCGGCACCGCCGGGAGGAGCTCCGGGAGGCGGGCCCCGGGGCGGCCGACGCCTCCCGCTCCTCAGCCTCCGGGGGTCCCCTCCCTGGTGCCGGCAGCTGGGGCCGGGCCAGCCCCGAAAGCCGGGCCCGGGCCCGGGCCTGCTTGCTCAGCCTTCCGTTGCCAGGGGCCTGAGCCTGGGGGCCTCCCCATGGGGAACCCTGAGTCCCGCGCCATGAGTCCCCCGACCGTCCCGGCGACAACGGCACCTTTCGCGGCTTCGTCCTAGCCGCGGAGTCAGAGACCAGTCCGTTTCCCCACAGAGGCCAGCCCCCGCCAGGGGCGCTCCGGCCGCCCGCCACGGCGGAGGCGGACGCCCGGCCACGGCGCCTCCATGCACTCTGCTCGGGGAAAACTCCCCGGCGCCGCGGCTGCCGGCCGCGCCCCATCGTCGCGGCTCGTTTTCCGGGTGGCCGCGACATGCCCCGAGCGAGAAAGGGCCCTGCTCCACGAGGAACTGGGCGCTGACCAGGGCTGCCCAACGCCGGCCAATTCTCACGAGCGTTCTGCCCAAATCGATCCCGATTTGGGCAGAACGCTCGTGAGAATTGGCCGGAAAACGCCCGGCGAAAACACTTCGGGCACCACAGGGCCGCAGGGCGGCCCCCCCGGGGCCCTGTCCGGGATCGCGGGTCGTCGCGTTCCGGCACCGCCGGGAGGAGCTCCGGGAGGCGGGCCCCGGGGCGGCCGACGCCTCCCGCACCTCAGCCTCCGGGGGTCCCCTCCCTGGCGCCGGCAGCTGGGGCCGGGCCAGCCCCGAAAGCCGGGCCCGTGCCCGGGCCCGGGCCTGCTTGCTCAGCCTTCCGTTGCCAGGGGCCTGAGCCTGGGGGCCTCCCCATGGGGAACCCTAAGTCCCGCGCCACGAGTCCCCCGACCGTCCCGGCGACAACGGCACCTTTCGCGGCTTCGTCCTAGCCGCGGAGTCAGAGACCAGTCCGTTTCCCCACAGAGGCCAGCCCCCTCCAGGGGCGCCCCGGCCGCCCGCCACAGCGGAGGCGGACGCCCGGCCACGGCGCCTCCATGCACTCTGCTCGGGGAAAACTCCCCGGCGCCGCGGCTGCCGGCCGCGCCCCATCGTCGCGGCTCGTTTTCCGGGTGGCCGCGACATGCCCCGAGCGAGAAAGGGCCCTGCTCCACGCGGAACTGGGCGCTGACCAGGGCTGCCCAACGCCGGCCAATTCTCACGAGCGTTCTGCCCAAATCGATCCCGATTTGGGCAGAACGCTCGTGAGAATTGGCCGGAAAACGCCCGGCGAACACACTTCGGGCACAACAGGGCCGCAGGGTGGCCCCCCCGGGGCCCTGTCCGGGATCGCGGGTCGTCGCGTTCCGGCACCGCCGGGAGGAGCTCCGGGAGGCGGGCCCCGGGGCGGCCGACGCCTCCCGCTCCTCAGCCTCCGGGGGTCCCCTCCCTGGCGCCAGCAGCTGGGGCCGGGCCAGCCCCGAAAGCCGGGCCCGTGCCCGGGCCCGGGCCTGCTTGCTCAGCCTTCCGTTGCCAGGGGCCTGAGCCTGGGGGCCTCCCCATGGGGAACCCTAAGTCCCGCGCCACGAGTCCCCCGACCGTCCCGGCGACAACGGCACCTTTCGCGGCTTCGTCCTAGCCGCGGAGTCAGAGACCAGTCCGTTTCCCCACAGAGGCCAGCCCCCTCCAGGGGCGCCCTGGCCGCCCGCCACGGCGGAGGCGGACGCCCGGCCACGGCGCCTCCATGCACTCTGCTCGGGGAAAACTCCCCGGCGCCGCGGCTGCCGGCCGCGCCCCATCGTCGCGGCTCGTTTTCCGGGTGGCCGCGACATGCCCCGAGCGAGAAAGGGCCCTGCTCCACGCGGAACTGGGCGCTGACCAGGGCTGCCCAACGCCGGCCAATTCTCACGAGCGTTCTGCCCAAATCGATCCCGATTTGGGCAGAACGCTCGTGAGAATTGGCCGGAAAACGCCCGGCGAACACACTTCGGGCACCACAGGGCCGCAGGGCGGCCCCCCCGGGGCCCTGTCCGGGATCGCGGGTCGTCGCGTTCCGGCACCGCCGGGAGGAGCTCCGGGAGGCGGGCCCCGGGGCGGCCGACGCCTCCCGCTCCTCAGCCTCCGGGGGTCCCCTCCCTGGCGCCGGCAGCTGGGGCCGGGCCAGCCCCGAAAGCCGGGCCCGTGCCCGGGCCCGGGCCTGCTTGCTCAGCCTTCCGTTGCCAGGGGCCTGAGCCTGGGGGCCTCCCCATGGGGAACCCTAAGTCCCGCGCCACGAGTCCCCCGACCATCCCGGCGACAACGGCACCTTTCGCGGCTTCGTCCTAGCCGCGGAGTCAGAGACGAGTCCGTTTCCCCACAGAGGCCAGCCCCCTCCAGGGGCGCCCCGGCCGCCCGCCACGGCGGAGGCGGACGCCCGGCCACGGCGCCTCCATGCACTCTGCTCGGGGAAAACTCCCCGGCGCCGCGGCTGCCGGCCGCGCCCCATCGTCGCGGCTCGTTTTCCGGGTGGCCGCGACATGCCCCGAGCGAGAAAGGGCCCTGCTCCACGCGGAACTGGGCGCTGACCAGGGCTGCCCAACGCCGGCCAATTCTCACGAGCGTTCTGCCCAAATCGATCCCGATTTGGGCAGAACGCTCGTGAGAATTGGCCAGAAAACGCCCGGCGAAAACACTTCGGGCACCACAGGGCCGCAGGGCGGCCCCCCCGGGGCCCTGTCCGGGATCGCAGGTCGTCGCGTTCCGGCACCGCCGGGAGGAGCTCCGGGAGGCGGGCCCCGGGGCGGCCGACGCCTCCCGCACCTCAGCCTCCGGGGGTCCCCTCCCTGGCGCCGGCAGCTGGGGCCGGGCTAGCCCCGAAAGCCGGGCCCGTGCCCGGGCCCGGGCCTGCTTGCTCAGCCTTCCGTTGCCAGGGGCCTGAGCCGGGGGGCCTCCCCATGGGGAACCCTAAGTCCCGCGCCACGAGTCCCCCGACCGTCCCGGCGACAACGGCACCTTTCGCGGCTTCGTCCTAGCCGCGGAGTCAGAGACCAGTCCGTTTCCCCACAGAGGCCAGCCCCCTCCAGGGGCGCCCCGGCCGCCCGCCACGGCGGAGGCGGACGCCCGGCCATGGCGCCTCCATGCACTCTGCTCGGGGAAAACTCCCCGGCGCCGCGGCTGCCGGCCGCGCCCCATCGTCGCGGCTCGTTTTCCGGGTGGCCGCGACATGCCCCGAGCGAGAAAGGGCCCTGCTCCACGCGGAACTGGGCGCTGACCAGGGCTGCCCAACGCCGGCCAATTCTCACGAGCGTTCTGCCCAAATCGATCCCGATTTGGGCAGAACGCTCGTGAGAATTGGCCGGAAAACGCCCGGCGAACACACTTCGGGCACAACAGGGCCGCAGGGCGGCCCCCCCGGGGCCCTGTCCGGGATCGCGGGTCGTCGCGTTCCGGCACCGCCGGGAGGAGCTCCGGGAGGCGGGCCCCGGGGCGGCCGACGCCTCCCGCTCCTCAGCCTCCGGGGGTCCCCTCCCTGGCGCCAGCAGCTGGGGCCGGGCCAGCCCCGAAAGCCGGGCCCGTGCCCGGGCCCGGGCCTGCTTGCTCAGCCTTCCGTTGCCAGGGGCCTGAGCCTGGGGGCCTCCCCATGGGGAACCCTAAGTCCCGCGCCACGAGTCCCCCGACCGTCCCGGCGACAACGGCACCTTTCGCGGCTTCGTCCTAGCCGCGGAGTCAGAGACCAGTCCGTTTCCCCACAGAGGCCAGCCCCCTCCAGGGGCGCCCCGGCCGCCCGCCACGGCGGAGGCGGACGCCCGGCCACGGCGCCTCCATGCACTCTGCTCGGGGAAAACTCCCCGGCGCCGCGGCTGCCGGCCGCGCCCCATCGTCGCGGCTCGTTTTCCGGGTGGCCGCGACATGCCCCGAGCGAGAAAGGGCCCTGCTCCACGCGGAACTGGGCGCTGACCAGGGCTGCCCAACGCCGGCCAATTCTCACGAGCGTTCTGCCCAAATCGATCCCGATTTGGGCAGAACGCTCGTGAGAATTGGCCGGAAAACGCCCGGCGAACACACTTCGGGCACCACAGGGCCGCAGGGCGGCCCCCCCGGGGCCCTGTCCGGGATCGCGGGTCGTCGCGTTCCGGCACCGCCGGGAGGAGCTCCGGGAGGCGGGCCCCGGGGCGGCCGACGCCTCCCGCTCCTCAGCCTCCGGGGGTCCCCTCCCTGGCGCCGGCAGCTGGGGCCGGGCCAGCCCCGAAAGCCGGGCCCGTGCCCGGGCCCGGGCCTGCTTGCTCAGCCTTCCGTTGCCAGGGGCCTGAGCCTGGGGGCCTCCCCATGGGGAACCCTAAGTCCCGCGCCACGAGTCCCCCGACCGTCCCGGCGACAACGGCACCTTTCGCGGCTTCGTCCTAGCCGCGGAGTCAGAGACCAGTCCGTTTCCCCACAGAGGCCAGCCCCCTCCAGGGGCGCCCCGGCCGCCCGCCACGGCGGAGGCGGACGCCCGGCCACGGCGCCTCCATGCACTCTGCTCGGGGAAAACTCCCCGGCGCCGCGGCTGCCGGCCGCGCCCCATCGTCGCGGCTCGTTTTCCGGGTGGCCGCGACATGCCCCGAGCGAGAAAGGGCCCTGCTCCACGCGGAACTGGGCGCTGACCAGGGCTGCCCAATGCCGGCCAATTCTCACGAGCGTTCTGCCCAAATCGATCCCGATTTGGGCAGAACGCTCGTGAGAATTGGCCGGAAAACGCCCGGCGAACACACTTCGGGCACCACAGGGCCGCAGGGCGGCCCCCCCGGGGCCCTGTCCGGGATCGCGGGTCGTCGCGTTCCGGCACCGCCGGGAGGAGATCCGGGAGGCGGGCCCCGGGGCGGCCGACGCCTCCCGCTCCTCAGCCTCCCGGGGTCCCCTCCCTGGCGCCGGCAGCTGGGGCCGGGCCAGCCCCGAAAGCCGGGCCCGTGCCCGGGCCCGGGCCTGCTTGCTCAGCCTTCCGTTGCCAGGGGCCTGAGCCTGGGGGCCTCCCCATGGGGAACACTGAGTCCCGCGCCACGAGTCCCCCGACCGTCCCGGCGACAACGGCACCTTTCGCGGCTTCGTCCTAGCCGCGGAGTCAGAGACCAGTCCGTTTCCCCACAGAGGCCAGCCCCCTCCAGGGGCGCCCCGGCCGCCCGCCACGGCGGAGGCGGACGCCCGGCCACGGCGCCTCCATGCACTCTGCTCGGGGAAAACTCCCCGGCGCCGCGGCTGCCGGCCGCGCCCCATCGTCGCGGCTCCTTTTCCGGGTGGCCGCGACATGCCCCGAGCGAGAAAGGGCCCTGCTCCACGCGGAACTGGGCGCTGACCAGGGCTGCCCAACGCCGGCCAATTCTCACGAGCGTTCTGCCCAAATCGATCCCGATTTGGGCAGAACGCTCGTGAGAATTGGCCGGAAAACGCCCGGCGAACACACTTCGGGCACTACAGGGCCGCAGGGCGGCCCCCCCGGGGCCCTGTCCTGGATCGCGGGTCGTCGCGTTCCGGCACCGCCGGGAGGAGCTCCGGGAGGCGGGCCCCGGGGCGGCCGACGCCTCCCGCTCCTCAGCCTCCGGGGGTCCCCTCCCTGGCGCCGGCAGCTGGGGCCGGGCCAGCCCCGAAAGCCGGGCCCGGGCCCGGGCCTGCTTGCTCAGCCTTCCGTTGCCAGGGGCCTGAGCCTGGGGGCCTCCCCATGGGGAACCCTGAGTCCCGCGCCACGAGTCCCCCGACCGTCCCGGCGACAACGGCACCTTTCGCGGCTTCGTCCTAGCCGCGGAGTCAGAGACCAGTCCGTTTCCCCACAGAGGCCAGCCCCCTCCAGGGGCGCCCCGGCCGCCCGCCACGGCGGAGGCGGACGCCCGGTCACGGCGCCTGCATGCACTCTGCTCGGGGAAAACTCCCCGGCGCCGCGGCTGCCGGCCGCGCCCCATCGTCGCGGCTCGTTTTCCGGGTGGCCGCGACATGCCCCGAGCGAGAAAGGGCCCTGCTCCACGCGGAACTGGGCGCTGACCAGGGCTGCCCAACGCCGGCCAATTCTCACGAGCGTTCTGCCCAAATCGATCCCGATTTGGGCAGAACGCTCGTGAGAATTGGCCGGAAAACGCCCGGCGAACCCACTTCGGGCACCACAGGGCCGCAGGGCGGCCCCCCCGGGGCCCTGTCCGGGATCGCGGGTCGTCGCGTTCCGGCACCGCCGGGAGGAGCTCCGGGAGGCGGGCCCAGGGGCGGCCGACACCTCCCACTCCTCAGCCTCCGGGGGTCCCCTCCCTGGCGCCGGCAGCTGGGGCCGGGCCAGCCCCGAAAGCCGGGCCCGGGCCCGGGCCCGGGCCTGCTTGCTCAGCCTTCCGTTGCCAGGGGCCTGAGCCTGGGGGCCTCCCCATGGGGAACCCTGAGTCCCGCGCCACGAGTCCCCCGACCGTCCCGGCGACAACGGCACCTTTCGCGGCTTCGTCCTAGCCGCGGAGTCAGAGACCAGTCCGTTTCCCCACAGAGGCCAGCCCCCTCCAGGGGCGCCCCGGCCGCCCGCCACGGCGGAGGCGGACGCCCGGCCACGGCGCTTCCATGCACTCTGATCGGGGAAAACTCCCCGGCGCCGCGGCTGCCGGCCGCGCCCCATCGTCGCGGCTCGTTTTCCGGGTGGCCGCGACATGCCCCGAGCGAGAAAGGGCCCTGCTCCACGCGGAACTGGGCGCTGACCAGGGCTGCCCAACGCCGGCCAATTCTCACGAGCGTTCTGCCCAAATCGATCCCAATTTGGGCAGAACGGTCGTGAGAATTGGCCGGAAAACGCCCGGCGAACACACTTCGGGCACCACAGGGCCGCAGGGCGGCCCCCCCGGGGCCCTGTCCGGGATCGCGGGTCGTCGCGTTCCGGCACCGCCGGGAGGAGCTCCGGGAGGCGGGCCCAGGGGCGGCCGACGCCTCCCGCTCCTCAGCCTCCGGGGGTCCCCTCCCTGGCGCCGGCAGCTGGGGCCGGGCCAGCCCCGAAAGCCGGGCCCGGGCCCGGGCCCGGGCCTGCTTGCTCAGCCTTCCGTTGCCAGGGGCCTGAGCCTGGGGGCCTCCCCATGGGGAACCCTGAGTCCCGCGCCACGAGTCCCCCGACCGTCCCGGCGACAACGGCACCTTTCGCGGCTTCGTCCTAGCCGTGGAGTCAGAGACCAGTCCGTTTCCCCACAGAGGCCAGCCCCCTCCAGTGGCGCCCCTGCCGCCCGCCACGGCGGAGGCGGACGGCCGGCCACGGCGCCTCCATCCACTCTGCTCGGGGAAAACTCCCCGGCGCCGCGGCTGCCGGCCGCGCCCCATCGTCGCGGCTCGTTTTCCGGGTGGCCGCGACATGCCCCGAGCGAGAAAGGGCCCTGCTCCACGCGGAACTGGGCGCTGACCAGGGCTGCCCAACGCCGGCCAATTCTTACGAGCGTTCTGCCCAAATCGATCCCAATTTGGGCAGAACGGTCGTGAGAATTGGCCGGAAAACGCCCGGCGAACACACTTCGGGCACCACAGGGCCGCAGGGCGGCCACCCCGGGGCCCTGTCCGGGATCGCGGGTCGTCGCGTTCCGGCACCGCCGGGAGGAGCTCCGGGAGGCGGGCCCAGGGGCGGCCGACGCCTCCCGCTCCTCAGCCTCCGGGGGTCCCCTCCCTGGCGCCGGCAGCTGGGGCCGGGCCAGCCCCGAAAGCCGGGCCCGGGCCCGGGCCCGGGCCTGCTTGCTCAGCCTTCCGTTGCCAGGGGCCTGAGCCTGGGGGCCTCCCCATGGGTAACCCTGAGTCCCGCGCCACGAGTCCCCCGACCGTCCCGGCGACAACGGCACCTTTCGCGGCTTCGTCCTAGCCGCGGAGTCAGAGACCAGTCCGTTTCCCCACAGAGGCCAGCCCCCTCCAGGGGCGCCCCGGCCGCCCGCCACGGCGGAGGCGGACGCCCGGCCACGGCGCTTCCATGCACTCTGCTCGGGGAAAACTCCCCGGCGCGGCGGCTGCCGGCCGCGCCCCATCGTCGCGGCTCGTTTTCCGGGTGGCCGCGGCATGCCCCGAGCGAGAAAGGGCCCTGCTCCACGCGGAACTGGGCGCTGACCAGGGCTGCCCAACGCCGGCCAATTCTCACGAGCGTTCTGCCCAAATCGATCCCAATTTGGGCAGAACGCTCGTGAGAATTGGCCGGAAAACGCCCGGCGAACACACTTCGGGCACCACAGGGCCGCAGGGCGGCCCCCCCGGGGCCCTGTCCGGGATCGCGGGTCGTCGCGTTCCGGCACCGCCGGGAGGAGCTCCGGGAGGCGGGCCCAGGGGCGGCCGACGCCTCCCGCTCCTCAGCCTCCGGGGGTCCCCTCCCTGGCGCCGGCAGCTGGGGCCGGGCCAGCCCCGAAAGCCGGGCCCGGGCCCGGGCCCGGGCCTGCTTGCTCAGCCTTCCGTTGCCAGGGGCCTGAGCCTGGGGGCCTCCCCATGGGGAACCCTGAGTCCCGCGCCACGAGTCCCCCGACCGTCCCGGCGACAACGGCACCTTTCGCGGCTTCGTCCTAGCCGCGGAGTCAGAGACCAGTCCGTTTCCCCACAGAGGCCAGCCCCCTCCAGGGGCGCCCCGGCCGCCCGCCACGGCGGAGGCGGACGCCCGGCCACGGCGCTTCCATGCACTCTGCTCGGGGAAAACTCCCCGGCGCCGCGGCTGCCGGCCGCGCCCCATCGTCGCGGCTCGTTTTCCGGGTGGCCGCGACATGCCCCGAGCGAGAAAGGGCCCTGCTCCACGCGGAACTGGGCGCTGACCAGGGCTGCCCAACGCCGGCCAATTCTCACGAGCGTTCTGCCCAAATCGATCCCGATTTGGGCAGAACGCTCGTGAGAATTGGCCGGAAAACGCCCGGCGAACACACTTCGGTCACCACAGGGCCGCAGGGCGGCCCCCCCGGGGCCCTGTCCGGGATCGCGGGTCGTCGCGTTCCGGCACCGCCGGGAGGAGCTCCGGGAGGCGGGCCCCGGGGAGGCCGACGCCTCCCGCTCCTCAGCCTCCGGGGGTACCCTCCCTGGCGCCGGCAGCTGGGGCCGACCAGCCCCGAAAGCCGGGCCCGAGCCCGGGCCCGGGCCTGCTTGCTCAGCCTTCCGTTGCCAGGGGCCTGAGCCTGGGGGCCTCCCCATGGGGAACCCTGAGTCCCGCGCCACGAGTCCCCCGACCGTCCCGGCGACAACGGCACCTTTCGCGGCTTCGTCCTAGCCGCGGAGTGAGAGACCAGTCCGTTTCCCTACAGAGGCCAGCCCACTCCAGGGGCGCCCCGGCCGCCCGCTACGGCGGAGGCGGACGCCCAGCCACGGCGCCTCCATGCACTCTGCTCGGGGATAACTCCCCGGCGCCGCGGCTGCCGGCCGCGCCCCATCTTCGCGGCTCGTTTTCCGGGTGGCCGCGACATGCCCCGAGCGAGAAAGGGCCCTGCTCCACGCGGAACTGGGCGCTGACCAGGGCTGCCCAACGCCGGCCAATTCTCACGAGCGTTCTGCCCAAATCGATCCCAATTTGGGCAGAACGGTCGTGAGAATTGGCCGGAAAACGCCCGGGGAACACACTTCGGGCACCACAGGGCCGCAGGGCGGCCCCCCCGGGGCCCTGTCCGGGATCGCGGGTCGTCGCGTTCCGGCACCGCCGGGAGGAGCTCCGGGAGGCGGGCCCAGGGGCGGCCGACGCCTCCCGCTCCTCAGCCTCCGGGGGTCCCCTCCCTGGCGCCGGCAGCTGGGGCCGGGCCAGCCCCGAAAGCCGGGCCCGGGCCAGGGCCCGGGCCTGCTTGCTCAGCCTTCCGTTGCCAGGGGCCTGAGCCTGGGGTCCTCCCCATGGGGAACCCTGAGTCCCGCGCCACGAGTCCCCCGACCGTCCAGCGACAACGGCACCTTTCGCGGCTTCGTCCTAGCCGCGGAGTCAGAGACCAGTCCGTTTCCCCACAGAGGCCAGCCACCTCCAGGGGCGCCCCGGCCGCCCGCCACGGCGGTGGGGGACGCCCGGCCACGGCGCCTCCATGCACTCTGCTCGGGGAAAACTCCCCGGCGCCGCGGCTGCCGGCCGCGCCCCATCGTCGCGGCTCGTTTTCCGGGTGGCCGCGACATGCCCCGAGCGAGAAAGGGCCCTGCTCCACGCGGAACTGGGCGCTGACCAGGGCTGCCCAACGCCGGCCAATTCTCACGAGCGTTCTGCCCAAATCGATCCCGATTTGGGCAGAACGCTCGTGAGAATTGGCCGGAAAAGGCCCGGCGAACACACTTCGGGCACCACAGGGCGGCAGGGCGACCCCCCCCCCGGGGCCCTGTCCGGGATCGCGTGTCGTCGCGTTCCGTCACCGCCAGGAGGAGCTCCGGGAGGCATGCCGCGGGGAGGCCGACGCCTCCCGGTCCTCAGCCTCCAGGGGTCCCCTCCCTGGCGCCGGGAGCTGGGGCCGGGCCAGCCCCGAAAGCCGGGCCCGGGCCCGGGCCTGCTTGCTCAGCCTTCCGTTGCCAGGGGCCTGAGCCTGGGGGCCTCCCCATGGGGAACCATGAGTCCCGCACCACGAGTCCCCCGACCGTCCCGGCGACAACGGCACCTTTCGCGGCTTCGTCCTAGCCGCGGAGTCAGAGACCAGTCCGTTTCCCCACAGAGGCCAGCCCCCGCCAGGGGCGCCCCGGCCGCCCGCCACGGCGGAGGCGGATGCCCGGCCACGGCGCCTCCATGCACTCTGCTCGGGGAAAACTCCCCGGCGCCGCGGCTGCCGGCCGCGCCCCTTCGTCGCGGCTCGTTTTCCAGGTGGCCACGACATGCCCCGAGCGAGAAAGGGCCCTGTTCCACGAGGAACTGGGCGCTGACCAGGGCTGCCCAACGCCGGCCAATTCTCACGAGCGTTCTGCCCAAATCGATCCCGATTTGGGCAGAACGCTCGTGAGAATTGGCCGGAAAACGCCCGGCGAACACACTTCGGGCACCACAGGGCCGCAGGGCGGCCCCCCCGGGGCCCAGTCCAGGATCGCGGGTCATCGCGTTCCGGCACCGCCGGGAGGAGCTCCGGGAGGCGGGCCCCGGTGCGGCCGACGCCTCCCGCTCCTCAGCCTCCGGGGGTCCCCTCCCTGGCGCCGGCAGCTGGGACCGAGCCAGCCCCGAAAGCCGGGCCCGGGCCCGGGCCTGCTTGCTCAGCCTTCCGTTGCCAGGGGACTGAGCCTGGGGGCCTCCCCATGGGGAACCCTGAGTCCCGCGCCACGAGTCCCCCGACCGTACCGGCGACAACGGCACATTTCGCGGCTTCGTCATAGCCGCGGTGTCAGAGACCAGTCCGTTTCCCCACAGAGGCCAGCCCCATCCAGGGGCGCCCCGGCCGCCCGCTACGGCGGAGGCCGTCGCCCGGCCACGGCGCCTTCATGCACTCTGCTCGGGGAATACTCCCCGGCGCCGTGGCTGCCGGCCGCGCCCCATCTTCGCGGCTCGTTTTCCGGGTGGCCGCGACATGCCCCTAGCGAGAAAGGGCCCTGCTCTACGCGGAACTGGGCGCTGACCAGGGCTGCCCAACGCCGGCCAATTCTCACGAGCGTTCTGCCCAAATCGGGATCGATTTGGGCAGAACGCTCGTGAGAATTGGCCGGAAAACGCCTGGCGAACACACTTCGGGCACCACAGGGCCGCAGGGCGGCCCCCCCGGGGCCCTGTCCGGGATCGCGGGTCGTCGCGTTCCGGCACCGCCGGGAGGAGCTCCGGGAGGCGGGCCCCGGGGCGGCCGACGCCTCCCGCTCCTCAGCCTCCGGGGGTCCCCTCCCTGGCGCCGGCAGCTGGGGCCGGGCCAGCCAGGAAAGCCGGGCCCGGGCCCGGGCCTGCTTGCTCAGCCTTCCGTTGCCAGGGGCCTGAGCCTGGGGGCCTCCCCATGGGGAACCCTGAGTCCCGCGCCACGAGTCCCCCGACCGTCCCGGCGACAACGGCACCTTTCGCGGCTTCGTCCTAGCCGCGGAGTCAGAGACCAGTCCGTTTCCCCACAGAGGCCAGCCCCCTCCATGGGCGCCCCGGCCGCCCGCCACGGCGGAGGCGGACGCCCGGTCACGGCGCCTGCATGCACTCTGCTCGGGGAAAACTCCCCGGCGCCGCGGCTGCCGGCCGCGCCCCATCGTCGCGGCTCGTTTTCCGGGTGGCCGCGACATGCCCCGAGCGAGAAAGGGCCCTGCTCCACGCGGAACTGGGCGCTGACCAGGGCTGCCCAACGCCGGCCAATTCTCACGAGCGTTCTGCCCAAATCGATCCCGATTTGGGCAGAACGCTCGTGAGAATTGGCCGGAAAACGCCCGGCGAACCCACTTCGGGCACCACAGGGCCGCAGGGCGGCCCCCCCGGGGCCCTGTCCGGGATCGCGGGTCGTCGCGTTCCGGCACCGCCGGGAGGAGCTCCGGGAGGCGGGCCCCGGGGCGGCCGACGCCTCCCGCTCCTCAGCCTCCGGGGGTCCCCTCCCTGGTGCCGGCAGCTGGGGCCGGGCCAGCCCCGAAAGCCGGGCCCGGGCCCGGGCCTGCTTGCTCAGCCTTCCGTTGCCAGGGGCCTGAGCCTGGGGGCCTCCCCATGGGGAACCCTGAGTCCCGCGACATGAGTCCCCCGACCGTCCCGGCGACAACGGCACCTTTCGCGGCTTCGTCCCAGCCGTGGAGTGAGAGATCCATCCGCTCCCCAACGGAGGCCAGCCCCACCCATGGGCGCCCCGGACGCCCGCCACGGCGGAGGCGGACGCCCGGCCACGGCGCCTCCATTCACTCTGCTCGGGGAAACCACCCCGGCGACGGGGCCGCCGGCCACCGCCCATCGTCACGGCTCGTTTTCCGGGTGCTCGCGACATGCCCCGAGCGAGAAAGGGCCCTGCTCCACGCGGAACTGGGCGCTGACCAGGGCTGCCCAACGCCGGCCAATTCTCACGAGCGTTCTGCCCAAATCGATCCCGAATTGGGCAGAACGGTCGTGAGAATTGGCCGGAAAAACGCCCGGCGAACACGCTTCGGGCACCACAGGGCCGCCGGGCCGCCCCCCCGGGGCCCTGTCCGGGATCGCGTGTCGTCGGGTTCCGGCACCGCCAGGAGGAGCTCCGGGAGGCAGGCCCCGGGGAGGCCGACGCCTCCCGCTCCTCAGCCTCCGGGCGTCCCCTCCCCGGCGCCGGCAGCCGGGGCCGGGCCAGCCCCGAAACCCGGGCCGGGCCCAGGCCTGCTTGTTCAGCCTTCCGTTGCCAGGGGCCTGAGCCTGGGGGCCTCCCCACGGGGAACCCTGCGTCCCGCGCCACGAGTCCCCCGAGCGTCCCGGCGACAACGGCACCTTTCGCGGCTTCGTCCCAGCCGTGGAGTGAGAGATCCATCCGTTCCCCCACGGAGGCCAGCCCCATCCATGGGCGCCCCGGCCGCCCGCCACGGCGGAGGCTGACGCCCGGCCACGGCGCCTCCATCCACTCTGATCAGGGAAACCACCCCGGCGCCGGGGCCTCCGGCCGCGCCCCATCGTCACGGCTCGGTTTCCGGGTGCCCGCGACATTCCCCGAGCGAGAAAGGGCCCTGCTCCACGCGGAACTGGGCGCTGACCAGGGCTGCCCAACGCCGGCCAATTCTCACGAGAGTTCTGCCCAAATCGATCCCGATTTGGGCAGAACGCTCGTGAGAATAGGCCGGAAAACGCCCGGCGAACACGTTTCGGGCACCACAGGGCCGCCGGGCCGCCCTCCCGGGGCCCTGTCCGGGATCGCGAGTCGTCGCGTTCCGGCACCGCCAGGAGGAGCTCCGGGAGTCAGGCCCCGGGGAGGCCGACGCCTCCCGCTCCTCAGCCTCCGGGGGTCCCCTCCCCGGCGCCAGCACCCGGGGCCGGGCCAGCCCCGAAAGCCGGGCCCGGGCCCAGGCCTGCTTGCTCAGCCTTCCGTTGCCAGGGGCCTGAGCCTGGGGGCCTCCCCACGGGGAACCCTGCGTCCCGCGCCACGAGTCCCCCGAGCGTCCCGGCGACAACGGCACCTTTCGCGGGCTTCGTCCCAGCCGTGGAGTGAGAGATCCATCCGTTCCCCCACGGAGGCCAGCCCCCTCCATGGGCGCCCCGGACGCCCGCCACGGCGGAGGCGGACGCCCGGTCACGGCACCTCCATTCACTCTGCTCGGGGAAACCACCCCGGCGCTGGGGCCGCCGGCCGCCGCCCATCGTCACGGCTCGTTTTCCGGGTGCCCGCGACATGCCCCGAGCGAGAAAGGGCCCTGCTCCACGCGGAACTGGGCCCTGACCAGGGCTGCTCAACGCCGGCCATTCTCACGAGCGTTCTGCCCAAATCGATCCCGATTTGGGCAGAACGCTCGTGAGAATTGGCCGGAAAACGCCCGGCGAACACGCTTCGGGCACCACAGGGCCGCCGGGCCGCCCCCCCGGGGCCCTGTCCGGGATCGCGTGTCGTCGCGTTCCGGCACCGCCAGGAGTAGCTCCGGGAGGCAGGCCCCGGGGAGGCCGACGCCTCCCGCTCCTCAGCCTCCGGGGGTCCCCTCCCTGGCGCCGGCAGCCGGGGCCGGGCCAGCCCCGACAGCCGGGCCCGGGCCCAGGCCTGCTTGCTCAGCCTTTCGTTGCCAGGGGCCTGAGCCTGGGGGCCTCCCCTCCGGGAACCCTCCGTCCCGCGCCACGAGTCCCCCGAGCGTCCCGGCGACAACGGCACCTTTCGCGGCTTCGTCCCAGCCGTGGAGTGAGAGATCCATCCGTTCCCCACGGAGGCCAGCCCCCTCCATGGGCGCACCGGACGCCCGCCACGGCGGAGGCGGACGCCCGGCCACGGCGGAGGCGGACGCCCGGCCACGGCGCCTCCATCCACTCTGCTCGGGGAAAACACCCCGGCGCCTGGGCCGCCGGCCGCGCCCCATCGTCACGGCTCGTTTTCCGGGTGCCCGCGACATGCCCCGAGCGAGAAAGGGCCCTGCCCCCCGCGGAACTGGGCGCTGACCAGGGCTGCTCAACGCCGGCCAATTCTCACGAGAGTTCTGCCCAAATCGATCCCGATTTGGGCAGAACGCTCGTAAGAATTGGCCGGAAAACGCCCGGCGAACACGCTTCGGGCACCACAGGGCCGCTGGGCCGCCCCCCCGGGGACCTGTCCGGGATCGCGTGTCGTCGCGTTCCGGCACCGCCAGGAGGAGCTCCGGGAGGCAGGCCCCGGGGAGGCCGACGCCTCCCGCTCCTCAGCCTCCTGGGGTCCCCTCCCCGGCGCCGGCAGCCGGGGCCGGGCCAGCCCCGAAAGCCGGGCCCGGGCCCAGGCCTGCTTGCTCAGCCTTCCGTTGCCAGGGGCCTGAGCCTGGGGGCCTCCCTTCGGGGAACCCTCCGTCCCGCGCCACGAGTCCCCCGAGCGTCCCGGCGACAACGGCACCTTTCGCGGCTTCGTCCCAGCCGTGGAGTGAGAGATCCATCCGTTCCCCCACGGAGGCCAGCCCCCTCCATGGGCGACCCGGACGCCCGCCACGGCGGAGGCGGACGCCCGGCCACGGCGCCTCCATCCACTCTGCTCGGGGAAACCACCCCGGCGCCGGGGCGCCGGCCGCGCCCCATCGTCACGGCTCGTTTTCCGGGTCCCCGCGACATGCCCCGAGCGAGAAAGGGCCCTGCTCCACGCGGAACTGGGCGCTGACCAGGGCTGCTCAACGCCGGCCAATTCTCACGAGCGTTCTGCCCAAATCGATCCCGATTTGGGCAGAACGCTCGTGAGAATTGGCCGGAAAACGCCCGGCGAACACGCTTCGGGCACCACAGGGCCGCCGGGCCGCCCCCCGGGGGCCCTGTCCGGGATCGCGTGTCGTCGCGTTCCGGCACCGCCAGGAGGAGCTCCGGGAGGCGTGCCGCGGGGAGGCCGACGCCTCCCGCTCCTCAGCCTCCGGGGGTCCCCTCCCCGGCGCCGGCAGCCGGGGCCGGGCCAGCCCCGAAACCCGGGCCCGGGCCCAGGCCTGCTTGCTCAGCCTTCCGTTGCCAGGGGCCTGAGCCTGGGGGCCTCCCCACGGGGAACCCTGCGTCCCGCGCCACGAGTCCCCCGACCGTCCCGGCGACAACGGCACCTTTCGCGGCTTCGTCCTAGCCCCGGAGTGAGAGACCAGTCCGTTTCCCCACAGAGGCCAGCCCCCTCCAGGGGCGCCCCGGCCGCCCGCCACGGCGGAGGCGGACGCGCGGCCACGGCGCCTCCATCCACTCTGCTCGGGGAAAACACCCCGGCGCCGAGGCTGCCGGCGCGCCCCATCGTCGCGGCTCGTTTTCCGGGTGGCCGTGACATGCTCCGAGCGATAAAGGGCCCTGCTCCACGCGGAACTGGGCGCTGACCAGGGCTGCCCTACGCCGGCCAATTCTCACGAGCGTTCTGCCCAAATCGATCCCGATTTGGGCAGAACGCTCGTGAGAATTGGCCGGAAAACGCCCGGCGAACACGCTTCGGGCACCACAGGGCCGCCGGGCCGCCCTCCCGGGGCCCTGTCCGGGATCGCGAGTCGTCGCGTTCCGGCACCGCCAGGAGGAGCTCCGGGAGGCAGGCCCCGGGGAGGCCGACGCCTCCCGCCCCTCAGCCTCCGGGCGTCCCCTCCCCGGCGCCAGCAGCCGGGGCCGGGCCAGCCCCGAAAGCCGGGCCCGGGCCCAGGCCTGCTTGCTCAGCCTTCCGTTGCCAGGGGCCTGAGCCTGGGGGCCTCCCCACGGGGAACACTGCGTCCCGCGCCACGAGTCCCCCGAGCGTCCCGGCGACAACGGCACCTTTCGCGGCTTCGTCCCAGCCGTGGAGTGAGAGATCCATCCGCTCCCCAACGGAGGCCAGCCCCACCCATGGGCGCCCCGGACGCCCGCCACGGCGGAGGCGGACGCCCGGCCACGGCGCCTCCATCCACTCTGCTCGGGGAAACCACCCCGGCAACGGGGCCGCCGGCCACCGCCCATCGTCACGGCTCGTTTTCCGGGTGCTCGCGACATGCCCCGAGCGAGAAAGGGCCCTGCTCCACGCGGAACTGGGCGCTGACCAGGGCTGCCCAACGCCGGCCAATTCTCACGAGCGTTCTGCCCAAATCGATCCCGATTTGGGCAGAACGCTCGTGAGAATTGGCCGGAAAACGCCCGGCGAACACGCTTCGGGCACCACAGGGCCGCCGGGCCGCCCCCCCGGGGCCCTGTCCGGGATCGCGTGTCGTCGCGTTCCGGCACCGCCAGGAGGAGCTCCGGGAGGCAGGCCCCGGGGAGGCCGAAGCCTCCCGCTCCTCAGCCTCCGGGCGTCCCCTCCCCGGCGCCGGCAGCCGGGGCCGGGCCAGCCCCGAAAGCCGGGCCGGGCCCAGGCCTGCTTGTTCAGCCTTCCGTTGCCAGGGGCCTGAGCCTGGGGGCCTCCCCACGGGGAACCCTGCGTCCCGCGCCACGAGTCCCCCGAGCGTCCCGGCGACAACGGCACCTTTCGCGGCTTCGTCCCAGCCGTGGAGTGAGAGATCCATCCGTTCCCCCACGGAGGCCAGCCCCCTCCATGGGCGCCCCGGACGCCCGCCACGGCGGAGGCGGACGCCCGGTCACGGCACCTCCATTCACTCTGCTCGGGGAAACCACCCCGGCGCTGGGGCCGCCGGCCGCCGCCCATCGTCACGGCTCGTTTTCCGGGTGCCCGCGACATGCCCCGAGCGAGAAAGGGCCCTGCTCCACGCGGAACTGGGCCCTGACCAGGGCTGCTCAACGCCGGCAATTCTCACGAGCGTTCTGCCCAAATCGATCCCGATTTGGGCAGAACGCTCGTGAGAATTGGCCGGAAAACGCCCGGCGAACACGCTTCGGGCACCACAGGGCCGCCGGGCCGCCCCCCCGGGGCCCTGTCCGGGATCGCGTGTCGTCGCGTTCCGGCACCGCCAGGAGGAGCTCCGGGAGGCAGGCCCCGGGGAGGCCGACGCCTCCCGCTCCTCAGCCTCCTGGGGTCCCCTCCCTGGCGCCGGCAGCCGGGGCCGGGCCAGCCCCGAAAGCCGGGCCTGGGCCCAGGCCTGCTTGCTCAGCCTTTCGTTGCCAGGGGCCTGAGCCTGGGGGCCTCCCCTCCGGGAACCCTCCGTCCCGCGCCACGAGTCCCCCGAGCGTCCCGGCGACAACGGCACCTTTCGCGGCTTCGTCCCAGCCGTGGAGTGAGAGATCCATCCGTTCCCCACGGAGGCCAGCCCCCTCCATGGGCGCACCGGACGCCCGCCACGGCGGAGGCGGACGCCCGGCCACGGCGGAGGCGGACGCCCGGCCACGGCGCCTCCATCCACTCTGCTCGGGGAAAACACCCCGGCGCCGGGGCCGCCGGCCGCGCCCCATCGTCACGGCTCGTTTTCCGGGTGCCCGCGACATGCCCCGAGCGAGAAAGGGCCCTGCCCCCCGCGGAACTGGGCGCTGACCAGGGCTGCTCAACGCCGGCCAATTCTCACGAGAGTTCTGCCCAAATCGATCCCGATTTGGGCAGAACGCTCGTAAGAATTGGCCGGAAAACGCCCGGCGAACACGCTTCGGGCACCACAGGGTCGCCGGGCCGCCCCCCCGGGGACCTGTCCGGGATCGCGTGTCGTCGCGTTCCGGCAAGGCCAGGAGGAGCTCCGGGAGGCGGGCCCCGGGGCGTCCGACGCCTCCCGCTCCTCAGCCTCCGGGGGTCCCCTCCCTGGCGCCAGCAGCTGGGGCCGGGCCAGCCCCGAAAGCCGGGCCCGTGCCCGGGCCCGGGCCTGCTTGCTCAGCCTTCCGTTGCCAGGGGCCTGAGCCTGGGGGCCTCCCCATGGGGAACCCTAAGTCCCGCGCCACGAGTCCCCCGACCGTCCCGGCGACAACGGCACCTTTCGCGGCTTCGTCCTAGCCGCGGAGTCAGAGACCAGTCCGTTTCCCCACAGAGGCCAGCCCCCTCCAGGGGCGCCACGGCCGCCCGCCACGGCGGAGGCGGACGCCCGGCCACGGCGCCTCCATGCACTCTGCTCGGGGAAAACTCCCCGGCGCCGCGGCTGCCGGCCGCGCCCCATCGTCGCGGCTCGTTTTCCGGGTGGCCGCGACATGCCCCGAGCGAGAAAGGGCCCTGCTCCACGCGGAACTGGGCGCTGACCAGGGCTGCCCAACGCCGGCCAATTCTCACGAGCGTTCTGCCCAAATCGATCCCGATTTGGGCAGAACGCTCGTGAGAATTGGCCGGAAAACGCCCGGCGAACACGCTTCGGGCACCACAGGGCCGCCGGGCCGCCCCCCCGGGGACCTGTCCGGGATCGCGTGTCGTCGCGTTCCGGCACCGCCAGGAGGAGCTCCGGGAGGCAGGCCCCGGGGAGGCCGACGCCTCCCGCTCCTCAGCCTCCTGGGGTCCCCTCCCCGGCGCCGGCAGCCGGGGCCGGGCCAGCCCCGAAAGCCGGGCCCGGGCCCAGGCCTGCTTGCTCAGCCTTCCGTTGCCAGGGGCCTGAGCCTGGGGGCCTCCCTTCGGGGAACCCTCCGTCCCGCGCCACGAGTCCCCCGAGCGTCCCGGCGACAACGGCAACTTTCGCGGCTTCGTCCCAGCCGTGGAGTGAGAGATCCATCCGTTCCCCCACGGAGGCCAGCCCCCTCCATGGGCGACCCGGACGCCCGCCACGGCGGAGGCGGACGCCCGGCCACGGCGCCTCCATCCACTCTGCTCGGGGAAACCACCCGGCGCCGGGGCGCCGGCCGCGCCCCATCGTCACGGCTCATTTTCCGGGTCCCCGCGACATGCCCCGAGCGAGAAAGGGCCCTGCTCCACGCGGAACTGGGCGCTGACCAGGGCTGCTCAACGCCGGCCAATTCTCACGAGCGTTCTGCCCAAATCGATCCCGATTTGGGCAGAACGCTCGTGAGAATTGGCCGGAAAACGCCCGGCGAACACGCTTCGGGCACCACAGGGCCGCCGGGCCGCCCCCCGGGGGCCCTGTCCGGGATCGCGTGTCGTCGCGTTCCGGCACCGCCAGGAGGAGCTCCGGGAGGCGTGCCGCGGGGAGGCCGACGCCTCCCGCTCCTCAGCCTCCGGGGGTCCCCTCCCCGGCGCCGGCAGCCGGGGCCGGGCCAGCCCCGAAACCCGGGCCCGGGCCCAGGCCTGCTTGCTCAGCCTTCCGTTGCCAGGGGCCTGAGCCTGGGGGCCTCCCCACGGGGAACCCTGCGTCCCGCGCCACGAGTCCCCCGACCGTCCCGGCGACAACGGCACCTTTCGCGGCTTCGTCCTAGCCCCGGAGTGAGAGACCAGTCCGTTTCCCCACAGAGGCCAGCCCCCTCCAGGGGCGCCCCGGCCGCCCGCCACGGCGGAGGCGGACGCGCGGCCACGGCGCCTCCATCCACTCTGCTCGGGGAAAACTCCCCGGCGCCGAGGCTGCCGGCGCGCCCCATCGTCGCGGCTCGTTTTCCGGGTGGCCGTGACATGCTCCGAGCGATAAAGGGCCCTGCTCCACGCGGAACTGGGCGCTGACCAGGGCTGCCCTACGCCGGCCAATTCTCACGAGCGTTCTGCCCAAATCGATCCCGATTTGGGCAGAACGCTCGTGAGAATTGGCCGGAAAACGCCCGGCGAACACGCTTCGGGCACCACAGGGCCGCCGGGCCGCCCTCCCGGGGCCCTGTCCGGGATCGCGAGTCGTCGCGTTCCGGCACCGCCAGGAGGAGCTCCGGGAGGCAGGCCCCGGGGAGGCCGACGCCTCCCGCCCCTCAGCCTCCGGGCGTCCCCTCCCCGGCGCCAGCAGCCGGGGCCGGGCCAGCCCCGAAAGCCGGGCCCGGGCCCAGGCCTGCTTGCTCAGCCTTCCGTTGCCAGGGGCCTGAGCCTGGGGGCCTCCCCACGGGGAACACTGCGTCCCGCGCCACGAGTCCCCCGAGCGTCCCGGCGACAACGGCACCTTTCGCGGCTTCGTCCCAGCCGTGGAGTGAGAGATCCATCCGCTCCCCAACGGAGGCCAGCCCCACCCATGGGCGCCCCGGACGCCCGCCACGGCGGAGGCGGACGCCCGGCCACGGCGCCTCCATCCACTCTGCTCGGGGAAAACACCCCGGCGCCGGGGCCGCCGGCCGCGCCCCATCGTCACGGCTCGTTTTCCGGGTGCCCGCGACATGCCCCGAGCGAGAAAGGGCCCTGCCCCCCGCGGAACTGGGCGCTGACCAGGGCTGCTCAACGCCGGCCAATTCTCACGAGAGTTCTGCCCAAATCGATCCCGATTTGGGCAGAACGCTCGTAAGAATTGGCCGGAAAACGCCCGGCGAACACGCTTCGGGCACCACAGGGCCGCCGGGCCGCCCCCCCGGGGACCTGTCCGGGATCGCGTGTCGTCGCGTTCCGGCAAGGCCAGGAGGAGCTCCGGGAGGCAGGCCCCGGGGAGGCCGACGCCTCCCGCTCCTCAGCCTCCTGGGGTCCCCTCCCCGGCGCCGGCAGCCGGGGCCGGGCCAGCCCCGAAAGCCGGGCCCGGGCCCAGGCCTGCTTGCTCAGCCTTCCGTTGCCAGGGGCCTGAGCCTGGGGGCCTCCCCTCGGGGAACCCTCCGTCCCGCGCCACGAGTCCCCCGAGCGTCCCGGCGACAACGGCACCTTTCGCGGCTTCGTCCCAGCCGTGGAGTGAGAGATCCATCCGTTCCCCCACGGAGGCCAGCCCCCTCCATGGGCGACCCGGACGCCCGCCACGGCGGAGGCGGACGCCCGGCCACGGCGCCTCCATCCACTCTGCTCGGGGAAACCACCCCGGCGCCGGGGCGCCGGCCGCGCCCCATCGTCACGGCTCGTTTTCAGGGTCCCCGCGACATGCCCCGAGCGAGAAAGGGCCCTGCTCCACGCGGAACTGGGCGCTGACCAGGGCTGCTCAACGCCGGCCAATTCTCACGAGGGTTCTGCCCAAATCGATCCCGATTTGGGCAGAACGCTCGTGAGAATTGGCCGGAAAACGCCCGGCGAACACGCTTCGGGCACCACAGGGCCGCCGGGCCGCCCCCCGGGGGCCCTGTCCGGGATCGCGTGTCGTCGCGTTCCGGCACCGCCAGGAGGAGCTCCGGGAGGCGTGCCGCGGGGAGGCCGACGCCTCCCGCTCCTCAGCCTCCGGGGGTCCCCTCCCCGGCGCCGGCAGCCGGGGCCGGGCCAGCCCCGAAACCCGGGCCCGGGCCCAGGCCTGCTTGCTCAGCCTTCCGTTGCCAGGGGCCTGAGCCTGGGGGCCTCCCCACGGGGAACCCTGCGTCCCGCGCCACGAGTCCCCCGACCGTCCCGGCGACAACGGCACCTTTCGCGGCTTCGTCCTAGCCCCGGAGTGAGAGACCAGTCCGTTTCCCCACAGAGGCCAGCCCCCTCCAGGGGCGCCCCGGCCGCCCGCCACGGCGGAGGCGGACGCGCGGCCACGGCGCCTCCATCCACTCTGCTCGGGGAAAACTCCCCGGCGCCGAGGCTGCCGGCGCGCCCCATCGTCGCGGCTCGTTTTCCGGGTGGCCGTGACATGCTCCGAGCGAGAAAGGGCCCTGCTCCACGCGGAACTGGGCGCTGACCAGGGCTGCCCAACGCCGGCCAATTCTCACGAGCGTTCTGCCCAAATCGATCCCGATTTGGGCAGAACGCTCGTGAGAATTGGCCGGAAAACGCCCGGCGAACACGCTTCGGGCACCACAGGGCCGCCGGGCCGCCCTCCCGGGGCCCTGTCCGGGATCGCGAGTCGTCGCGTTCCGGCACCGCCAGGAGGAGCTCCGGGAGGCAGGCCCCGGGGATGCCGAAGCCTCCCGCTCCTCAGCCTCCGGGGGTCCCCTCCCCGGCGCTGGCAGCCGGGGCCGGGCCAGCCCCGAAAGCCGGGCCGTGCCCAGGCCTGCTTGCTCAGCCTTTCGTTGCCAGGGGCCTGAGCCTGGGGGCCTCCCCTCGGGGAACCCTCCGTCCCGCGCCACGAGTCCCCCGAGCGTCCCGGCGACAACGGCACCTTTCGCGGCTTCGTCCCAGCCGTGGAGTGAGAGATCCATCCGTTCCCCACAGAGGCCAGCCCCCTCCATGGGCGCCCCGGACGCCCGCCACGGCGGAGGCGGACGCCCGGCCACAGCGGAGGCGGACGCCCGGCCACGGCGCCTCCATCCACTCTGCTCGGGGAAACCACACCGGCGCCGGGGCCGCCGGCTGCGTCCCATCGTCACGGCTCGTTTTCCGGGTGCTCGCGACATGCCCCGAGCGAGAAAGGGCCCTGCTCCACGCGGAACTGGGCGCTGACCAGGGCTGCCCAACGCCGGCCAATTCTCACGAGCGTTCTGCCCAAATCGATCCCGATTTGGGAAGAACGCTCGTGAGAATTGGCCGGAAAACGCCCGGCGAACACGCTTCAGGCACCACAGGGCCGCCGGGCCGCCCTCCCGGGGCCCTCTCCGGGATCGCGTGTCGTCGTGTTCCGGCACCGCCAGGAGGAGCTCCGTGAGGCGGGCCCCGGGGAGGCCGACGCCTCCCGCTCCTCAGCCTCCGGGCGTCCCCTTCCCGGCGCCGGCAGCCGGGGCCGGGCCAGCCCCGAAAGCCGGGCCCGGGCCCAGGCCTGCTTGCTCAGCCTTCCGTTGCCAGGGGCCTGAGCCTGGGGGCCTCCCCACGGGGAACCCTGCGTCCCGCGCCACGAGTCCCCCGAGCGTCCCGGCGACAACGGCACCTTTCGCGGCTTCGTCCCAGCCGTGGAGTGAGAGATCCATCCGTTCCCCCACGGAGGCCAGCCCCCTCCATGGGCGACCCGGACGCCCGCCACGGCGGACGCGGACGCCCGGCCACGGCGCCTCCATCCACTCTGCTCGGGGAAAGCACCCCGGCGCCGGGGCCGCCGGCCGCGCCCCCTCGTCACGGCTCGTTTTCCGGGTGCCCGCGACATGCCCGAGCGAGAAAGGGCCCTGCTCTACGCGGAACTGGGCGCTGACCAGGGCTGCCCAACGCCGGCCAATTCTCACGAGCGTTCTGCCCAAATCGATCCCGATTTCGGCAGAACGGTCTTGAGAATTGGCCGGAAAACGCCCGGCGAACACGCTTCGGGCACCACAGGGCCGCCGGGCCGCCCCCCCGGGGCCCTGTCCGGGATCGCGTGTCGTCGCGTTCCGGCACCGCCAGGAGGAGCTCCGGGAGGCAGGCCCCGGGGAGGCCGACGCCTCCCGCTCCTCAGCCTCCGGGGGTCCCATCCCCGGCGCTGGCAGCCGGTGCCGGGCCAGCCCCGAAAGCCGGGCCCGGGCCCAGGCCTGCTTGCTCAGCCTTCCGTTGCCAGGGGCCTGAGCCTGGGGGCCTCCCCACGGGGAACCCTGCGTCCCACGCCACGAGTCCCCCGAGCGTCCCGGCGACAACGGCACCTTTCGCGGCTTCGTCCCAGCCGTGGAGTGAGAGATCCATCCGTTCCCCCACGGAGGCCAGCCCCCTCCATGGACGCCCCAGACGCCCGCCACGGCGGAGGAGGACGCCCGGCCACGGCGCCTCCATCCACTCTGCTCGGGGAAACCACACCGGCGCCGGGGCCGCCGGCCGCGCCCCTTCGTCACGGCTCTTTTTCCGGGTGCCCGCGTCATGCCCCGAGCGAGAAAGGGCCCTGCTCCACGCGGAACTGGGCGCTGACCAGGGCTGCTCAACACCGGCCAATTCTCACGAGCGTTCTGCCCAAATCGATCCCGATTTGGGCAGAACGCTCGTGAGAATTGGCCGGAAAAGTCCCGGCGAACACACTTCGGGCACCACAGGGCCGCAGGGCGGCCCCCCCGGGGCCCTGTACGGGATCGCGTGTCGTCACGTTCCGGCAACGCCAGGAGCTCCGGGAGGCGTGCCGCGGGGTGGCCGACGCCTCCCGCTCCTCAGCCTCCGGGGGTCCCATCCCTGGCGCCGGCAGCTGGGGCTGGGCCAGCCCCGAAAGCCGGGCCCGGGCCCGGGCCTGCTTGCTCAGCCTTCCGTTGCCAGGGGCCTGAGCCTGGGGGCCTCCCCTTGGGGAACCCTGAGTCCCGCGACACGAGTCCCCCGACAGTCCCGGCGACAACGGCACCTTTCGCGGCTTCGTCCTAGCCGCGGAGTGAGAGACCAGTCCGTTTCCCCACAGAGGCCAGCCCCCTCCAGGGGCGCCACGGCCGCCCGCCACGGCGGAGGCGGACGCCCGGCCACGGCGCATCCATCCACTCTGCTCGGGGAAACCACCCCGGCGCCGGGGCCTCCGGCCGCGCCCCATCGTCACGGCTCGTTTTCCCGGGTTCCCGCGACATGCCCCGAGCGAGAAAGGGCCCTGCTCCACGCGGAACTGGGCGCTGACCAGGGCTGCCCAACGCCGGCCAATTCTCACGAGCGTTCTGCCCAAATCGATCCCGATTTGGGCAGAACGCTCGTGAGAATTGGCCGGAAAACGCCCGGCGAACACGCTTCGGCCACCACAGGGCCGCCGGGCCGTCCCCCCGGGGCCCTGTCCGGGATCGCGTGTCGTCGCGTTCCGGCACCGCCAGGAGGAGCTCCGGGAGGCGTGCCGCGGGGAGGCCGACGCCTCCCGCTCCTCAGCCTCCGGGGGTCCCCTACCCTGGCGCCGGCAGCTGGGGCCGGGCCAGCCCCGAAAGCCGGGCCCGGGCCCGGTCCTGCTTGCTCAGCCTTCCGTTGCCAGGGGCCTGAGCCTGGGGGACTCCACATGGGGAACCCTGAATCCCGCGCCACGAGTCCCCCGACCGTCCCTGCGACAACAGCACCTTTCACGGCTTTGTCCTAGCCTCGGAGTGAGAGACCAGTCCGTTTCCCCACAGAGGCCAGCCCCCTCCAGGGGCGCCCCGGCCGCCCGCCACGGCGGAGGCGGACGCCCGGCCACGGCGCCTCCATCCACTCTGCTCGGGGAAGACTCCCCGGTGCCGCGGCTGCCAGCCGCGCCCCATCGTCGTGGCTCGTTTTCCGGGTGGCCGCGACATGCCCCGAGCGAGAAAGGGCCCTGCTCCACGCGGAACTGGGCGCTGACCAGGGCTGCCCAACGCCGGCCAATTCTCACGAGCGTTCTGCCCAAATCGATCCCGATTTGGGCAGAACGCTCGTGAGAATTGGCCGGAAAACGCCCGGCGAACACACTTCGGGCACCACAGGGCCGCAGGGCGGCCCCCCCCCGGGGCCCTGTCCGGGATCGCGTGTCGTCGCGTTCCGGCACCGCCAGGAGGAGCTCCGGGAGGCGTGCCGCGGGGAGGCCGACGCCTCCCGCTCCTCAGCCTCCGGGGGTCCCCTCCCCGGCGCCAGCAGCCGGGGCCGGGCCAGCCCCGAAAGCCGGGCCCGGGCCCAGGCCTGCTTGCTCAGCCTTCCGTTGCCAGGGGCCTGAGCCTGGGGGCCTCCCCACGGGGAACCCTGCGTCCCGCGCCACGAGTCCCCCGAGCGTCCCGGCGACAACGGCACCTTTCGCGGCTTCGTCCCAGCCGTGGAGTGAGAGATCCATCCGCTCCCCAACGGAGGCCAGCCCCACCCATGGGCGCCCCGGACGCCCGCCACGGCGGAGGCGGACGCCCGGCCACGGCGCCTCCATCCACTCTGCTCGGGGAAACCACCCCGGCGCCAGGGCCGCCGGCCGCGCCCCATCGTCACGGCTCGTTTTCCGGGTTCCCGCGACATGCCCCGAGCGAGAAAGGGCCCTGCTCCACGCTGAACTGGGCGCTGACCAGGGCTGCCCAACGCCGGCCAATTCTCACGAGCGTTCTGCCCAAATCGATCCCGATTTGGGCAGAACGCTCGTAAGAATTGGCCGGAAAACGCCCGGCGAACACGCTTCGGGCACCACAGGGCCGCCGGGCCGCCCCCCCCGGGGCCCTGTCCGGGATCGCGTGTCGTCGCGTTCCGGCACCGCCAGGAGGAGCTCCGGGAGGCAGGCCCCGGGGAGGCCGATGCCTCCCGCTCCTCAGCCTCCTGGGGTCCCCTCCCCGGCGCCGGCAGCCGGGGCCGGGCCAGCCCCGAAAGCCGGGCCCGGGCCCAGGCCTGCTTGCTCAGCCTTCCGATGCCAGGGGCCTGAGCCTGGGGGCCTCCCCACGGGGAACCCTGCGTCCCGCGCCACGAGTCCCCCGAGCGTCCCGGCGACAACGGCACCTTTCGCGGCTTCGTCCCAGCCGTGGAGTGAGAGATCCATCCGTTCCCACACGGAGGCCAGCCCCCTCCATGGGCGCCCCGGACGCCCGCCACGGCGGAGGCAGACGCCCTGCCACGGCGCCTCCATCCACTCTGCTCGGGGGAAAGCACCCCGGCGCCGGAGCCGCCGGCCGCGCCCCCTCGTCACGGCTCGTTTTCCGGGTGCCCGCGACATGCCCCGAGCGAGAAAGGGCCCTGCTCTACGCGCAACTGGGCGCTGACCAGGGCTGCCCAACGCCGGCCAATTCTCACGAGCGTTCTGCCCAAATCGATCCCGATTTGGGCAGAACGCTCATGAGAATTGGCCGGAAAACGCCCGGCGAACACGCTTCGGGCACCACAGGGCCGCCGGGCCGCCCCCCCGAGGCCCTGTCCGGGATCGCGTGTCGTCGCGTTCCGGCACCGCCAGGAGGAGCTCCGGGAGGCAGGCCCCGGGGAGGCCGACGCCTCCCGCTCCTCAGCCTCCGGGGGTCCCCTCCCCGGCGCCGGCAGCCGGGGCCGGGCCAGCCCCGAAAGCCGGGCCCGGGCCCAGGCCTGCTTGCTCAGCCTTCCGTTGCCAGGGGCCTGAGCCTGGGGGCCTCCCCACGGGGAACCCTGCGTCCCGCGCCACGAGTCCCCCGAGCGTCCCGGCGACAACGGCACCTTTCGCGGCTTCGTCCCAGCCGTGGAGTGAGAGATCCATCCGTTCCCCCACGGAGGCCAGCCCCATCCATGGGCGCCCCGGCCGCCCGCCACGGCGGAGGCGGACGCCCGGCCACGGCGCCTCCATCACTCTGATCAGGGGAAACCATCCCGGCGCCGGGGCCTCCGGCCGCGCCCCATCGTCACGGCTCGGTTTCCGGGTGCCCGCGACATTCCCCGAGCGAGAAAGGGCCCTGCTCCACGCGGAACTGGGCGCTGACCAGGGCTGCCCAACGCCGGCCAATTCTCACGAGAGTTCTGCCCAAATCGATCCCGATTTGGGCAGAACGCTCGTGAGAATAGGCCGGAAAACGCCCGGCGAACACGTTTCGGGCACCACAGGGCCGCTGGGCCGCCCTCCCGGGGCCCTGTCCGGGATCGCGAGTCGTCGCGTTCCGGCACCGCCAGGAGGAGCTCCGGGAGTCAGGCCCCGGGGAGGCCGAAGCCTCCCGCTCCTCAGCCTCCGGGGGTCCCCTCCCCGGCGCCAGCAGCCGGGGCCGGGCCAGCCCCGAAAGCCGGGCCCGGGCCCAGGCCTGCTTGCTCAGCCTTCCGTTGCCAGGGGCCTGAGCCTGGGGGCCTCCCCACGGGGAACCCTGCGTCCCGCGCCACGAGTCCCCCGAGCGTCCCGGCGACAACGGCACCTTTCGCGGCTTCGTCCCAGCCGTGGAGTGAGAGATCCATCCGCTCCCCAACGGAGGCCAGCCCCACCCATGGGCGCCCCGGACGCCCGCCACGGCGGAGGCGGACGCCCGGCCACGGCGCCTCCATCCACTCTGCTCGGGGAAACCACCCCGGCGACGGGGCCGCCGGCCACCGCCCATCGTCACGGCTCGTTTTCCGGGTGCTCGCGACATGCCCCGAGCGAGAAAGGGCCCTGCTCCACGCGGAACTGGGCGCTGACCAGGGCTGCCCAACGCCGGCCAATTCTCACGAGCGTTCTGCCCAAATCGATCCCGAATTGGGCAGAACGGTCGTGAGAATTGGCCGGAAAACGCCCGGCGAACACGCTTCGGGCACCACAGGGCCGCCGGGCCGCCCCCCCGGGGCCCTGTCCGGGATCGCGTGTCGTCGGGTTCCGGCACCGCCAGGAGGAGCTCCGGGAGGCAGGCCCCGGGGAGGCCGACGCCTCCCGCTCCTCAGCCTCCGGGCGTCCCCTCCCCGGCGCCGGCAGCCGGGGCCGGGCCAGCCCCGAAACCCGGGCCGGGCCCAGGCCTGCTTGTTCAGCCTTCCGTTGCCAGGGGCCTGAGCCTGGGGGCCTCCCCACGGGGAACCCTGCGTCCCGCGCCACGAGTCCCCCGAGCGTCCCGGCGACAACGGCACCTTTCGCGGCTTCGTCCCAGCCGTGGAGTGAGAGATCCATCCGTTCCCCCACGGAGGCCAGCCCCATCCATGGGCGCCCCGGCCGCCCGCCACGGCGGAGGCGGACGCCCGGCCACGGCGCCTCCATCCACTCTGATCAGGGAAACCACCCCGGCGCCGGGGCCTCCGGCCGCGCCCCATCGTCACGGCTCGGTTTCCGGGTGCCCGCGACATTCCCCGAGCGAGAAAGGGCCCTGCTCCACGCGGAACTGGGCGCTGACCAGGGCTGCCCAACGCCGGCCAATTCTCACGAGAGTTCTGCCCAAATCGATCCCGATTTGGGCAGAACGCTCGTGAGAATAGGCCGGAAAACGCCCGGCGAACACGTTTCGGGCACCACAGGGCCGCCGGGCCGCCCTCCCGGGGCCCTGTCCGGGATCGCGAGTCGTCGCGTTCCGGCACCGCCAGGAGGAGCTCCGGGAGTCAGGCCCCGGGGAGGCCGAAGCCTCCCGCTCCTCAGCCTCCGGGGGTCCCCTCCCCGGCGCCAGCACCCGGGGCCGGGCCAGCCCCGAAAGCCGGGCCCGGGCCCAGGCCTGCTTGCTCAGCCTTCCGTTGCCAGGGGCCTGAGCCTGGGGGCCTCCCCACGGGGAACCCTGCGTCCCGCGCCACGAGTCCCCCGAGCGTCCCGGCGACAACGGCACCTTTCGCGGCTTCGTCCCAGCCGTGGAGTGAGAGATCCATCTGCTCCCCAACGGAGGCCAGCCCCACCCATGGGCGCCCCGGACGCCCGCCACGGCGGAGGCGGACGCCCGGCCACGGCGCCTCCATCCACTCTGCTCGGGGAAACCACCCCGGCGACGGGGCCGCCGGCCGCCGCCCATCGTCACGGCTCGTTTTCCGGGTGCTCGCGACATGCCCCGAGCGAGAAAGGGCCCTGCTCCACGCGGAACTGGGCGCTGACCAGGGCTGCCCAACGCCGGCCAATTCTCACGAGCGTTCTGCCCAAATCGGGATCGATTTGGGCAGAACGCTCGTGAGAATTGGCCGGAAAACGCCCGGCGAACACGCTTCGGGCACCACAGGGCCGCCGGGCCGCCCCCCCGGGGCCCTGTCCGGGATCGCGTGTCGTCGCGTTCCGGCACCGCCAGGAGGAGCTCCGGGAGGCAGGCCCCGGGGAGGCCGACGCCTCCCGCTCCTCAGCCTCCGGGCGTCCCCTCCCCGGCGCCGGCAGCCGGGGCCGGGCCAGCCCCGAAAGCCGGGCCGGGCCCAGGCCTGCTTGTTCAGCCTTCCGTTGCCAGGGGCCTGAGCCTGGGGGCCTCCCCACGGGGAACCCTGCGTCCCGCGCCACGAGTCCCCCGAGCGTCCCGGCGACAACGGCACCTTTCGCGGCTTCGTCCCAGCCGTGGAGTGAGAGATCCATCCGTTCCCCCACGGAGGCCAGCCCCCTCCATGGGCGCCCCGGACGCCCGCCACGGCGGAGGCGGACGCCCGGTCACGGCACCTCCATTCACTCTGCTCGGGGAAACCACCCCGGCGCTGGGGCCGCCGGCCGCCGCCCATCGTCACGGCTCGTTTTCCGGGTGCCCGCGACATGCCCCGAGCGAGAAAGGGCCCTGCTCCACGCGGAACTGGGCCCTGACCAGGGCTGCTCAACGCCGGCCATTCTCACGAGCGTTCTGCCCAAATCGATCCCGATTTGGGCAGAACGCTCGTGAGAATTGGCCGGAAAACGCCCGGCGAACACGCTTCGGGCACCACAGGGCCGCCGGGCCGCCCCCCCGGGGCCCTGTCCGGGATCGCGTGTCGTCGCGTTCCGGCACCGCCAGGAGGAGCTCCGGGAGGCAGGCCCCGGGGAGGCCGACGCCTCCCGCTCCTCAGCCTCCGGGGGTCCCCTCCCTGGCGCCGGCAGCCGGGGCCGGGCCAGCCCCGACAGCCGGGCCCGGGCCCAGGCCTGCTTGCTCAGCCTTTCGTTGCCAGGGGCCTGAGCCTGGGGGCCTCCCCTCCGGGAACCCTCCGTCCCGCGCCACGAGTCCCCCGAGCGTCCCGGCGACAACGGCACCTTTCGCGGCTTCGTCCCAGCCGTGGAGTGAGAGATCCATCCGTTCCCCACGGAGGCCAGCCCCCTCCATGGGCGCACCGGACGCCCGCCACGGCGGAGGCGGACGCCCGGCCACGGCGGAGGCGGACGCCCGGCCACGGCGCCTCCATCCACTCTGCTCGGGGAAAACACCCCGGCGCCTGGGCCGCCGGCCGCGCCCCATCGTCACGGCTCGTTTTCCGGGTGCCCGCGACATGCCCCGAGCGAGAAAGGGCCCTGCCCCCCGCGGAACTGGGCGCTGACCAGGGCTGCTCAACGCCGGCCAATTCTCACGAGAGTTCTGCCCAAATCGATCCCGATTTGGGCAGAACGCTCGTAAGAATTGGCCGGAAAACGCCCGGCGAACACGCTTCGGGCACCACAGGGCCGCTGGGCCGCCCCCCCGGGGACCTGTCCGGGATCGCGTGTCGTCGCGTTCCGGCACCGCCAGGAGGAGCTCCGGGAGGCAGGCCCCGGGGAGGCCGACGCCTCCCGCTCCTCAGCCTCCTGGGGTCCCCTCCCCGGCGCCGGCAGCCGGGGCCGGGCCAGCCCCGAAAGCCGGGCCCGGGCCCAGGCCTGCTTGCTCAGCCTTCCGTTGCCAGGGGCCTGAGCCTGGGGGCCTCCCTTCGGGGAACCCTCCGTCCCGCGCCACGAGTCCCCCGAGCGTCCCGGCGACAACGGCACCTTTCGCGGCTTCGTCCCAGCCGTGGAGTGAGAGATCCATCCGTTCCCCCACGGAGGCCAGCCCCCTCCAGGGGCGACCCGGACGCCCGCCACGGCGGAGGCGGACGCCCGGCCACGGCGCCTCCATCCACTCTGCTCGGGGAAACCACCCCGGCGCCGGGGCGCCGGCCGCGCCCCATCGTCACGGCTCGTTTTCCGGGTCCCCGCGACATGCCCCGAGCGAGAAAGGGCCCTGCTCCACGCGGAACTGGGCGCTGACCAGGGCTGCCCTACGCCGGCCAATTCTCACGAGCGTTCTGCCCAAATCGATCCCGATTTGGGCAGAACGCTCGTGAGAATTGGCCGGAAAACGCCCGGCGAACACGCTTCGGGCACCACAGGGCCGCCGGGCCGCCCCCCGGGGGCCCTGTCCGGGATCGCGTGTCGTCGCGTTCCGGCACCGCCAGGAGGAGCTCCGGGAGGCGTGCCGCGGGGAGGCCGACGCCTCCCGCCCCTCAGCCTCCGGGGGTCCCCTCCCCGGCGCCGGCAGCCGGGGCCGGGCCAGCCCCGAAACCCGGGCCCGGGCCCAGGCCTGCTTGCTCAGCCTTCCGTTGCCAGGGGCCTGAGCCTGGGGGCCTCCCCACGGGGAACCCTGCGTCCCGCGCCACGAGTCCCCCGACCGTCCCGGCGACAACGGCACCTTTCGCGGCTTCGTCCCAGCCGTGGAGTGAGAGATCCATCCGCTCCCCAACGGAGGCCAGCCCCACCCATGGGCGCCCCGGACGCCCGCCACGGCGGAGGCGGACGCCCGGCCACGGCGCCTCCATCCACTCTGCTCGGGGAAACCACCCCGGCAACGGGGCCGCCGGCCACCGCCCATCGTCACGGCTCGTTTTCCGGGTGCTCGCGACATGCCCCGAGCGAGAAAGGGCCCTGCTCCACGCGGAACTGGGCGCTGACCAGGGCTGCCCAACGCCGGCCAATTCTCACGAGCGTTCTGCCCAAATCGATCCCGATTTGGGCAGAACGCTCGTGAGAATTGGCCGGAAAACGCCCGGCGAACACGCTTCGGGCACCACAGGGCCGCCGGGCCGCCCCCCCGGGGCCCTGTCCGGGATCGCGTGTCGTCGCGTTCCGGCACCGCCAGGAGGAGCTCCGGGAGGCAGGCCCCGGGGAGGCCGACGCCTCCCGCTCCTCAGCCTCCGGGCGTCCCCTCCCCGGCGCCGGCAGCCGGGGCCGGGCCAGCCCCGAAAGCCGGGCCGGGCCCAGGCCTGCTTGTTCAGCCTTCCGTTGCCAGGGGCCTGAGCCTGGGGGCCTCCCCACGGGGAACCCTGCGTCCCGCGCCACGAGTCCCCCGAGCGTCCCGGCGACAACGGCACCTTTCGCGGCTTCGTCCCAGCCGTGGAGTGAGAGATCCATCCGTTCCCCCACGGAGGCCAGCCCCCTCCATGGGCGCCCCGGACGCCCGCCACGGCGGAGGCGGACGCCCGGTCACGGCACCTCCATTCACTCTGCTCGGGGAAACCACCCCGGCGCTGGGGGCCGCCGGCCGCCGCCCATCGTCACGGCTCGTTTTCCGGGTGCCCGCGACATGCCCCGAGCGAGAAAGGGCCCTGCTCCACGCGGAACTGGGCCCTGACCAGGGCTGCTCAACGCCGGCAATTCTCACGAGCGTTCTGCCCAAATCGATCCCGATTTGGGCAGAACGCTCGTGAGAATTGGCCGGGAAAACGCCCGGCGAACACGCTTCGGGCACCACAGGGCCGCCGGGCCGCCCCCCCCGGGGCCCTGTCCGGGATCGCGTGTCGTCGCGTTCCGGCACCGCCAGGAGGAGCTCCGGGAGGCAGGCCCCGGGGAGGCCGACGCCTCCCGCTCCTCAGCCTCCTGGGGTCCCCTCCCTGGCGCCGGCAGCCGGGGCCGGGCCAGCCCCGAAAGCCGGGCCTGGGCCCAGGCCTGCTTGCTCAGCCTTTCGTTGCCAGGGGCCTGAGCCTGGGGGCCTCCCCTCCGGGAACCCTCCGTCCCGCGCCACGAGTCCCCCGAGCGTCCCGGCGACAACGGCACCTTTCGCGGCTTCGTCCCAGCCGTGGAGTGAGAGATCCATCCGTTCCCCACGGAGGCCAGCCCCCTCCATGGGCGCACCGGACGCCCGCCACGGCGGAGGCGGACGCCCGGCCACGGCGGAGGCGGACGCCCGGCCACGGCGCCTCCATCCACTCTGCTCGGGGAAAACACCCCGGCGCCGGGGCCGCCGGCCGCGCCCCATCGTCACGGCTCGTTTTCCCGGGTGCCCCGCGACATGCCCCGAGCGAGAAAGGGCCCTGCCCCCCGCGGAACTGGGCGCTGACCAGGGCTGCTCAACGCCGGCCAATTCTCACGAGAGTTCTGCCCAAATCGATCCCGATTTGGGCAGAACGCTCGTAAGAATTGGCCGGAAAACGCCCGGCGAACACGCTTCGGGCACCACAGGGCCGCCGGGCCGCCCCCCCGGGGACCTGTCCGGGATCGCGTGTCGTCGCGTTCCGGCAAGGCCAGGAGGAGCTCCGGGAGGCAGGCCCCGGGGAGGCCGACGCCTCCCGCTCCTCAGCCTCCTGGGGTCCCCTCCCCGGCGCCGGCAGCCGGGGCCGGGCCAGCCCCGAAAGCCGGGCCCGGGCCCAGGCCTGCTTGCTCAGCCTTCCGTTGCCAGGGGCCTGAGCCTGGGGGCCTCCCCTCGGGGAACCCTCCGTCCCGCGCCACGAGTCCCCCGAGCGTCCCGGCGACAACGGCACCTTTCGCGGCTTCGTCCCAGCCGTGGAGTGAGAGATCCATCCGTTCCCCCACGGAGGCCAGCCCCCTCCATGGGCGACCCGGACGCCCGCCACGGCGGAGGCGGACGCCCGGCCACGGCGCCTCCATCCACTCTGCTCGGGGAAACCACCCCGGCGCCGGGGCGCCGGCCGCGCCCCATCGTCACGGCTCGTTTTCAGGGTCCCCGCGACATGCCCCGAGCGAGAAAGGGCCCTGCTCCACGCGGAACTGGGCGCTGACCAGGGCTGCTCAACGCCGGCCAATTCTCACGAGCGTTCTGCCCAAATCGATCCCGATTTGGGCAGAACGCTCGTGAGAATTGGCCGGAAAACGCCCGGCGAACACGCTTCGGGCACCACAGGGCCGCCGGGCCGCCCCCCGGGGGCCCTGTCCGGGATCGCGTGTCGTCGCGTTCCGGCACCGCCAGGAGGAGCTCCGGGAGGCGTGCCGCGGGGAGGCCGACGCCTCCCGCTCCTCAGCCTCCGGGGGTCCCCTCCCCGGCGCCGGCAGCCGGGGCCGGGCCAGCCCCGAAACCCGGGCCCGGGCCCAGGCCTGCTTGCTCAGCCTTCCGTTGCCAGGGGCCTGAGCCTGGGGGCCTCCCCACGGGGAACCCTGCGTCCCGCGCCACGAGTCCCCCGACCGTCCCGGCGACAACGGCACCTTTCGCGGCTTCGTCCTAGCCCCGGAGTGAGAGACCAGTCCGTTTCCCCACAGAGGCCAGCCCCCTCCAGGGGCGCCCCGGCCGCCCGCCACGGCGGAGGCGGACGCGCGGCCACGGCGCCTCCATCCACTCTGCTCGGGGGAAAACTCCCCGGCGCCGAGGCTGCCGGCGCGCCCCATCGTCGCGGCTCGTTTTCCGGGTGGCCGTGACATGCTCCGAGCGATAAAGGGCCCTGCTCCACGCGGAACTGGGCGCTGACCAGGGCTGCCCTACGCCGGCCAATTCTCACGAGCGTTCTGCCCAAATCGATCCCGATTTGGGCAGAACGCTCGTGAGAATTGGCCGGAAAACGCCCGGCGAACACGCTTCGGGCACCACAGGGCCGCCGGGCCGCCCTCCCGGGGCCCTGTCCGGGATCGCGAGTCGTCGCGTTCCGGCACCGCCAGGAGGAGCTCCGGGAGGCAGGCCCCGGGGATGCCGAAGCCTCCCGCTCCTCAGCCTCCGGGGGTCCCCTCCCCGGCGCTGGCAGCCGGGTCCGGGCCAGCCCCGAAAGCCGGGCCGGGCCCAGGCCTGCTTGCTCTGCCTTTCGTTGCCAGGGGCCTGAGCCTGGGGGCCTCCCCTCGGGGAACCCTCCGTCCCGCGCCACGAGTCCCCCGAGCGTCCCGGCGACAACGGCACCTTTCGCGGCTTCGTCCCAGCCGTGGAGTGAGAGATCCATCCGTTCCCCACAGAGGCCAGCCCCCTCCATGGGCGCCCCGGACGCCCGCCACGGCGGAGGCGGACGCCCGGCCACAGCGGAGGCGGACGCCCGGCCACGGCGCCTCCATCCACTCTGCTCGGGGAAACCACCCCGGCGCCGGGGCCGCCGGCTGCGTCCCATCGTCACGGCTCGTTTTCCGGGTGCTCGCGACATGCCCCGAGCGAGAAAGGGCCCTGCTCCACGCGGAACTGGGCGCTGACCAGGGCTGCCCAACGCCGGCCAATTCTCACGAGCGTTCTGCCCAAATCGATCCCGATTTGGGAAGAACGCTCGTGAGAATTGGCCGGAAAACGCCCGGCGAACACGCTTCAGGCACCACAGGGCCGCCGGGCCGCCCTCCCGGGGCCCTGTCCGGGATCGCGTGTCGTCGTGTTCCGGCACCGCCAGGAGGAGCTCCGTGAGGCGGGCCCCGGGGAGGCCGACGCCTCCCGCTCCTCAGCCTCCGGGCGTCCCCTTCCCGGCGCCGGCAGCCGGGGCCGGGCCAGCCCCGAAAGCCGGGCCCGGGCCCAGGCCTGCTTGCTCAGCCTTCCGTTGCCAGGGGCCTGAGCCTGGGGGCCTCCCCACGGGGAACCCTGCGTCCCGCGCCACGAGTCCCCCGAGCGTCCCGGCGACAACGGCACCTTTCGCGGCTTCGTCCCAGCCGTGGAGTGAGAGATCCATCCGTTCCCCCACGGAGGCCAGCCCCCTCCATGGGCGACCCGGACGCCCGCCACGGCGGAGGCGGACGCCCGGCCACGGCGCCTCCATCCACTCTGCTCGGGGAAAGCACCCCGGCGCCGGGGCCGCCGGCCGCGCCCCCCTCGTCACGGCTCGTTTTCCGGGTGCCCGCGACATGCCCGAGCGAGAAAGGGCCCTGCTCTACGCGGAACTGGGCGCTGACCAGGGCTGCCCAACGCCGGCCAATTCTCACGAGCGTTCTGCCCAAATCGATCCCGATTTCGGCAGAACGCTCGTGAGAATTGGCCGGAAAACGCCCGGCGAACACGCTTCGGGCACCACAGGGCCGCCGGGCCGCCCCCCCGGGGCCCTGTCCGGGATCGCGTGTCGTCGCGTTCCGGCACCGCCAGGAGGAGCTCCGGGAGGCAGGCCCCGGGGAGGCCGACGCCTCCCGCTCCTCAGCCTCCGGGGGTCCCATCCCCGGCGCCGGCAGCCGGTGCCGGGCCAGCCCCGAAAGCCGGGCCCGGGCCCAGGCCTGCTTGCTCAGCCTTCCGTTGCCAGGGGCCTGAGCCTGGGGGCCTCCCCACGGGGAACCCTGCGTCCCACGCCACGAGTCCCCCGAGCGTCCCGGCGACAACGGCACCTTTCGCGGCTTCGTCCCAGCCGTGGAGTGAGAGATCCATCCGTTCCCCCACGGAGGCCAGCCCCCTCCATGGGCGCCCCAGACGCCCGCCACGGCGGAGGAGGACGCCCGGCCACGGCGCCTCCATCCACTCTGCTCGGGGAAACCACACCGGCGCCGGGGCCGCCGGCCGCGCCCCTTCGTCACGGCTCGTTTTCCGGGTGCCCGCGTCATGCCCCGAGCGAGAAAGGGCCCTGCTCCACGCGGAACTGGGCGCTGACCAGGGCTGCTCAACACCGGCCAACTCTCACGAGCGTTCTGCCCAAATCGATCCCGATTTGGGCAGAACGCTCGTGAGAATTGGCCGGAAAAGTCCCGGCGAACACACTTCGGGCACCACAGGGCCGCAGGGCGGCCCCCCCGGGGCCCTGTACGGGATCGCGTGTCGTCACGTTCCGGCAACGCCAGGAGCTCCGGGAGGCGTGCCGCGGGGTGGCCGACTCCTCCCGCTCCTCAGCCTCCGGGGGTCCCATCCCTGGCGCCGGCAGCTGGGGCTGGGCCAGCCCCGAAAGCCGGGCCCGGGCCCGGGCCTGCTTGCTCAGCCTTCCGTTGCCAGGGGCCTGAGCCTGGGGGCCTCCCCTTGGGGAACCCTGAGTCCCGCGACACGAGTCCCCCGACAGTCCCGGCGACAACGGCACCTTTCGCGGCTTCGTCCTAGCCGCGGAGTGAGAGACCAGTCCGTTTCCCCACAGAGGCCAGCCCCCTCCAGGGGCGCCCCGGCCGCCCGCCACGGCGGAGGCGGACGCCCGGCCACGGCGCCTCCATCCACTCTGCTCGGGGAAACCACCCCGGCGCCGGGGCCTCCGGCCGCGCCCCATCGTCACGGCTCGTTTTCCCGGGTTCCCGCGACATGCCCCGAGCGAGAAAGGGCCCTGCTCCACGCGGAACTGGGCGCTGACCAGGGCTGCCCAACGCCGGCCAATTCTCACGAGCGTTCTGCCCAAATCGATCCCGATTTGGGCAGAACGCTCGTGAGAATTGGCCGGAAAACGCCCGGCGAACACGCTTCGGCCACCACAGGGCCGCCGGGCCGTCCCCCCGGGGCCCTGTCCGGGATCGCGTGTCGTCGCGTTCCGGCACCGCCAGGAGGAGCTCCGGGAGGCGTGCCGCGGGGAGGCCGACGCCTCCCGCTCCTCAGCCTCCGGGGGTCCCCTACCCTGGCGCCGGCAGCTGGGGCCGGGCCAGCCCCGAAAGCCGGGCCCGGGCCCGGTCCTGCTTGCTCAGCCTTCCGTTGCCAGGGGCCTGAGCCTGGGGGACTCCACATGGGGAACCCTGAATCCCGCGCCACGAGTCCCCCGACCGTCCCTGCGACAACAGCACCTTTCGCGGCTTTGTCCTAGCCGCGGAGTGAGAGACCAGTCCGTTTCCCCACAGAGGCCAGCCCCCTCCAGGGGCGCCCCGGCCGCCCGCCACGGCGGAGGCGGACGCCCGGCCACGGCGCCTCCATCCACTCTGCTCGGGGAAGACTCCCCGGTGCCGCGGCTGCCAGCCGCGCCCCATCGTCGTGGCTCGTTTTCCGGGTGGCCGCGACATGCCCCGAGCGAGAAAGGGCCCTGCTCCACGCGGAACTGGGCGCTGACCAGGGCTGCCCAACGCCGGCCAATTCTCACGAGCGTTCTGCCCAAATCGATCCCGATTTGGGCAGAACGCTCGTGAAAATTGGCCGGAAAATGCCCGGCGAACACACTTCGGGCACCACAGGGCCGCAGGGCGGCCCCCCCCGGGGCCCTGTCCGGGACCGCGTGTCGTCGCGTTCCGGCACCGCCAGGAAGAGCTCCGAGAGGCGTGCCGCGGGGAGGCCGACGCCTCCCGCTCCTCAGCCTCCGGAGGTCCCCTCCCTGGCGCCGGCAGCTGGGGCCGGGCCAGCCCCGAAAGCCGGGCCCGGGCCCGGGCCTGCTTGCTCAGCCTTCCGTTGCCAGGTGCCTGAGCCTGGGGGCCTCCCCATGGGGAACCCTGAGTCCCGCGCCACGAGTCCCCCGACCGACCCGGCGACAACGGCACCTTTCGCGGCTTCGTCCAAGCCGCGGAGTGAGAGACCAGTCCGTTTCCCCACAGAGGCCAGCACCCTCCAGGGGCGCCCCGGCCGCCCGACACAGCGGAGGCGAACGCCCGGCCACGGCGCCTCCATCCACTCTGCTCGGGGAAAACTCCCCGGCGCCGCGGCTGCCGGCCGCGCCCCATCGTCGCGGCTCGTTTTCCGGGTGGCAGCGACATGCCCCGAGCGAGAAAGGGCCCTGCTCCACGCGTAACTGGGCGCTGACCAGGGCTGCCCAACGCCGGCCAATTCTCACGAGCGTTCTGCCCAAATCGATCCCGATTTGGGCAGAACGCTCGTGAGAATTGGCCGGAAAACGCCCGGCGAACACACTTCGGGCACCACAGGGCCGCAGGGCGGCCCCCCCCGGGGCCCTGTCCGGGATCGCGTGTCGTCGCGTTCCGGCACCGCCAGGAGGAGCTCCGGGAGGCGTGCCGCGGGGAGGCCGATGCCTCCCGCTCCTCAGCCTCCGGGGGTCCCCTCCCTGGCGCCGGCAGCTGGGGCCGGGCCAGCCCCGAAAGCCGGGCCCGGCCCGGGCCTGCTTGCTCAGCCTTCCGTTGCCAGGGGCCTGAGCCTGGGGGCCTCCCCATGGGGAACACTGAGTCCCGCGCCACGAGTCCCCCCGACCTTCCCGGCGACAACGGCACCTTTCGCGGCTTCGTCCTAGCCGCGGAGTGAGAGACCAGTCCGTTTCCCCACAGAGGCCAGCCCCCTCCAGTGGCGCCCCGGCCGCCCGCCACGGCGGAGGCGGACGCCCGGCCACGGCGCCTCCATCCACTCTGCTCGGGGAAAACTCCCCGGCGCCGCGGCTCCCGGCCGCGCCCCATCGTCGCGGCTCGTTTTCCCGGTGGCCGCGACATGCCCCGAGCGAGAAAGGGCCCTGCTCCACGCGGAACTGGGCGCTGACCAGGGCTGCCCAACGCCGGCCAATTCTCACGAGCGTTCTGCCCAAATCGATCCCGATTTGGGCAGAACGCTCGTGAGAATTGGCCGGAAAACGCCCGGCGAACACACTTCGGGCACCACAGGGCCGCAGTGCGGCCCCCCCCGGGGCCCTGTCCGGGATCGCGTGTCGTCGCGTTCCGGCACCGCCAGGAGGAGCTCCGGGAGGCGTGCCGCGGGGAGGCCGACGCCTCCCGCTCCTCAGCCTCCGGGGGTCCCCACCCTGGCGCCGGCAGCTGGGGCCGGGCCAGCCCCGAAATCCGGGCCCGGCCCGGGCCTGCTTGCTCAGCCTTCCGTTGCCAGGGGCCTGAGCCTGGGGGCCTCCCCATGGGGAACCCTGAGTCCCGCGCCACGAGTCCCCCGACCATCCCGGCGACAATGGCACCTTTCGTGGCTTCGTCCTAGCCGCGTAGTGAGAGACCAGTCCGTTTCCCCACAGAGGCCAGCCCCCTCCAGGGGCGCCCCGGCCGCCCGCCACGGCGGAGGCGGACGCCCGGCCACGGCGCCTCCATCCACTCTGCTCGGGGAAAACTCCCCGGCGCCGCGGCTGCCGGCCGCGCCCCATCGTCGCGGCTCATTTTCCGTGTGGCCGCGACATGCCCCGAGCGAGAAAGGGCCCTGCTCCACGCGGAACTGGGCGCTGACCAGGGCTGCCCAACGCCGGCCAATTCTCACGAGCGTTCTGCCCAAATCGATCCCGATTTGGAGAACGGTCGTGAGAATTGGCCGGAAAACGCCCGGCGAACACACTTCGGGCACCACAGGGACGCAGGGCGGCTCCCCCGGGGCCCTGTCCGGGATCGCGTGTCGTCGCGTTCCGGCACCGCCAGGAGGAGCTCCGGGAGGCGTGCCGCGGGGAGGCCGAAGCCTCCCGATCCTCAGCCTCCGGGGGGCCCCTCCCTGGCGCCGGCAGCTGGGGCCGGGCCAGCCCCGAAAGCCGGGCCCGGGCCCGGGCCTGCTTGCTCAGCCTTCCGTTGCCAGGGGCCTGAGCTTGGGGGTCTCCCCATGGGGAACCCTGAGGCCCGCGCCACGAGTCCCCCGACCGTCCCGGCGACAACGGCACCTTTCGCGGCTTCGTCCTAGCCGCGGAGTGAGAGACCAGTCCGTTTCCCCACAGAGGCCAGCCCCCTCCAGGGGCGCCCCGGCCGCCCGCCACGGCGGAGGGGGACGCCCGGCCACGGCGCCTCCATCCACTCTGCTAGGGGAAAACTCCACGGCGCCGCGGCTGCCGGCCGCGCCCCATCGTCGCGGCTCGTTTTCCGGGTGGCCGCGTCATGCCCCGAGCGAGAAAGGGACCTGCTCCACGCGGAACTGGGCGCTGACCAGGGCTGCCCAATGCCGGCCAATTCTCAGGAGCGATCTGCCCAAATCGATCCCGATTTGGGCAGAACGCTCGTGAGAATTGGCCGGAAAACGCCCGGCGAACACACTTCGGGCAACACAGGGCCGCAGTGCGGCCCCCCCCGGGGCCCTGTCCGGGATCGCGTGTCGTCGCGTTCCGGCACCGCCAGGAGGAGCTCCGGGAGGCGTGCCGCGGGGAGGCCGACGCCTCCCGCTCCTCAGCCTCCGGGGGTCCCCTCCCTGGCGCCGGCAGCTGGGGCCGGGCCAGCCCCGAAAGCCGGGCCCGGGCCCGGGCCTGCTTGCTCAGCCTTCCGTTGCCAGGGGCCTGAGCTTGGGGGTCTCCCCATGGGGCACCCTGAGTCCCGCGCCACGAGTCCCCCGACCGTCCCGGCGACAAAGGCACCTTTCGCGGCTTCGTCCTAGCCGCGGAGTGAGAGACCAGTCCGTTTCCCCACAGAGGACAGCCCCCTCCAGGGGCGCCCCGGCCGCCTGCCACGGCGGAGGCGGACGCCCGGCCACGGCGCCTCCATCCACTCTGCTCGGGGAAAACTCCCCGGTGCCGCGGCTGCCGGCCGCGCCCCATCGTCGCGGCTCGTTTTCCGGTTGGCTGCGACATGCCCCGAGCGAGAAAGGGCCCTGCTCCACGCGGAACTGGGCGCTGACCAGGGCTGCCCAACGCCGGCCAATTCTCACGAGCGTTCTGCCCAAATCAATCCCGATTTGGGCAGAACGGTCGTGAGAATTGGCCGGAAAACGCCCGGCGAACACACTTCGGGCACCACAGGGCCGCAGGGCGGCCCCCCCCGGGGCCCTGTCCGGGATCGCGTGTCGTCGCGTTCCGGCACCGCCAGGAGTAGCTCCGGGAGGCGTGCCGCGGGGAGGCCGACGCCTCCCGCTCCTCAGCCTCCGGGGGTCCCCTCCCTGGCGCCGGCAGCTGGGGCCGGGCCAGCCCCGAAAGCTGGGCCCGGGCCCGGGCCTGCTTGCTCAGCCTTCCGTTGCCAGGGGCCTGAGGCTGGGGGCCTCCCCATGGGGAACCCTGAGTCCCGCGCCACAAGTCCCCCGACCGTCCCGGCGACAAAGGCACCTTTCGCGGCTTCGTCTTAGCCGCGGAGTGAGAGACCAGTCCGTTTCCCCACAGAGGCCAGCCCCCTCAAGGGTGCCCCGGCCGCCCGCCACGGCGGAGGCGGACGCCCGGCCACGGCGCCTCCATCCACTCTGCTCGGGGAAAACTCCCCGGCGCCGCGGCTGCCGGCCGCGCCCCATCGTCGCGGCTCGTTTTCCGGGTGGCCGCGACATGCCCCGAGCGAGAAAGGGCCCTGCTCCACGCGGAACTGGGCGCTGACCAGGGCTGCCCAACGCCGGCCAATTCTCACGAGCGTTCTGCCCAAATCGATCCCGATTTGGGCAGAACGATCGTGAGAATTGGCCGGAAAACGCCCGGCGAACACACTTCGGGCACCACAGGGCCGCAGGGCGGCTCCCCCGGGGCCCTGTGCGGGATCGCGTGTCGTCGCGTTCCGGCACCGCCAGGAGGAGCTCCGGGAGGCGTGCCGCGGGGAGGCCGACGCCTCCCGCTCCTCAGCCTCCGGGGGTCCCCTCCCTGGCGCCGGCAGCTGGGGCCGGGCCAGCCCCGAAAGCCGGGCCCGGGCCCGGGCCTGCTTGCTCAGCCTTCCGTTGCCAGGGGCCTGAGCTTGGGGGTCTCCCCATGGGGAACCCTGAGTCCCACGCCACGAGTCCCCCGACCGTCCCGGCGACAACGGCACCTTTCGCGTCCTCGTCCCAGCCGTGGAGTGAGACATCAATCTGTTTCCCCACAGAGGCCAGCCCCCTCCACGGGCGCCACGGCCGCCTGCCATGGCGGAGGTGGACGCCCGGCCACGGTGCCTCCATCCACTCTCCTCGGGTAAAACTCCTTGGCGCTGGGGCCGCTGGCCGCGCCCCATCCTCGCGGCTCGTTTTGCGGGTGGCCGCGCCATGCCCCGAGCGAGAAAGGGCCCTGCTGCACGCGGAACTGGGCGCTGACCAGGGCTGCCCAACGCCGCCCAATTCTCACGAGCGTTCTGCCCAAATCGATCCCGATTTGGGCAGAACGCTCTTGAGAATTGGCCGGAAAACGCCCGGCGAACACACTTCGGGCACCACAGGGCCGCATGGCGGCCCCCCCCCCCCGGGGCCCTGTCCGGGATCGCGGGTCGTCGCGTTCCGGCACCGCCAGGAGGAGCTCCGGGAGGGGTGCCCCGGGGAGGCCGACGCCTCCCGCTCCTCAGCCTCCGGGGGTCCCCTCCCTGGCGCCGGCAGCTGGGCCCGGGCCAGCCCCGAAAGCCGGGCCCGGGCCCGGGCCTGCTTGCTCAGCCTTCCGTTGCCAGGGGCCTGAGCTTGGGGGCCTCCCCATGGGGAACCCTTAGTCCCGCGCCACGAGTCCCCCGACCGTCCCGGCGACAACGGCACCTTTCGCGGCTTCGTCCTAGCCGCGGAGTGAGAGACCAGTCCGTTTCCCCACAGAGGCCAGCCCCCTCCAGGGACGCCCCGGCCGCCCGCCACGGCAGAGGCGGACGCCCGGCCACGGCGCCTCCATCCACTCTGCTCGGGGAAAACTCCCCGGCGCCGCGGCTGCCGGCCGCGACCCATCGTCGCGGCTCGTTTTCCGGGTGGCCGCGCCATGCCCCGAGCGAGAAAGGGCCCTGCTGCACGCGGAACTGGGCGCTGACCAGGGCTGCACAACGCCGGCCAATTCTCACGAGCGTTCTGCCCAAATCGATCCCGATTTGGGCAGAACGCTCGTGAGAATTGGCCGGAAAACGCCCGGCGAACACACTTCGGGCAACACAGGGCCGCAGTGCGGCCCCCCCCGGGGCCCTGTCCGGGATCGCGTGTCGTCGCGTTCCGGCACCGCCAGGAGGAGCTCCGGGAGGCGTGCCGCGGGGAGGCCGACGCCTCCCGCTCCTCAGCCTCCGGGGGTCCCCTCCCTGGCGCCGGCAGCTGGGGCCGGGCCAGCCCCGAAAGCCGGGCCCGGGCCCGGGCCTGCTTGCTCAGCCTTCCGTTGCCAGGGGCCTGAGCTTGGGGGTCTCCCCATGGGGCACCCTGAGTCCCGCGCCACGAGTCCCCCGACCGTCCCGGCGACAACGGCACCTTTCGCGGCTTCGTCCTAGCCGCGGAGTGAGAGACCAGTCCGTTTCCCCACAGAGGACAGGCCCCTCCAGGGGCGCCCCGGCCGCCTGCCACGGCGGAGGCGGACGCCCGGCCACGGCGCCTCCATCCACTGCTCGGGGAAAACTCCCCGGTGCCGCGGCTGCCGGCCGCGCCCCATCGTCGCGGCTCGTTTTCCGGTTGGCTGCGACATGCCCCGAGCGAGAAAGGGCCCTGCTCCACGCGGAACTGGGCGCTGACCAGGGCTGCCCAACGCCGGCCAATTCTCACGAGCGTTCTGCCCATATCAATCCCGATTTGGGCAGAACGGTCGTGAGAATTGGCCGGAAAACGCCCGGCGAACACACTTCGGGCACCACAGGGCCGCAGGGCGGCCCCCCCCGGGGCCCTGTCCGGGATCGCGTGTCGTCGCGTTCCGGCACCGCCAGGAGTAGCTCCGGGAGGCGTGCCGCGGGGAGGCCGACGCCTCCCGCTCCTCAGCCTCCGGGGGTCCCCTCCCTGGCGCCGGCAGCTGGGGCCGGGCCAGCCCCGAAAGCTGGGCCCGGGCCCGGGCCTGCTTGCTCAGCCTTCCGTTGCCAGGGGCCTGAGGCTGGGGGCCTCCCCATGGGGAACCCTGAGTCCCGCGCCACGAGTCCCCCGACCGTCCCGGCGACAACGGCACCTTTCGCGGCTTCGTCTTAGCCGCGGAGTGAGAGACCAGTCCGTTTCCCCACAGAGGCCAGCCCCCTCAAGGGTGCCCCGGCCGCCCGCCACGGCGGAGGCGGACGCCCGGCCACGGCGCCTCCATCCACTCTGCTCGGGGAAAACTCCCCGGCGCCGCGGCTGCCGGCCGCGCCCCATCGTCGCGGCTCGTTTTCCGGGTGGCCGCGACATGCCCCGAGCGAGAAAGGGCCCTGCTCCACGCGGAACTGGGCGCTGACCAGGGCTGCCCAACGCCGGCCAATTCTCACGAGCGTTCTGCCCAAATCGATCCCGATTTGGGCAGAACGATCGTGAGAATTGGCCGGAAAACGCCCGGCGAACACACTTCGGGCACCACAGGGCCGCAGGGCGGCTCCCCCGGGGCCCTGTGCGGGATCGCGTGTCGTCGCGTTCCGGCACCGCCAGGAGGAGCTCCGGGAGGCGTGCCGCGGGGAGGCCGACGCCTCCCGCTCCTCAGCCTCCGGGGGTCCCCTCCCTGGCGCCGGCAGCTGGGGCCGGGCCAGCCCCGAAAGCCGGGCCCGGGCCCGGGCCTGCTTGCTCAGCCTTCCGTTGCCAGGGGCCTGAGCTTGGGGGTCTCCCCATGGGGAACCCTGAGTCCCACGCCACGAGTCCCCCGACCGTCCCGGCGACAACGGCACCTTTCGCGTCCTCGTCCCAGCCGTGGAGTGAGACATCAATCCGTTTCCCCACAGAGGCCAGCCCCCTCCACGGGCGCCACGGCCGCCTGCCATGGCGGAGGTGGACGCCCGGCCACGGTGCCTCCATCCACTCTCCTCGGGTAAAACTCCTTGGCGCTGGGGCCGCTGGCCGCGCCCCATCCTCGCGGCTCGTTTTGCGGGTGGCCGCGCCATGCCCCGAGCGAGAAAGGGCCCTGCTGCACGCGGAACTGGGCGCTGACCAGGGCTGCCCAACGCCGCCCAATTCTCACGAGCGTTCTGCCCAAATCGATCCCGATTTGGGCAGAACGCTCTTGAGAATTGGCCGGAAAACGCCCGGCGAACACACTTCGGGCACCACAGGGCCGCATGGCGGCCCCCCCCCCCGGGGCCCTGTCCGGGATCGCGGGTCGTCGCGTTCCGGCACCGCCAGGAGGAGCTCCGGGAGGGGTGCCCCGGGGAGGCCGACGCCTCCCGCTCCTCAGCCTCCGGGGGTCCCCTCCCTGGCGCCGGCAGCTGGGCCCGGGCCAGCCCCGAAAGCCGGGCCCGGGCCCGGGCCTGCTTGCTCAGCCTTCCGTTGCCAGGGGCCTGAGCTTGGGGGCCTCCCCATGGGGAACCCTGAGTCCCGCGCCACGAGTCCCCCGACCGTCCCGGCGACAACGGCACCTTTCGCGGCTTCGTCCTAGCCGCGGAGTGAGAGACCAGTCCGTTTCCCCACAGAGGCCAGCCCCCTCCAGGGGCGCCCCGGCCGCCCGCCACGGCGGAGGCGGACGCCCGGCCACGGCGCCTCCATCCACTCTGCTCGGGGAAAACTCCCCGGCGCCGCGGCTGCCGGCCGCGCCCCATCGTCGCGGCTCGTTTTCCGGTTGGCTGCGACATGCCCCGAGCGAGAAAGGGCCCTGCTCCACGCGGAACTGGGCGCTGACCAGGGCTGCCCAACGCCGGCCAATTCTCACGAGCGTTCTGCCCAAATCAATCCCGATTTGGGCAGAACGGTCGTGAGAATTGGCCGGAAAACGCCCGGCGAACACACTTCGGGCACCACAGGGCCGCAGGGCGGCCCCCCCCGGGGCCCTGTCCGGGATCGCGTGTCGTCGCGTTCCGGCACCGCCAGGAGTAGCTCCGGGAGGCGTGCCGCGGGGAGGCCGACGCCTCCCGCTCCTCAGCCTCCGGGGGTCCCCTCCCTGGCGCCGGCAGCTGGGGCCGGGCCAGCCCCGAAAGCTGGGCCCGGGCCCGGGCCTGCTTGCTCAGCCTTCCGTTGCCAGGGGCCTGAGGCTGGGGGCCTCCCCATGGGGAACCCTGAGTCCCGCGCCACGAGTCCCCCGACCGTCCCGGCGACAACGGCACCTTTCGCGGCTTCGTCTTAGCCGCGGAGTGAGAGACCAGTCCGTTTCCCCACAGAGGCCAGCCCCCTCAAGGGTGCCCCGGCCGCCCGCCACGGCGGAGGCGGACGCCCGGCCACGGCGCCTCCATCCACTCTGCTCGGGGAAAACTCCCCGGCGCCGCGGCTGCCGGCCGCGCCCCATCGTCGCGGCTCGTTTTCCGGGTGGCCGCGACATGCCCCGAGCGAGAAAGGGCCCTGCTCCACGCGGAACTGGGCGCTGACCAGGGCTGCCCAACGCCGGCCAATTCTCACGAGCGTTCTGCCCAAATCGATCCCGATTTGGGCAGAACGATCGTGAGAATTGGCCGGAAAACGCCCGGCGAACACACTTCGGGCACCACAGGGCCGCAGGGCGGCTCCCCCGGGGCCCTGTGCGGGATCGCGTGTCGTCGCGTTCCGGCACCGCCAGGAGGAGCTCCGGGAGGCGTGCCGCGGGGAGGCCGACGCCTCCCGCTCCTCAGCCTCCGGGGGTCCCCTCCCTGGCGCCGGCAGCTGGGGCCGGGCCAGCCCCGAAAGCCGGGCCCGGGCCCGGGCCTGCTTGCTCAGCCTTCCGTTGCCAGGGGCCTGAGCTTGGGGGTCTCCCCATGGGGAACCCTGAGTCCCACGCCACGAGTCCCCCGACCGTCCCGGCGACAACGGCACCTTTCGCGTCCTCGTCCCAGCCGTGGAGTGAGACATCAATCTGTTTCCCCACAGAGGCCAGCCCCCTCCACGGGCGCCACGGCCGCCTGCCATGGCGGAGGTGGACGCCCGGCCACGGTGCCTCCATCCACTCTCCTCGGGTAAAACTCCTTGGCGCTGGGGCCGCTGGCCGCGCCCCATCCTCGCGGCTCGTTTTGCGGGTGGCCGCGCCATGCCCCGAGCGAGAAAGGGCCCTGCTGCACGCGGAACTGGGCGCTGACCAGGGCTGCCCAACGCCGCCCAATTCTCACGAGCGTTCTGCCCAAATCGATCCCGATTTGGGCAGAACGCTCTTGAGAATTGGCCGGAAAACGCCCGGCGAACACACTTCGGGCACCACAGGGCCGCATGGCGGCCCCCCCCCCCCGGGGCCCTGTCCGGGATCGCGGGTCGTCGCGTTCCGGCACCGCCAGGAGGAGCTCCGGGAGGGGTGCCCCGGGGAGGCCGACGCCTCCCGCTCCTCAGCCTCCGGGGGTCCCCTCCCTGGCGCCGGCAGCTGGGCCCGGGCCAGCCCCGAAAGCCGGGCCCGGGCCCGGGCCTGCTTGCTCAGCCTTCCGTTGCCAGGGGCCTGAGCTTGGGGGCCTCCCCATGGGGAACCCTTAGTCCCGCGCCACGAGTCCCCCGACCGTCCCGGCGACAACGGCACCTTTCGCGGCTTCGTCCTAGCCGCGGAGTGAGAGACCAGTCCGTTTCCCCACAGAGGCCAGCCCCCTCCAGGGACGCCCCGGCCGCCCGCCACGGCAGAGGCGGACGCCCGGCCACGGCGCCTCCATCCACTCTGCTCGGGGAAAACTCCCCGGCGCCGCGGCTGCCGGCCGCGACCCATCGTCGCGGCTCGTTTTCCGGGTGGCCGCGCCATGCCCCGAGCGAGAAAGGGCCCTGCTGCACGCGGAACTGGGCGCTGACCAGGGCTGCACAACGCCGGCCAATTCTCACGAGCGTTCTGCCCAAATCGATCCCGATTTGGGCAGAACGCTCGTGAGAATTGGCCGGAAAACGCCCGGCGAACACACTTCGGGCAACACAGGGCCGCAGTGCGGCCCCCCCCGGGGCCCTGTCCGGGATCGCGTGTCGTCGCGTTCCGGCACCGCCAGGAGGAGCTCCGGGAGGCGTGCCGCGGGGAGGCCGACGCCTCCCGCTCCTCAGCCTCCGGGGGTCCCCTCCCTGGCGCCGGCAGCTGGGGCCGGGCCAGCCCCGAAAGCCGGGCCCGGGCCCGGGCCTGCTTGCTCAGCCTTCCGTTGCCAGGGGCCTGAGCTTGGGGGTCTCCCCATGGGGCACCCTGAGTCCCGCGCCACGAGTCCCCCGACCGTCCCGGCGACAACGGCACCTTTCGCGGCTTCGTCCTAGCCGCGGAGTGAGAGACCAGTCCGTTTCCCCACAGAGGACAGGCCCCTCCAGGGGCGCCCCGGCCGCCTGCCACGGCGGAGGCGGACGCCCGGCCACGGCGCCTCCATCCACTGCTCGGGGAAAACTCCCCGGTGCCGCGGCTGCCGGCCGCGCCCCATCGTCGCGGCTCGTTTTCCGGTTGGCTGCGACATGCCCCGAGCGAGAAAGGGCCCTGCTCCACGCGGAACTGGGCGCTGACCAGGGCTGCCCAACGCCGGCCAATTCTCACGAGCGTTCTGCCCAAATCAATCCCGATTTGGGCAGAACGGTCGTGAGAATTGGCCGGAAAACGCCCGGCGAACACACTTCGGGCACCACAGGGCCGCAGGGCGGCCCCCCCCGGGGCCCTGTCCGGGATCGCGTGTCGTCGCGTTCCGGCACCGCCAGGAGTAGCTCCGGGAGGCGTGCCGCGGGGAGGCCGACGCCTCCCGCTCCTCAGCCTCCGGGGGTCCCCTCCCTGGCGCCGGCAGCTGGGGCCGGGCCAGCCCCGAAAGCTGGGCCCGGGCCCGGGCCTGCTTGCTCAGCCTTCCGTTGCCAGGGGCCTGAGGCTGGGGGCCTCCCCATGGGGAACCCTGAGTCCCGCGCCACGAGTCCCCCGACCGTCCCGGCGACAACGGCACCTTTCGCGGCTTCGTCTTAGCCGCGGAGTGAGAGACCAGTCCGTTTCCCCACAGAGGCCAGCCCCCTCAAGGGTGCCCCGGCCGCCCGCCACGGCGGAGGCGGACGCCCGGCCACGGCGCCTCCATCCACTCTGCTCGGGGAAAACTCCCCGGCGCCGCGGCTGCCGGCCGCGCCCCATCGTCGCGGCTCGTTTTCCGGGTGGCCGCGACATGCCCCGAGCGAGAAAGGGCCCTGCTCCACGCGGAACTGGGCGCTGACCAGGGCTGCCCAACGCCGGCCAATTCTCACGAGCGTTCTGCCCAAATCGATCCCGATTTGGGCAGAACGATCGTGAGAATTGGCCGGAAAACGCCCGGCGAACACACTTCGGGCACCACAGGGCCGCAGGGCGGCTCCCCCGGGGCCCTGTGCGGGATCGCGTGTCGTCGCGTTCCGGCACCGCCAGGAGGAGCTCCGGGAGGCGTGCCGCGGGGAGGCCGACGCCTCCCGCTCCTCAGCCTCCGGGGGTCCCCTCCCTGGCGCCGGCAGCTGGGGCCGGGCCAGCCCCGAAAGCCGGGCCCGGGCCCGGGCCTGCTTGCTCAGCCTTCCGTTGCCAGGGGCCTGAGCTTGGGGGTCTCCCCATGGGGAACCCTGAGTCCCACGCCACGAGTCCCCCGACCGTCCCGGCGACAACGGCACCTTTCGCGTCCTCGTCCCAGCCGTGGAGTGAGACATCAATCCGTTTCCCCACAGAGGCCAGCCCCCTCCACGGGCGCCACGGCCGCCTGCCATGGCGGAGGTGGACGCCCGGCCACGGTGCCTCCATCCACTCTCCTCGGGTAAAACTCCTTGGCGCTGGGGCCGCTGGCCGCGCCCCATCCTCGCGGCTCGTTTTGCGGGTGGCCGCGCCATGCCCCGAGCGAGAAAGGGCCCTGCTGCACGCGGAACTGGGCGCTGACCAGGGCTGCCCAACGCCGCCCAATTCTCACGAGCGTTCTGCCCAAATCGATCCCGATTTGGGCAGAACGCTCTTGAGAATTGGCCGGAAAACGCCCGGCGAACACACTTCGGGCACCACAGGGCCGCATGGCGGCCCCCCCCCCCGGGGCCCTGTCCGGGATCGCGGGTCGTCGCGTTCCGGCACCGCCAGGAGGAGCTCCGGGAGGGGTGCCCCGGGGAGGCCGACGCCTCCCGCTCCTCAGCCTCCGGGGGTCCCCTCCCTGGCGCCGGCAGCTGGGCCCGGGCCAGCCCCGAAAGCCGGGCCCGGGCCCGGGCCTGCTTGCTCAGCCTTCCGTTGCCAGGGGCCTGAGCTTGGGGGCCTCCCCATGGGGAACCCTGAGTCCCGCGCCACGAGTCCCCCGACCGTCCCGGCGACAACGGCACCTTTCGCGGCTTCGTCCTAGCCGCGGAGTGAGAGACCAGTCCGTTTCCCCACAGAGGCCAGCCCCCTCCAGGGGCGCCCCGGCCGCCCGCCACGGCGGAGGCGGACGCCCGGCCACGGCGCCTCCATCCACTCTGCTCGGGGAAAACTCCCCGGCGCCGCGGCTGCCGGCCGCGCCCCATCGTCGCGGCTCGTTTTCCGGTTGGCTGCGACATGCCCCGAGCGAGAAAGGGCCCTGCTCCACGCGGAACTGGGCGCTGACCAGGGCTGCCCAACGCCGGCCAATTCTCACGAGCGTTCTGCCCAAATCAATCCCGATTTGGGCAGAACGGTCGTGAGAATTGGCCGGAAAACGCCCGGCGAACACACTTCGGGCACCACAGGGCCGCAGGGCGGCCCCCCCCGGGGCCCTGTCCGGGATCGCGTGTCGTCGCGTTCCGGCACCGCCAGGAGTAGCTCCGGGAGGCGTGCCGCGGGGAGGCCGACGCCTCCCGCTCCTCAGCCTCCGGGGGTCCCCTCCCTGGCGCCGGCAGCTGGGGCCGGGCCAGCCCCGAAAGCTGGGCCCGGGCCCGGGCCTGCTTGCTCAGCCTTCCGTTGCCAGGGGCCTGAGGCTGGGGGCCTCCCCATGGGGAACCCTGAGTCCCGCGCCACGAGTCCCCCGACCGTCCCGGCGACAACGGCACCTTTCGCGGCTTCGTCTTAGCCGCGGAGTGAGAGACCAGTCCGTTTCCCCACAGAGGCCAGCCCCCTCAAGGGTGCCCCGGCCGCCCGCCACGGCGGAGGCGGACGCCCGGCCACGGCGCCTCCATCCACTCTGCTCGGGGAAAACTCCCCGGCGCCGCGGCTGCCGGCCGCGCCCCATCGTCGCGGCTCGTTTTCCGGGTGGCCGCGACATGCCCCGAGCGAGAAAGGGCCCTGCTCCACGCGGAACTGGGCGCTGACCAGGGCTGCCCAACGCCGGCCAATTCTCACGAGCGTTCTGCCCAAATCGATCCCGATTTGGGCAGAACGATCGTGAGAATTGGCCGGAAAACGCCCGGCGAACACACTTCGGGCACCACAGGGCCGCAGGGCGGCTCCCCCGGGGCCCTGTGCGGGATCGCGTGTCGTCGCGTTCCGGCACCGCCAGGAGGAGCTCCGGGAGGCGTGCCGCGGGGAGGCCGACGCCTCCCGCTCCTCAGCCTCCGGGGGTCCCCTCCCTGGCGCCGGCAGCTGGGGCCGGGCCAGCCCCGAAAGCCGGGCCCGGGCCCGGGCCTGCTTGCTCAGCCTTCCGTTGCCAGGGGCCTGAGCTTGGGGGTCTCCCCATGGGGAACCCTGAGTCCCACGCCACGAGTCCCCCGACCGTCCCGGCGACAACGGCACCTTTCGCGTCCTCGTCCCAGCCGTGGAGTGAGACATCAATCCGTTTCCCCACAGAGGCCAGCCCCCTCCACGGGCGCCACGGCCGCCTGCCATGGCGGAGGTGGACGCCCGGCCACGGTGCCTCCATCCACTCTCCTCGGGTAAAACTCCTTGGCGCTGGGGCCGCTGGCCGCGCCCCATCCTCGCGGCTCGTTTTGCGGGTGGCCGCGCCATGCCCCGAGCGAGAAAGGGCCCTGCTGCACGCGGAACTGGGCGCTGACCAGGGCTGCCCAACGCCGCCCAATTCTCACGAGCGTTCTGCCCAAATCGATCCCGATTTGGGCAGAACGCTCTTGAGAATTGGCCGGAAAACGCCCGGCGAACACACTTCGGGCACCACAGGGCCGCATGGCGGCCCCCCCCCCCGGGGCCCTGTCCGGGATCGCGGGTCGTCGCGTTCCGGCACCGCCAGGAGGAGCTCCGGGAGGGGTGCCCCGGGGAGGCCGACGCCTCCCGCTCCTCAGCCTCCGGGGGTCCCCTCCCTGGCGCCGGCAGCTGGGCCCGGGCCAGCCCCGAAAGCCGGGCCCGGGCCCGGGCCTGCTTGCTCAGCCTTCCGTTGCCAGGGGCCTGAGCTTGGGGGCCTCCCCATGGGGAACCCTGAGTCCCGCGCCACGAGTCCCCCGACCGTCCCGGCGACAACGGCACCTTTCGCGGCTTCGTCCTAGCCGCGGAGTGAGAGACCAGTCCGTTTCCCCACAGAGGCCAGCCCCCTCCAGGGGCGCCCCGGCCGCCCGCCACGGCGGAGGCGGACGCCCGGCCACGGCGCCTCCATCCACTCTGCTCGGGGAAAACTCCCCGGCGCCGCGGCTGCCGGCCGCGCCCCATCGTCGCGGCTCATTTTCCGTGTGGCCGCGACATGCCCCGAGCGAGAAAGGGCCCTGCTCCACGCGGAACTGGGCGCTGACCAGGGCTGCCCAACGCCGGCCAATTCTCACGAGCGTTCTGCCCAAATCGATCCCGATTTGGAGAACGGTCGTGAGAATTGGCCGGAAAACGCCCGGCGAACACACTTCGGGCACCACAGGGACGCAGGGCGGCTCCCCCGGGGCCCTGTCCGGGATCGCGTGTCGTCGCGTTCCGGCACCGCCAGGAGGAGCTCCGGGAGGCGTGCCGCAGGGAGGCCGAAGCCTCCCGATCCTCAGCCTCCGGGGGGCCCCTCCCTGGCGCCGGCAGCTGGGGCCGGGCCAGCCCCGAAAGCCAGGCCCGGGCCCGGGCCTGCTTGCTCAGCCTTCCGTTGCCAGGGGCCTGAACTTGGGGGTCTCCCCATGGGGAACCCTGAGGCCCGCGCCACGAGTCCCCCGACCGTCCCGGCGACAACGGCACCTTTCGCGGCTTCGTCCTAGCCGCGGAGTGAGAGACCAGTCCGTTTCCCCACAGAGGCCAGCCCCCTCCAGGGGCGCCCCGGCCGCCCGCCACGGCGGAGGCGGACGCCCGGCCACGGCGCCTCCATCCACTCTGCTAGGGGAAAACTCCACGGCGCCGCGGCTGCCGGCCGCGCCCCATCGTCGCGGCTCGTTTTCCGGGTGGCCGCGACATGCCCCGAGCGAGAAAGGGACCTGCTCCACGCGGAACTGGGCGCTGACCAGGGCTGCCCAATGCCGGCCAATTCTCAGGAGCGATCTGCCCAAATCGATCCCGATTTGGGCAGAACGCTCGTGAGAATTGGCCGGAAAACGCCCGTTGAACACACTTCGGGCAACACAGGGCCGCAGTGCGGCCCCCCCCGGGGCCCTGTCCGGGATCGCGTGTCGTCGCGTTCCGGCACCGCCAGGAGGAGCTCCGGGAGGCGTGCCGCGGGGAGGCCGACGCCTCCCGCTCCTCAGCCTCCGGGGGTCCCCTCCCTGGCGCCGGCAGCTGGGGCCGGGCCAGCCCCGAAAGCCGGGCCCGGGCCCGGGCCTGCTTGCTCAGCCTTCCGTTGCCAGGGGCCTGAGCTTGGGGGTCTCCCCATGGGGCACCCTGAGTCCCGCGCCACGAGTCCCCCGACCGTCCCGGCGACAACGGCACCTTTCGCGGCTTCGTCCTAGCCGCGGAGTGAGAGACCAGTCCGTTTCCCCACAGAGGACAGCCCCCTGCAGGGGCGCCCCGGCCGCCTGCCACGGCGGAGGCGGACGCCCGGCCACGGCGCCTCCATCCACTCTGCTCGGGGAAAACTCCCCGGTGCCGCGGCTGCCGGCCGCGCCCCATCGTCGCGGCTCGTTTTTCGGTTGGCTGCGACATGCCCCGAGCGAGAAAGGGCCCTGCTCCACGCGGAACTGGGCGCTGACCAGGGCTGCCCAACGCCGGCCAATTCTCACGAGCGTTCTGCCCAAATCGATCCCGATTTGGGCAGAACGGTCGTGAGAATTGGCCGGAAAACGCCCGGCGAACACACTTCGGGCACCACAGGGCCGCAGGGCGGCTCCCCCGGGGCCCTGTGCGGGATCGCGTGTCGTCGCGTTCCGGCACCGCCAGGAGGAGCTCCGGGAGGCGTGCCGCGGGGAGGCCGACGCCTCCCGCTCCTCAGCCTCCGGGGGTCCCCTCCCTGGCGCCGGCAGCTGGGGCCGGGCCAGCCCCGAAAGCCGGGCCCGGGCCCGGGCCTGCTTGCTCAGCCTTCCGTTGCCAGGGGCCTGAGCTTGGGGGTCTCCACATGGGGAACCCTGAGTCCCACGCCACGAGTCCCCCGACCGTCCCGGCGACAACGGCACCTTTCGCGTCCTCGTCCCAGCCGTGGAGTGAGACATCAATCCGTTTCCCCACAGAGGCCAGCCCCCTCCAGGGGCGCCCCGGCCGCCCGCCACGGCGGAGGCGGACGCCCGGCCACGGCGCCTCCATCCACTCTGCTCGGGGAAAACTCCCCGGCGCCGCGGCTGCCGGCCGCGCCCCATCGTCGCGGCTCGTTTTCCGGTTGGCTGCGACATGCCCCGAGCGAGAAAGGGCCCTGCTCCACGCGGAACTGGGCGCTGACCAGGGCTGCCCAACGCCGGCCAATTCTCACGAGCGTTCTGCCCAAATCAATCCCGATTTGGGCAGAACGGTCGTGAGAATTGGCCGGAAAACGCCCGGCGAACACACTTCGGGCACCACAGGGCCGCAGGGCGGCCCCCCCCGGGGCCCTGTCCGGGATCGCGTGTCGTCGCGTTCCGGCACCGCCAGGAGTAGCTCCGGGAGGCGTGCCGCGGGGAGGCCGACGCCTCCCGCTCCTCAGCCTCCGGGGGTCCCCTCCCTGGCGCCGGCAGCTGGGGCCGGGCCAGCCCCGAAAGCTGGGCCCGGGCCCGGGCCTGCTTGCTCAGCCTTCCGTTGCCAGGGGCCTGAGGCTGGGGGCCTCCCCATGGGGAACCCTGAGTCCCGCGCCACGAGTCCCCCGACCGTCCCGGCGACAACGGCACCTTTCGCGGCTTCGTCTTAGCCGCGGAGTGAGAGACCAGTCCGTTTCCCCACAGAGGCCAGCCCCTCAAGGGTGCCCCGGCCGCCCGCCACGGCGGAGGCGGACGCCCGGCCACGGCGCCTCCATCCACTCTGCTCGGGGAAAACTCCCCGGCGCCGCGGCTGCCGGCCGCGCCCCATCGTCGCGGCTCGTTTTCCGGGTGGCCGCGACATGCCCCGAGCGAGAAAGGGCCCTGCTCCACGCGGAACTGGGCGCTGACCAGGGCTGCCCAACGCCGGCCAATTCTCACGAGCGTTCTGCCCAAATCGATCCCGATTTGGGCAGAACGATCGTGAGAATTGGCCGGAAAACGCCCGGCGAACACACTTCGGGCACCACAGGGCCGCAGGGCGGCTCCCCCGGGGCCCTGTGCGGGATCGCGTGTCGTCGCGTTCCGGCACCGCCAGGAGGAGCTCCGGGAGGCGTGCCGCGGGGAGGCCGACGCCTCCCGCTCCTCAGCCTCCGGGGGTCCCCTCCCTGGCGCCGGCAGCTGGGGCCGGGCCAGCCCCGAAAGCCGGGCCCGGGCCCGGGCCTGCTTGCTCAGCCTTCCGTTGCCAGGGGCCTGAGCTTGGGGGTCTCCCCATGGGGAACCCTGAGTCCCACGCCACGAGTCCCCCGACCGTCCCGGCGACAACGGCACCTTTCGCGTCCTCGTCCCAGCCGTGGAGTGAGACATCAATCCGTTTCCCCACAGAGGCCAGCCCCCTCCACGGGCGCCACGGCCGCCTGCCATGGCGGAGGTGGACGCCCGGCCACGGTGCCTCCATCCACTCTCCTCGGGTAAAACTCCTTGGCGCTGGGGCCGCTGGCCGCGCCCCATCCTCGCGGCTCGTTTTGCGGGTGGCCGCGCCATGCCCCGAGCGAGAAAGGGCCCTGCTGCACGCGGAACTGGGCGCTGACCAGGGCTGCCCAACGCCGCCCAATTCTCACGAGCGTTCTGCCCAAATCGATCCCGATTTGGGCAGAACGCTCTTGAGAATTGGCCGGAAAACGCCCGGCGAACACACTTCGGGCACCACAGGGCCGCATGGCGGCCCCCCCCCCCGGGGCCCTGTCCGGGATCGCGGGTCGTCGCGTTCCGGCACCGCCAGGAGGAGCTCCGGGAGGGGTGCCCCGGGGAGGCCGACGCCTCCCGCTCCTCAGCCTCCGGGGGTCCCCTCCCTGGCGCCGGCAGCTGGGCCCGGGCCAGCCCCGAAAGCCGGGCCCGGGCCCGGGCCTGCTTGCTCAGCCTTCCGTTGCCAGGGGCCTGAGCTTGGGGGCCTCCCCATGGGGAACCCTGAGTCCCGCGCCACGAGTCCCCCGACCGTCCCGGCGACAACGGCACCTTTCGCGGCTTCGTCCTAGCCGCGGAGTGAGAGACCAGTCCGTTTCCCCACAGAGGCCAGCCCCCTCCAGGGGCGCCCCGGCCGCCCGCCACGGCGGAGGCGGACGCCCGGCCACGGCGCCTCCATCCACTCTGCTCGGGGAAAACTCCCCGGCGCCGCGGCTGCCGGCCGCGCCCCATCGTCGCGGCTCATTTTCCGTGTGGCCGCGACATGCCCCGAGCGAGAAAGGGCCCTGCTCCACGCGGAACTGGGCGCTGACCAGGGCTGCCCAACGCCGGCCAATTCTCACGAGCGTTCTGCCCAAATCGATCCCGATTTGGAGAACGGTCGTGAGAATTGGCCGGAAAACGCCCGGCGAACACACTTCGGGCACCACAGGGACGCAGGGCGGCTCCCCCGGGGCCCTGTCCGGGATCGCGTGTCGTCGCGTTCCGGCACCGCCAGGAGGAGCTCCGGGAGGCGTGCCGCAGGGAGGCCGAAGCCTCCCGATCCTCAGCCTCCGGGGGGCCCCTCCCTGGCGCCGGCAGCTGGGGCCGGGCCAGCCCCGAAAGCCAGGCCCGGGCCCGGGCCTGCTTGCTCAGCCTTCCGTTGCCAGGGGCCTGAGCTTGGGGGTCTCCCCATGGGGAACCCTGAGGCCCGCGCCACGAGTCCCCCGACCGTCCCGGCGACAACGGCACCTTTCGCGGCTTCGTCCTAGCCGCGGAGTGAGAGACCAGTCCGTTTCCCCACAGAGGCCAGCCCCCTCCAGGGGCGCCCCGGCCGCCCGCCACGGCGGAGGCGGACGCCCGGCCACGGCGCCTCCATCCACTCTGCTAGGGGAAAACTCCACGGCGCCGCGGCTGCCGGCCGCGCCCCATCGTCGCGGCTCGTTTTCCGGGTGGCCGCGACATGCCCCGAGCGAGAAAGGGACCTGCTCCACGCGGAACTGGGCGCTGACCAGGGCTGCCCAATGCCGGCCAATTCTCAGGAGCGATCTGCCCAAATCGATCCCGATTTGGGCAGAACGCTCGTGAGAATTGGCCGGAAAACGCCCGTTGAACACACTTCGGGCAACACAGGGCCGCAGTGCGGCCCCCCCCGGGGCCCTGTCCGGGATCGCGTGTCGTCGCGTTCCGGCACCGCCAGGAGGAGCTCCGGGAGGCGTGCCGCGGGGAGGCCGACGCCTCCCGCTCCTCAGCCTCCGGGGGTCCCCTCCCTGGCGCCGGCAGCTGGGGCCGGGCCAGCCCCGAAAGCCGGGCCCGGGCCCGGGCCTGCTTGCTCAGCCTTCCGTTGCCAGGGGCCTGAGCTTGGGGGTCTCCCCATGGGGCACCCTGAGTCCCGCGCCACGAGTCCCCCGACCGTCCCGGCGACAACGGCACCTTTCGCGGCTTCGTCCTAGCCGCGGAGTGAGAGACCAGTCCGTTTCCCCACAGAGGACAGCCCCCTGCAGGGGCGCCCCGGCCGCCTGCCACGGCGGAGGCGGACGCCCGGCCACGGCGCCTCCATCCACTCTGCTCGGGGAAAACTCCCCGGTGCCGCGGCTGCCGGCCGCGCCCCATCGTCGCGGCTCGTTTTCCGGTTGGCTGCGACATGCCCCGAGCGAGAAAGGGCCCTGCTCCACGCGGAACTGGGCGCTGACCAGGGCTGCCCAACGCCGGCCAATTCTCACGAGCGTTCTGCCCAAATCAATCCCGATTTGGGCAGAACGGTCGTGAGAATTGGCCGGAAAACGCCCGGCGAACACACTTCGGGCACCACAGGGCCGCAGGGCGGCCCCCCCCGGGGCCCTGTCCGGGATCGCGTGTCGTCGCGTTCCGGCACCGCCAGGAGTAGCTCCGGGAGGCGTGCCGCGGGGAGGCCGACGCCTCCCGCTCCTCAGCCTCCGGGGGTCCCCTCCCTGGCGCCGGCAGCTGGGGCCGGGCCAGCCCCGAAAGCTGGGCCCGGGCCCGGGCCTGCTTGCTCAGCCTTCCGTTGCCAGGGGCCTGAGGCTGGGGGCCTCCCCATGGGGAACCCTGAGTCCCGCGCCACGAGTCCCCCGACCGTCCCGGCGACAAAGGCACCTTTCGCGGCTTCGTCTTAGCCGCGGAGTGAGAGACCAGTCCGTTTCCCCACAGAGGCCAGCCCCCTCAAGGGTGCCCCGGCCGCCCGCCACGGCGGAGGCGGACGCCCGGCCACGGCGCCTCCATCCACTCTGCTCGGGGAAAACTCCCCGGCGCCGCGGCTGCCGGCCGCGCCCCATCGTCGCGGCTCGTTTTCCGGGTGGCCGCGACATGCCCCGAGCGAGAAAGGGCCCTGCTCCACGCGGAACTGGGCGCTGACCAGGGCTGCCCAACGCCGGCCAATTCTCACGAGCGTTCTGCCCAAATCGATCCCGATTTGGGCAGAACGATCGTGAGAATTGGCCGGAAAACGCCCGGCGAACACACTTCGGGCACCACAGGGCCGCAGGGCGGCTCCCCCGGGGCCCTGTGCGGGATCGCGTGTCGTCGCGTTCCGGCACCGCCAGGAGGAGCTCCGGGAGGCGTGCCGCGGGGAGGCCGACGCCTCCCGCTCCTCAGCCTCCGGGGGTCCCCTCCCTGGCGCCGGCAGCTGGGGCCGGGCCAGCCCCGAAAGCCGGGCCCGGGCCCGGGCCTGCTTGCTCAGCCTTCCGTTGCCAGGGGCCTGAGTTTGGGGGTCTCCCCATGGGGAACCCTGAGTCCCACGCCACGAGTCCCCCGACCGTCCCGGCGACAACGGCACCTTTCGCGTCCTCGTCCCAGCCGTGGAGTGAGACATCAATCCGTTTCCCCACAGAGGCCAGCCCCCTCCAGGGGCGCCCCGGCCGCCCGCCACGGCGGAGGCGGACGCCCGGCCACGGCGCCTCCATCCACTCTGCTCGGGGAAAACTCCCCGGCGCCGCGGCTGCCGGCCGTGCCCCATCGTCGCGGCTCGTTTTCCGGGTGGCCGCAACATGCCCCGAGCGAGAAAGGGTCCTGCTCCACGCGGAACTGGGCGCTGACCAGGGCTGCCCAACGCCGGCCAATTCTCACGAGCGTTCTGCCCAAATCGATCCCGATTTGGGCAGAACGCTCGTGAGAATTGGCCGGAAAAGGCCCGGCGAACACACTTCCGGCACCACAGGGCCGCAGGGCGGCCCCCCCCCCCCCCCGGGCCCTGTCCGGGATCGCGTGTCGTCGCGTTCCGGCACCGCCAGGAGGAGCTCCGGGAGGCGTGCCCCGGGGAGGCCGACGCCTCCCGCTCCTCAGCCTCCGGGGGTTCCCTCCCTGCGCTGGCAGCTGGGGCTGGGTCAGCCCGGAAAGCCGGGCCCGGTCCAGGCCTGCTTGCTCAGCCTTCCGTTGCCAGGGGCCTGAGCCTGCTGTCCTCCCCATAGGGAACCCTGAGTCCAGCGCCACGAGTCCCCCGACCGTCCCGGCGCCAACGGCCCCTTTCGTGGCTGCGACACAGCTGTGGAGCGACAGATCCATTTGTTCCCCCAGAGAGGCCAAGCCCATCCCGGGCGCCCCGGCCTCCCTCCACGGCGGAGGCGGACGCCCGACCACAGCCCCTCCATCAACTCTGCTCGGAGCAAGCTCCCCGGCGCTGAGGCCCCCGGCCGGGCCCCGTCGTCTCGGCGCGTTTCTGGGTGGCTGCGACATACCCCGAGCGAGAAAGGGTCCTGGGCCATGCGGAACAAGGCGGTCCCCATGGTTGTCCAACGCCAGCCAATTTTCATGAGCGCTCTGCCCAAATCGATCCCGATTAGATATGGACCCTCAACTCTATTGTGATATAATCATCGAGAAATCAGGAAAAAATATTCAATGTAACAAAAGACATTCTCCTCAATCAATGGTGCTGGGAAAACTGGACAGCGATATGTAGAAGAATGAAACTCGACCATTCTCTTACACCATACACAATGATAAACTCGAACTCGATAAAGGAGCTCAACGTGAGACAGGATTCTCTCAGAATCCTAGAGGAGTACATAGGCAGTAACCTCTTCGATAGCAGCCACAGCAACTTCTTTCAAGATATGTCTCCAAAGGCCAAGGAAACAAAAGCGAAAATGAACTTTTGGCACTTCATCAAGATCAAAAGCTTCTGCACAGCAAAGGGAACAGTCCACCAATCAAAAGGCAACCCACGGAATGGGAGAAGATATTTGTAAATGACAGTTCAGACAAAAGGTTGATATCCAGGATCTAGAAAGAACTTCTCAAACTCAACACACACAAAGCAGATAATCATAGCGAAAAATGGGCAGAAGATATGAACAGACACTTCTCCAACGAAGACATACAAATGGCTATCAGACACATGAAAAAATGTTCATCATCACTAGCCATCAGGGAGATTCAAATTAAAACCACATTGAGATACCACCTGACACCAGTTAGAATGGCCAAAATTAGCAAGACAGGAAACAACGTGTGTTGGAGAGGATGTGGAGAAAGGTCAACCCTCTTACACTGTTGGTGGGAATGCAAGTTGGTGCAGCCACTTTGGAGAACAGTGTGGAGATTCCTCCAGAAATTAAGAATAGAGCTTCCCTATGACCCTGCAATTGCATTGCTGGGTATTTACCCCAAAGATACAGATGGAGTGAAAACAAGGGCCATCTGTACCCAATGTTTATTGCAGCAATGGCTACGGTCGCCAAACTGTGGAAAGAACCAAGATGCCCTTCAACGGATGAATGGATAAGGAAGATGTGGTACATATACGCAATGGAGTATTATGCCTCCATCAGAAAGGAAGAATACCCAACTTTTGTAAAAACATGGACGGGACTGGAAGAGATTATGCTGAGCGAAATAAGTCAAGCAGAGAGAGTCAAATATCATAAGGTCTCACTTATTTGTGGAGCATAACAAAGAACAAGGAGGACATGGGGAGATGGAGAAGAGAGGGAGTTGAGGGAAACTGGAAGGGGAGATGAACCATGAGAGACTATGGACTCTGAAAAACAACCAGAGTGTTTTGAAGGGGCCGGAGGAGGTGGGAGGTTGAGGAACCAGGTGGTGGGAAACAGGGAGGGCACGTACTGCATGGAGCACTCGGTGTGAGGCCAAAACTATGAACAATGCTATGCTGTAAATAAACAACCAAACAAACAAACAAAAACCTCCAGAGAGGTAGAGACCTCCATGGCCCCTTGAGACTGCCCCCACAATCACTGGCCATCATGGACACAAACTCAAGACTGAGTGAGTGCCTGCAGCTTGCCCTACCTTCAGATCCTGGGGAGCTTGCCTCCGCATCTGCAGATCAGGTATGCCAAGCCATAGGCCCAAACCCTCACCCTAGCTTGGGTTTTCAGACTTCCCCAGATTCCTGGCACAGTAGCGCTCCAGACTGGGGACTCCAGAACCACACCACAGGACTCTCCCTGCGTTCCCGAGGAAACATTCCCTACGGAGCTGCACAAAACCCGCAGATGAGGAGAAACCTGCGGTCTCCCGAGGCCAACCCAATTTCGGAGGATGGCCCTGGACACTAATTTGCATTCTGACCCTCAGCTTGAGCTCAGCTCTAAACTCAGCCCACTGAGTACCTCACTCCGGAGCCACCAGAGTCGGACTGCCATGCCCTGTGCCCTAACCATAGGCCCAACTAGGGTTTTCAGACTTCAATGCACAGAATCCTGGCCCAAAAGCCCTCCAGACTGGGGACTCTAGAGCCACACCATAGGACTCTGCCACCCCTTCAGAAGGAAACCGTGCCCTATGAAGAACAAAAAACCTCTGGAATAGCAGAAACCTGCATGTTTCCCAATGTCAACCCAGGTTCAGAGTTCCACCCTGGATACTAATGCCCATTAGACACTCAGTCTGAGACCTGCCCTCCACTCAGCAAACCCTGGTACCTTGCCCCACAGCCACCAGATACGGCCTGCAATCTAGGTCCCAATTCTAAACCTTGGGTTTTTAGACATCCATCCCGAGGCATGGCCTCATATCCCTCAATAAGGGCGGACCCCTGAGCCACAAAACAGAACTACTCCAATATCCCCAGAAGGAAACCTTGCCATTTGAGGCTGTGTAAAACCTTCAGTGTAGGAGAATCCTGAATGGTCCATGCGTCCACCATGACTTTGAGAGGCTGTCCTGCACACAAACCTGCATCGTGACCTCAGCCTGAGCCCTGTTTTCAACTCAGCCCCATGGGTAGCTCGCCCCAAAGCCATCAGATCAGGCCTGCCATACCCCTTGGCCATATTCCGAACCCTAAATGGGTTTTCAGACATCCATACCCAAAGGCCTACTCTCGAATCCCTACATATGGGGAATCCCTGAGCCATAAAACAGGCCTCTTCCCATCCCCCGGAATGAAACCTTGCTATTTGGAACTGCATAAAAGCTTCAGAGATGGAGAAATGTCGATCTCCCCCTGACGCCACATCCACATTCAGCGGCCCCCATGAACACAAACTCCAGCCTGAGGCACAGACTGAAACTTCCCTAATTTCATAACCCTGGGAGCTTGCCTCGGTGTCTACAGGTCAGGCCAGCCATGCCCTAGGCCCTAACCCTAACCCTAGCTTGGGTTTTCAGACTTCCATTCCCAGAGTCCTGACCCACAAGCCCTCTGGACTGGGGACTCCAGAACCACACCACAGGACTCTGCCTGCCTTCCTAAGGCCTTCCATGCCCTATGGAGTTACATAAATCCCGCAGCTTAGGAGAAAACTGCGCCCTCCCGAGCCCAACCCAAATTCAGAGGCTTGTCCTGGATAATAATATGCATTCTGACCCTCGGCCTGAGCTCAGCTCTAAACTCAGTCCGCTGGGTACCTCACCCCAGAGCCACCAGAGTGGGACTGCCATGCCCTATGCCCTAACTCTGGCCTAACTTGTGTTTTCAGACTTCAATGCACAGAATCCTGGCCCTAAAGCCCTCCAAACTGGCGAATCTGGATCCACATCACAGGTCTCTGCCACCCCTTCAGAAGGAAACTGTGCTCTATGGAGCGCACAAAACCCCTGGAATAGCAGAAACCGGCATAAACCCAATGCCAGCCCCAGTTTCAGAGTTCCACCCTGGACACTAATGTCCATCAGACACTCATCCTGAGCACTTTTTTCAACTCAGCTCCCGAGTAGCTCTCCCGAGAGACGGCAGATCGGGCTTGCCAATACCGTAGGCCCTGAGACTAACCCTATATTGGGTTTTCAAGAATCCATACCCATAGGCCTGGCCTTGAATCCCTCCATACTGGGGACCCCTGAGCCATAAAAAAAGACTCCTCCTGTCCCGCAGAAGAAAACATTGCTATTTGGAGCTGTGCAAAAACTCCCGAGAGATAGAGACCTCCATGGCCCCTTGAGACTGCCCCCACAATCCCTGGCCATCGTGGACACAAACTGAAGACTGAGTGAGTGCCTGAAACTTGCCCTACCTTCAGATCCTGGGGAGCTTCCCTCCGCATCTGCAGATCAGGTATGCCAAGCCCTAGGCCCTAACCCTCACCCTAGCTTGGGTTATCAGATTTCCTTCCCCAGATTCCTGGCCCACAACCCCTCTGGATTGGGGACTCCAGAGCCACACCAAAGGACTCTGCCTGCCTTCCCAAGGAAACCATGCCCTATGGAGTGGCACAAATCCCGCAGATTAGGAGAAACCTGCGGCCTCCCGAGCCAACCCAAATTCAGAGGCTTGTCCTGGACTCTAATATGCATTCTGACCCTCAGCTTGAGCTCAACTCTAAACTCAGCCCGCTGGGTACCTATCCTAAGAGCCACCAGAGTGGGAATGCCATGCCCTATGCCCTAACGACAGTCCTAACTTGGGTTTTCAGACTTCAATGCACAGAATCCTGGCCCAAAAGCCCTCCAAACTGGCGACTCTGTAGCCACACCACAGGTCTCTGCCACCCCTTCAGAAGGAAACTGTGCCCTATGGAGCGCGCAGATCCCCTGGAATAGCAGAAACCGGCATATCCCCCAATGCCACCCCCAGTTTCAGAGTTCCACCCTGGACACTAATGTCCATCAGACACTCATCCTGAGCCCTTTTTTCAACTCAGCTCCCGGGTAGCTCTCCTGAGAGACAGCAGATCGGGCGTGCCAATCCCACTGGCCCTAAGACTAACCCTATACTGGGTTTTCAAGCATCCATACCCATAGGCCTGGCCTTGAATCCCTCCATACTGGGGACCCTGGAGCCATAGAACAAGACTCCTCCTGTCCCACAGAAGAAAACATTGCTATTTGGAGCTGTGCAAAAACTCCCGAGAGATAGAGACCTCCATGGCCCCTTGAGACTGCCCCCACAATCCCTGGCCATCATGGACACAAACTCAAGACTGAGTGAGTGCCTGAAACTTGCCCTACCTTCAGATCCTGGGGAGCTAGCCTCAGCATCTGCAGATCAGCCCAAATATATTCGGATTTGGGCAGAATGCTCATGAGAATTGGCCGGAAAATGCCAGACGGGTTCGCTTCGGGTGTCCAAGTCCACAGGTAGCCCCCTGGGCCTCGCCCGGGATCGGGAGTGTTTAGTTCCGAACACCACCAGAAAGACCTCCGTGAGTCACGCACTGGCGATGCCGATGCCTCCTGCTCCTCAGCCTCCGGGGTTTCTCTCCCTGGAGCTGGCAGATGGGCCCGAAAACCAGGCACGGACCCTCGCCTGTTTGCTCAGCCTTCCGTTTCCAGGGTTCTGTCCCTTGGGGCCTCCAACTGGGGAACCCTGAATCCCGCGCCATGAGTCCCCCGACCATCCCGGCGCCAATGGTGCCTTTTGCATCTGTGCACCAGCCTTTGAGCGAGAGATATATTCGTTCCCCCACAGAGTGATGCCTTCAACTCAGCCACTCAGACTCAGTCTGAGTCCACACTTGCACATCAGGCCTGCCATCATCCCAGGAAAATCCCTAACCCTAGGTTGGGCCTTTAGGCTCTGGACCCACAGGCCTGACACCCAATTCCTCCCATGAATGGGAGCATCAAACTGATGGCAGGACTCAGCCTCTCAATGAGGAGATAGTTTCATTTGGTGTACTCTAACATCCTCAGAGCCATAGGAAATGGCCATGCTCTCGTGTGGCCATTCCCGCCATCTTTGCCCCTCCAGGCCAAAAACTCAGGCCAGAGGTGCCTCTGGATTCCCGCCCTCAACTCAGCCCTTGGAGGAACCAATAGGTGTCCTGGCAGATCCGACATGCCTTCTCCCTAAAACATAACACTAACGCTGTTAGTTAGTTACAGTCTGACTGTAACACTAATACTAACCCTAGCCAAGGTTGTGTGTTCAGGCATCCCTCCTCCATAGCCTGGTCCCCCAAACCTACAGATGGAGACCCCTGAGTTGGACCCCATAATTGCACCTGATCACAGGAGGAAACCCTGCTGTTTGGAAATGTGTTGAACCAGCAGAGCGGGAGAAACCTGCATGCCTCCCTGAGGCCACCCCACTTCCAGCACCCCCAAGGACCAAGAACCAGGAGTCTCACGATCCTGCAGACATGCGCCCTCAACTCAGGCATCAGGATGTGTCACCACAGCGCCAGCATATCGGGGCTGCCATGCGCCTACCACCTAACCCTAACCCTAAGTTGGGTGTCAGGATTCCATCCCCAGAGGCCTGGCTCCCTAGCCCTCCAGACTGGGATCCCTGTATTCCCAACGCAGGACTCTGGATGCCACCCACAAGGAAACTGGACCACGTGGCCCTGTGAAGAACCCTCCTAGGGGAAGAAACCTCCATGCTCCCTAAAGTCACCCACACCTTCCGAGGACCGCCACACCCAAATTCCGGAGCCTGATGGGCCGCAGGAGCAATGCCCTTAACTCAGTCCTCCGGAGAGCCTAAGTTCGCATTGTCACATAGGCCTGCCATTCTCCCAGGACCAAACCCTAACCCTAGGTTTTGTGTTCTGGCAGTGGACCCCAGAGGCCTGACACCCAATTCCTCCCATGGGCGGGAGCATCAGACTGACTATAGGACTCAGCCTTTCAGACAGGAAGAGACTGTTTCTTTGGTGTTCTCTCACACCCTCAGAGCCCTAGGAACTGGCCATGCTCCCCTGAGGCCATTAACACAATCTTTGCCCTCCAGGCCAAAAACCCTGGGCATAACTAGCCTCCAGAGCCCCGCCCTCAACTCATCCCTTGGGTGAGCAGAGACCTGTGCTGACTGATTGGACATGCCTTGTCCCTAAGATACAATATTAAGCTAAGGCTAACCCTAACCTAATACCAACCCTAGCCCAGGTTGTGTGTTCAGGCATCCATCTTCCGATGTCTGGTGACCAAAACCGTCAGATGGAGGACCCTTGAGCTGCACCCCATAATTGTGCCTGAACCCAGGAGGAAATCCTGCCATTTAGAAATGTGCTGAATGGAGAGGGACCAGATGGCAGGAAGTAGGAGGCGCCGTCTCAGTCTGTACACTGAAGTGAGCTGATTACCTACCAAAGAACTCCGATCACCCATGAAATCAGTCTGAGATCAGAATTATACACGTCTGGATCTCTACAGGGGCAGAAGACGCCAGTGGGCAGGTAAAGTGGAGTGGGAATGTTGGGCTGATATCGGAAGATAAACAAAAGGGGAAGGGGGACACCAGAGGTGAACCGATTAGAAAGTAATACCCCAATACGAGAGTGCCCTGCAACTGGGGACCAGCATTAACTTGGAGTCTGGTTGAAAGCACTCAAAAAAAGCAAAAGATCGTGGGGGGGGGGAAATTGTATGAATTGGGGTGGTTAGGGACAGGGGCTTAAGTCCCCAGACCAGGACAGCCTCCTCTGGCACTGAGCCAGAGAGAGTGCGGCAGAGAAACCAGGTCTTGGTCCCTGAGCCGCCCGCGCTTGAGAACTTGTGGGGTCTAGCTCCCGTGAGGGGCTGGGAGCCTCGCCAGATGGCAGAATGCCGTGCCTCACTTTCAGAGCCTGAGACGTGTGCGCCTCACACCCTCCCCTGGGAGAGGTGCCTGCCACTCTGCACTCTCCACCTGGAAAGACCAGGCACTCCAAGCCCAGGCCAGCGGGAAAATCTCAGTGTGCGATCACTGCTTGGAACCTCTCTGGTGATCTGGAACTGTCCAGACAGCCGCCACCTCCGTGGTTTTGGGTACAAGAGGAGATCCTGCATCGCTAGGGACCGCGATTCAGAACCTACTCTGCCAGCACCTCTGCAACACCCCCAGGGGAGCATTCTGAGGCTTCTCTCTGAGAGGGAGTTTAAGCTGTCAAGGCGAGAGAAAAAAAAAAACAACAACAAAATGAACAAACAAACATAAAAACCTCCAGAGAACAAAAGACTGAAAAACCGGTTCCCTCAGAGCCCACCCCCTTGAGGGGGGCAGGAGGACTTAACTCAGAGAACATCATTTTCTGAAAACCCACGTGGCAGGTCCCTCCCCCCAGAGAACCAACCTGGAAAGGAAAAAAAAGACGACAAGAGAACAACCACCACTACTTCATAGATACAACTTTTATTTTTAACTCGTTCCCACTATTCTGGTTCGTTTTTTATATATATAGATAATTTTTAACTCTTTTTCCATCACAGTGAGATGTCCAGTACATCAAATTCCAAAATAACCTTCTGACCTGAAATTTTTGATACACACACCAGTGTTTTGCTTTTGCTTTTCTATTTTTTTTTAAATTTTAGTTTAGTTTACTCTAGTTTATTCTATTTTAATTTTTATTTTCTAATATTCATATGGGGTTAAATTCAAGGTAAACCCCTTTGCCCAATGAATGCTACCCCTATAGGTAAACCAATTTGTAATCCCCCTTTATCATAGGAAAGTTGAGTACTTTAACAAAGATATCAAGATACATCCAGGAAGAATCAAAATAAACTTTCTCGCTCACACTGAGAATTTATAACCACTCTCCAAACTTTTTCTTCTGCCACTGTTTCTGTGTATTTGTGTTTGTTCTGATAGTATATAAATCTTATACTTGGGGTTCTTTTTGATGAGGTTCTTCCTTTTTTTGATTTATATATAAATATATATACTTCTCTCTTGTCATATACTTTATCAGTCTTTTCGTTTGTCTGTTTTTGTTTGTATACTTCATAAATCTTACCTTGGGGCCCATTTTGGCTGAGCCTTCTCTTTTATCTTCCCTTTTTCTCAATTCTCTCTCTCTCTCTCACTCTCTCTCTCTCTCTCTCTCTTTCTCTTTTTCTTTTCTTTTTTCTCTCATTTGCGTGGGGAATCCTGATTGCTCAGAAGCGTTCCAGGGGGGGCGCCTGGGTGGCTCAGTGTGTTAAGCTGCTGCCTTCGGCTCAGGTCATGATCTCAGGGTCCTGGGATCGAGTCCCACATCGGGCTCTCTGCTCAGCAGCGAGCCTGCTTCCCTCTCTCTCTCTATCTGCCTGCCTCTCTGTCTACTTGTGATCTCTCTCTGTCAAATAAATAAATAAAATCTTTAAAAAAAAAAGAAGAAGAAGAAGCGTTCCAGGGTACACCTTGACTGCACCACAATCGATACATCCAGCTACATCTGTTCAGTCATCTCTCACCAAAATGACTAGGAGGAGGAATGCCCAACAGAAGAAAAACACAGAGGATGGGTCTTCTACAACAGAGCTAATGGCTATCAACATAGACAAGATGTCGGAAAAGGAATTCAGGCTAACAATTATCCAGGCAATAGCTAGGTTGGAGAAAGCCATGGATGACCAAACGGATTTGATTAGGGCAGAACTGAAAGCCACCAGGGATGATGTACACAATGTTAGGAAAGAACTGAAAGCCACCAGGGATGATGTTCACAAAGCTCTCAATGAGTTCCAATCGAATCTAAATTCTCTAAAAGCTAGGGCAACTGAGACAGAAGATAGAATTAGTGATCTGGAGGACAAACAGATAGAGAGAAAGGATCAGGAGGAAGCCTGGAACAAACAGTATGAAAGCCATGAAAACAGAATCAGGGAAATAAATGATGCCATGAAACATTCCAGCGTCAGACTTATTGGAATCCCGGAAGGGGAGGAGAAAGAAAGAAGTCTAGAAGATATAGTGGAACAAGTTCTACATGGAAATTTTCCCAAACGTGCGAATGGAACCAGCGTTCATATACTAGAGACAGAACAGTCTACCCCCAAGATTATAGATTCTAAAAAAACAACAAGGCACCTGATAGCAAAACTGAGAAATCATAATTGTAGATACAATCTCTTGAAAGCCACTAGGAGAAAGAGTCTCCTTACCTACAGAGGAAAGTCCATCAGAATAACGTCAGACCTGTCCACAGAGACCCAGAAAGCCAGAAAGGGTTGGCAAGGTATATTCAGGGTACCAAATGAGAAGAACATGCAGCCAAGAATACTTTATCCAGCAAGACTGACATTCAAAATGGATGGAGAAATAAAGAGTTTCCAAGACCGGCAAGGCTTAAAAGATTATGTAAACACCAAGCCTACACTGCAAGAAATATTAAGGGGGGGGGGGTGTCTATAAAAGAAAACAAATACTAAAAATGTCATTGAACAGAAATATAGAGACAATCTACAGAAAGAAAGACTTCAACGGTAACACGATGTCAGTAAAAACGTATCTATCAATAATCACTCTCAATGTGAATGGCCTAAAAGCACCCATAAAATGACACGAGATTGCAGATTGGATAAAACGACAGGAGCCATCCATATGTTGTCTACAAGAGACCCATTTTGACCTAAAGATACACCCAGACTGAAAGTGAAGGGATGGAGAAGCATCTTTCATGCCAATGGGATTCAAAAGAAGGCCGGGGTAGCGATTCTCATATCAGATAAATTAGATTTTAAACTAAAGACTGTAGTCAGAGATGCAGAAGGACACTACATAATTCTTAAAGGGACTATCCCCAAGTTGATCTAACAATTGTAAATATCTACGCCCCCAATATGGGAGCACCCAATTCCATAAGAAAACTATTAATCAAGATAAAGAGTCATATTGATATGAATACATTAATACTAGGAGATCTTAACACACCTCTCTCAGTAATAGACAGATCATCAAAGCAGAAAATCAATTGAATGACACATTGGACCAGATGGACCTCATAGGTATATACAGAACATTCCACTCTAAAACAACAGAAGACTCATTCTTCTCAAGTGCACATGGAACCTTCTCCAGAATAGACCACATACTCGGTCACAAATCAGGACTCAACTGATACCAAAAGACTAAGATTATTCCCTGCATATTCTCAGATCACAATGCTTTGAAACTGGAGCTCAATCACAAGGAAAAGTTCAGAAGGAACTCAAACACCTGGAAGCTAAAGACCACCTTGCTTAAGAATGCTTGGATCAACCAGGAGATCAAAGAAGAACTTAAACAATTCATGGAAACCAACGAGAACGAAGACACTTCAGTCTAAAACCTATGGGATAGAGCAAAGGCAGTCCTAAGGGGGAAATACAGAGCCATACAAGCCTCCCTCAAAAAAATGGAAAAATCCAGGAGGTGGAGTCAAGATGGCGGAGAAGTAGCAGGCTGAGACTACATCAGGTAGCAGGAGATCAGCTCTATATCTTATCTAAACAAACACCTACAAATCCAACAGGAGATCGAAGAGAAGAAGAACAGCAATTCTAGAAACAAAAAATCAACCACTTTCTGAAAGGTAGAACTGGCAGAGAAGTGAATCTAAAACGACGGGAAGATAGACCGCGGGGGAGGGGCCGGCTCCCGGCAAGCGGCAGAGCAACGGAGGTCTAAATCAGGACTTTTCAAAGTCTGTTCCACTGAGGGACATTGATCCAGAGGCTAAGCTGGGGTGAAGCCCACGCGGGGTCTGCATGGCCCCAGGTCCCGCAGGGTCACAGAAGAATCGGGGGTGTCGGAGTGTCACTGAGCTCGCAGGTATTAGAATGGAGAAGCCAGCTACAGAGCAGAGCCCAGGACTGAACTCTCAGCTCGGGGTTACCTTGAAATGGTCGCGGGCTGGGTGAGCTCGGAGCGCGGCTAGAGGCTGGGGATACGGGAGTGATTGGGTGCTGTCCTCTGGGAGCACACTGAGGAGTGGGGCCCCGGGCTCTCGGCTCCTCCGGGCCGGAGACTAGGAGGCCGCCATTTTCATTCCCATCCTCCGGAACTCTATGGAAAGCATTCAGGGAACAGAAGCTCCCAAAGCGAACCCGAGCTGATTACTTAATCCGGCGCCCCGTAGGCGGTGCAATTACGCCTCGGTCAAAGACACTTGAGAGTCACTACAACAGGCCCATCCCCCAGAAGATCAACAAAATATCCAGCCAGGACGAAGTTCATCTATCATGGTAAGCAGGTTCAATTCCTAAGACAGCCGCAGAATTCCAGAGGAGGAGAAAGCAAAGCACGGAACTCGTGGTTTTCTCCCCATGATTCTTTAGTCTTGCGGTTAATTCAATTTTTTTTCTTTTTTCAATTTTTTTTCTTTCTTTTTTCTTCCTCTGCTAAATTTTTTAAAACTTTTACCCTTTTCTTTTTTAACGTTTTTGACTAGTTTATCGAAATATATATATTTTTTCTTTCTTTTTTATATTTTTTCTTTATTTGTTTTATCTTTTAAATTTTTTTCTTTTTCTTTCTGAACCTCTTTTTATCCCCTTTCTCCCCCCCCCCCCACAATTTGGGGTCTCTTCTGACTTGGTTACAGCGCATTTTTCTGGGGTCTTTGCCACCCTTTTAGTAGTTTATTTGCTCCTTCATATCCTCTTATCTGGACAAAATGACAAGGCGGAAAAAACCACCACAAACAAAAGAACAAGAGGCAGTACCGAAGGCTAGGGACCTAATCAACACAGACATTGGTAATATGTCAGATCAAGAGTTCAGAATGATGATTCTGAACATTCTAGCCGGGCTCGAAAAAGGCATGGAAGATATTAGAGAAACCCTCTCTGGAGATATAAAAGCCCTTTCTGGAGAAATGAAAGAACTAAAATCTAACCAAGTTGAAATCAAAAAAGCTATTAATGAGGTGCAATAAAAAATGGAGGCTCTCACTGCTAGGATCAATGAGGCAGAAGAAAGAATAGTGATATAGAAGACCAAATGACAGAGAATAAAGAAGCTGAGCAAAAGAGGGACAAACAGCTACTGGACCACGAGGGGAGAATTCGAGAGATAAGTGACACCATAAGATGAAACAACATTAGAATAATTGGGATTCCAGAAGAAGAAGAAACAGAGAGGGGAGCAGAAGGTCTATTGGAGAGAATTATTGGAGAGAATTTCCCTAATATGGCAAAGGGAGCAAGCATCAAAATCCAGGAGATGCAGAGAATCCCCCTCAAAGTCAACAAGAATAGGTCCACACCCCGTTACCTAATAGTAAAATTGACAAGTCTTAGTGACAAAGAGAAAATCCTGAAAGCAGCCCTGGAAAAGAAGTCTGTAACATACCATGGTAAAATTATTAGATTGGCAGCAAACTTATCCACAGAGACCTGGCAGGCCAGAAAGTGCTGGCATGATATATTCAGAGCACTAAATGAGAAAAACATGCAGCCAAGAATACTCTATCCTGGGCGCCTGGGTGGCTCAGTGGGTTGAGCCGCTGCCTTCGGCTCGGGTCATGATCTCGGGGTCCTGGGATCGAGTCCCGCGTCGGGCTCTCTGCTCGGCGGGGAGCCTGCTTCCCTCTCTCTCTCTCTCTGCCTGCCTCTCTGTCTGCTTGTGATCTCTCTCTGTCAAATAAATTAAAAAAAAAAAAAAAAAAAAGAATACTCTATCCTATAGAAGACCAAATGACAGAGAATAAAGAAGCCGAACAAAAGAGGGACAAACAGCTACTGGACCATGAGGGGAGAATTCGAGAGATAAGTGACACCATAAGATGAAACAACATTAGAATAATTGGGATTCCAGAAGAAGAAACAGAGAGGGGAGCAGAAGTTCTATTGGAGAGAATTATTGGACAGAATTTCCCTAATATGGCAAAGGGAGCAAGCATCAAAATCCAGGAGATGCAGAGAACCCCCCTCAAAGTCAACAAGAATAGGTCCACACCCCGTTACCTAATAGTAAAATTGACAAGTCTTAGTGACAAAGAGAAAGTCCTGAAAGCAGCCCGAGAAAAGAAGTCTGTAACATACCATGGTAAAAATATTAGATTGGCAGCAGACTTATCCACAGAGACCTGGCAGGCCAGGAAGAGCTGGCATGATATATTCAGAGCACTCAACGAGAAAAACATGCAGCCAAGAATACTCTATCCAGCTAGGCTATCATTGAAAATAGAAGGAGAGATCAAAAGCTTCCAGGACAAACAAAAACCAAAAGAATTTGCAAACACCAAACCAGCTCTACAGGAAATATTGAAAGGGGTCCTCTTAGCAAAGAGAGAGTCTAAAAGTAGTAGATCAGAAAGGTACAGAGACAATATACAGTCACAGTCACCTTACAGACTAATAATGGCAATAAATTCATATCTCTCAATAGTTACCCTGAATGTTAATGGGCTAAATGCCCCAATTAAAAGACACAGGGTTTCAGAATGGATTAAAAAAACAAAACCAATCAGTATGTTGCCTACAAGAAAATCATTTTAGGCTCGAAGACACCTCCAGATTTAAAGTGAGGGGGTGGAAAACAATTTACCATGCTACTGGGCATCAGAAGAAAGCTGGGGTGGCAATCCTTATATCAGATCAATTAGATTTTAAGCCAAAGACTATAATAAGAGATGAGGAAGGACACTATATCCTACTCAAAGAGTCTGTCCAACAAGAAGATCTAACAATTTTAAATATCTATGCCCTTAACGTGGGAGCAGCCAACTCTATCAACCAATTAATAACAAAATCAAAGAAACACATCAATAATAATACAATAATAGTAGGGGACTTTAACACTCCCCTCACTGAAATGGACATATCACCCAAGCAAAAGATCAACAAGGAAATCAAGGCCTTAAATGACACACTTCACCAGATGGATATCACAGATATATTCAGAACATTTCATCTCAAAGCAACAGAATACACATTCTTCTCTAGTGCACATGGAACATTCTCCAGAATAGATCACATCCTGGGTCACAAATCAGGTCTCAACCGGTATCAAAAGATTAGGATCATTCCCTGCATATTTTCAGACCACAATGCTCTGAAGGTAGAACTCAATCACAAGAGGAAAGCTGGAAAGAACCCAAATACATGGAGACTAAACAGCATCCTTCTAAAGAATGAATGGGTCAACCAGGAAATTAAAGAAGAATTGAAAAAATTCATGGAAACAAATGATAATGAAAACACAACGATTCAAAATTTGTGGGACACAGCAAAGGCAGTCCTGAGAGGAAAATATATAGCGGTACAAGCCTTTCTCAAGAAACAAGAAAGGTCTCAAGTACACAACCTAACCCTACACCTAAAGGAGCTGGAGAAAGAACAAGAAAGAAACCCTAAACCCAGAAGGAGAAGAGAAATCATAAAGATCAGAGAAGAAATCAATGAAATAGAAACCAAAAAAAAAAAAAAAAAATAGAACAAATCAATGAAACTAGGAGCTGGTTCTTTGAAAGAATCAATAAGATTGATAAACCCCTGGCCAGACTCATCAAAAAGAAAAGAGAAAGAACCCAAATAAATAAAATCATGAATGAAAGAGGAGAGATCACAACTACCACCAAAGAAATACAGACAATTATAAGAACATACTATGAACAACTCTATGCCAACAAATTAGACAATCTGGAAGAAATGGATGCATTCCTAGAGACATATAAACTACCACAACTGAACCAGGAAGAAATAGAAAACCTGAACAGGCCCATAACCAGTAAGGAGATTGAAACAGTCATCCAAAATCTCCAAACAAACAAAAGCCCAGGGCCAGACGGCTTCCCAGGGGCATTCTACCAAACATTTAAAGAAGAACTAATTCCTATTCTCCTGAAACGGTTCCAAAAAATAGAAATGGAAGGAAAACTTCCAAACTCATTTTATGAGGCCAGAATCACCTTGATCCCAAAACCAGACAAGGATCCCACCAAAAAAGAGAACTACAGACCAATATCCTTGATGAACACAGATGCAAAAATTCTCACCAAAATACTAGCCAATAGGATTCAACAGTACATTAAAAGGATTATTCACCACGACCAAGTGGGATTTATTCCAGGGCTGCAAGGTTGGTTCAACATCCACAAATCAATCAATGTGATAGAACACATTAATAAAAGAAAGAACAAGAACCATATGATACTCTCCATAGATGCTGAAAAAGCATTTGACAAAGTACAGCATCCCTTCCTGATCAAAACTCTTCAAAGTGTATGAATAGAGGGCACATACCTTAATATTATCAAAGCCATCTATGAAAAACCCACCGCAATTATCATTCTCAATGGAGAAAAACTAAAAGCTTTTCCGCTAAGGTCAGGAACATGGCAGGGATGTCCACTATCACCACTGCTATTCAACATACTACTAGAAGTCCTAGCCTCAGCAATCAGACAACAAAAAGAAACTAAAGGCATCCAAATCGGCAAAGAAGAAGTCAAACTATCACTCTTCGCAGATGATATGATACTATATGTGGAAAACCCAAAAGACTCCACTCCAAAACTGCTAGGACTTGTACAGGAATTCAGTAATGTTTCAGGATATAAAATCAATGCACAAAAATCAGTTACATTTCTGTACACCAACAACAAGACAGAAAAAGAGAAATTAAAGGAGTCAATCCCATTTACAATTGCACCCAAAACTATAAGATACATAGGAATAAACCTAACCAAAGAGGCTAAGAATCTATATGCAGAAAACTCTAAAGTACTCATGAAAGAAATTGAGGAAGACACAAAGAAATGGGAAAAAGTTCCATGCTCCTGGATTGGAAGAATAAATATTGTGAAAATGTCTATGCTACCTAAAGCAATCTACACATTTAATGCAATCCCTATCAAAATTCCATCCATTTTTTTCAAAGAAATGGAGCAAATAATCCTAAAATTTATATGGAACCAGAAAAGACCTCGAATAGCCAAAGGAATATTGAAAAACAAAGCCAAAGTTGGTGGCATCACAATTCCGGACGTCAAGCTCTATTACAAAGCTGTCATCATCAAGACAGCATGGTACTGGCACAAAAACAGACACATACATCAATGGAACAGAATAGAGAGCCCAGAAATAGACCCTCAACTCTATGGTCAACTCATCTTCGACAAAGCAGGAAAGAATGTCCAATGGAAAAAAGACAGCCTCTTCAATAAATGGTGCTGGGGAAATTGGACAGCCACATGCAGAAAAATGAAATTGGACCCCTTTCTTACACCACACACGAAAATAGACACCAAATGGATGAAGGACCTCAATGTGAGAAAGGAATCCATCAAAATCCTTGAGGAGAATGCAGGCAGCAACCTCTTTGACCTCAGCCGCAGCAACATATTCCTAGGAACATCGGCAAAGGCAAGGGAAGCAAAGGGCAAAGATGAACTATTGGGATTTCGTCAAGATCTAAAGCTTTTGCACAGCAAAGGAAACAGTTAACAAAACCAAAAGACAACTGACAGAATGGGAGAAGATATTTGCAAATGACATATCAGATCAAGGGCTAGTATCCAAAAATCTGTAAGGAACTTAGCAAACTCAACACCCAAAGAACAAACAATCGAATCAAGAAATGCACAGAGGACATGAACAGACATTTCTGCAAAGAAGACATCCAGATGGCCAACAGACACATGAAAAAGTGCTCCACGTCACTCGGCATCAGGGAAATACAAAGCAAAACCACAATGAGATATCACCTCACACCAGTCAGAATGGCTAAAATTAACAAGTCAGGAAATGACAGATGCTGGCGAGGACGCGGAGAAAGGGGAACCCTCCTTCACTGTTGGTGGGAATGCAAGCTGGTGCAACCACTCTGGAAAACAGCATGGAGGTTCCTCAAAATGTTGAAAATAGAACTACCCTATGACCCAGCAATTACACTACTGGGTATTTACCCTAAAGATACAAATGCAGTGATCCGAAGGGGCACGTGTACCCGAATTTTTATAGCAGCAACGTCTACAATAGCCAAACTATGGAAAAAACCTAGATGTCCATCAACAGAAGAATGGATAAAGAAGATATGGTATATATACACAATGGAATACTATGCAGCCATCCAAAGAAATGAAATCTTGCCATTTGCAACGACGTGGATGGAAGTAGAGGGTATCATGCTTAGTGAAATAAGTCAATCGGAGAAATACAACTATCATATGATCTCCCTGATATGAGGATATGGAGATGCAACATGGGGGGTTAGGCGGATAGGAGAAGAATAAATGAAACAAGATGAGATTGGGAGGGAGACAAACCATAAATGACTCTTAATCTCACAAAACAAACTGGGGTTTTCTGGGGGGAGGTGGGGTTGGGAGAAGGGGAGGGGGTTATGGACATTGGGGAGGGCTACGTGAGTGCTGTGAAGTATGTAAACCTGGCGATTCACAGACCTGTACCCCTGGGGATAAAAATATATTATATGTTTATAAAAAAAAATTGGAAGGGGAGGCGAACCATAAGAGACTATGGACTCTGAAAAACAACCTGAGGGTTTTGAAGGGGTGGGGGTGGGAGGTTTGGGGAACCAGGTAGTGAGTAATAGGGAGGGCACATATTGCATGCAGCACTGGGTGTTGTGCAAAAACAATGAATAGTTACGCTGAAAAAAAAAATAAGTTTATTTAAAAAAAACTGAAAAATCCAGAGTACACCAGCTATCTCTACACCTTAAAGAGCTGGAGAAGCAACAACAAATAAAACCAACTCCACACATAAGAAGGGAAATAATCAAGATTAGAGCAGAGATCAATGAGGTAGAAACCAAAGACACAGTAGAACATATCAATGAAACTAGAAGCTGGTTTTTTGAATCAATAAGATCAATAAACAATTGGCCACACCAATCCAAAAGAAACGAGAGAAAGCCCATATTAATAAAATTATGAATGAAAAGGGAGAGATCACAACTAACACCGGGAAGTAGAAACAATCATCAGAAGTTATTATCAACAGTTATATGCCAATAAGCTAAGCAAACTAGATGAAATGGGTGCATTCTTGGAAAACTATAAACTCCCAAAATTGAACCAGGAAGAACTTGACAACCTGAATAGATGGATATCTAGTAACAAGATCGAAGTTGTCATCAAAAACCTCCCAAAAAACAAGAGCCCAGGATCTGACGAATTCCCTGGGGAATTCTATCAAACTTTCAAAGAAGAAATAACACCTATTCTCCTGAAACTGTTTCAAAAAATTGAAGCAGGAAGAAAGACTCATTTTATGAAGCCGGGATTACCCTGATCCCCAAACCAGGCAAAGACCCTACCAAAAAGGAGAATTTCAGGCCAATATCACTGATGAATATGGATGCAAAGATTCTCAACAAGATCCTAGCAAACAAAATCCAAAAGTACATTAGAAAGATTATCCACCATGACCAGGTGGGATTCATCCCTGGGTTGCAAGGATGGTTCAACATTCGCAAACCAATTGATGTGATAGAACAAATCAATAAGAGAAGAGAGAAGAACCACATGGTCCTCTCAATTGATGCAGAAAAAGCATTTGACAAAATCCAGCATCCATTCCTGATGAAAACACTTCAAAGTATAGGGATGGAGGGAACATTCCTGAACTTCATAAAATCTCTCTATGAAAGACCCACAGCAAAAATCGTCCTCAATGGGAAAAAGCTTGTAGCTTTCCTGTTGAGATCAGGAACACAACAAGGATGCCCATTGTCACCACTCTGGTTCAACATAGTATTAGAAGTCCTAGCAACGGCAATCAGACAACAAAGAGAAATAAAAGGTATCTAAATTGGCAAGGAAGAAGTCAAACTCTCTCTCTTCACAGATGACATGATTCTTTATTTGGAAAACCCGAAATATTCCACCACCAAACTGCTAGAACTCATACAGCAATTCAGTAACGTGGCAGGATACAAAGTCAATGTACAGAAATCAGTGGCTTTCTTATACACTAACAATGAAAATACAGAAAGGGAAATTAGAAAATCGATTCCATTTACTATAGCACAAAGAACCATCAGATACCTGGGAATAAACCTAACCAAAGAAGTAAAGCATCTGTACTCGCAGAACTACAGAACACTCATGAAAGAAATTGAAGAAGACACAAAAAGATGGAAGACAATTCCATGCTCTTGGATCAGAGAATAACATTGTTAAAATGTCTATACTGTTTAGGGCAATCTATACTTTTAATGTCATTCTGATCAATATTCCTACCGTATTTTTCAAAGAGCTGGAGCAAATAATCCAAAAATTTTATGGAATCAGAAGAGACCCCGAATTGCTAAGGAAATGTTGAAAAACAAGCAAACAAACAAACAAACAAAAAAACCTGGCAGCATCACATTACCTGATTTCAAGCTTTACTACAAAGCTGTGATCACCAAGACAGCGTGGTCCTGGCATAAAAACAGACGCATAGACCAGTGGAACAGAGTGGAGAGCCCAGATATGGACCCTCAACCCTATGGTCAAATAATCTTCGACAAAACAGGAAAAAATATTCAATGGAAAAAAGACAGTCTCTTCAATAAACGGTGCTGGGAAAACAGGACAGCTATATGTAGAATAATGAAACTCAACCATTCTCTTACACTCGAAATGGATAAAAGACCTCATCATGAGACAGGATTCCATCAGAATCCTAGAGGAGAACATAGGCAGTAACCTCTTCGAGATCAGCCACAGCAACTTCTTTCAAGATATGTCTCCAAAGGCCAAGGAAACAAAAGCGAAAATGAACTTTTGGGACTTCATCAAGATCAAAAGCTTCTGCACAGCAAAGGAAACAGTCCACTAAACAAAAAGGCAACCCACGGAATGGGAGAAGATATTTGCAAATGACAGTACAGACAAAAGATTGATATCCAGGATCTAGAAAGAACTTCTCAAACTCAACACACACAAAACAGATAATCATATCCAAAAATGGGCAGAAGATATGAACAGACACTCCTCCAATGAAGACATACAAATGGCTATCAGACACATGACAAAATGTTCATCATCACTAGCCATCAGGGAGATTCAAATTAAAACGTCATTGAGATACCACCTGACACCAGTTAGAAAGGCCACAATTAGCAAGACAGGAAACAACGTGTGTTGGAGAGGATGTGGAGAAAGGGGAACCCTCTTACACTGTTGGTGGGAATGCAAGTTGGTGCAGCCACTTTGGTGAACAGTGTGGAGATTCCTCCAGAAATTAAAAAGAGAGCTTCCCTATGACCCTGCAATTGCATTGCTGGGTATTTACCCCAAAGATACAGATGGAGTGAAAAGAAGGGCCTTCTGTACCCCAATGTTTATAGCAGCAAAGGCCTCGGTCGCCAAACTGTGGAAAGAACCAAGATGCCCTTCAATGGACGAATGGATAAGGAAGATGTGGTCCATATACAAGATGGAGTATTATGCCTCCATCAGAAAGGATGAATACCCAACTTTTGTAGCAATATGGACGGGAGTGGAAGAGATTATGCTGAGTGAAATAAGTCAAGCAGAGAGAGTCAATTATCATATGGTTTCACTTATTTGTGGAGCATAACAAAGAACAAGGAGGACATGGGGAGATGGAGAGGAGAAGGAAGTTGTGGGAAATTGGAAGGGGAGGTGAACCATGAGAGACTACGGACTCTGAAAAAGAACCTGAGGGTCTTGAATGGGTGGGGAGTGGGAGGTTGGGAGAACAAGGTGGTGGGTATTAGGGAGGGCACGTGTTGCATGGAGCACTGGGTGTGGTGCAAAAATAAGGAATACTGTTACGCTGAAAAGAAATAATATAGATAGATAGATAGATATTGAAAGTGAAAAAAAAAGGAATGTGCTGAACCTACAGAGCAGAAGAAACCAGAATGCCTCCCTGACGCCACCCCCAATACCGGCGCCCCTGAGGAGCAGGAATGAGGAGTCTCACGGTCCTGAAGACTCACGTCCTCAACTCAGGCATCGGGATTGGTCATCACTGTGCCGGCAGATCCGGGCCACCATGCCCCTGTGACCTAAACCTAACCCTCGGTTGGGTGTTCAGGCTTCAGTCCCCAGAGGACTGGCTCCCTAGCCCTCCAGACTGGGGACCCTATATTCCCAACGTAGGACTCTGGCTGCCACCCATGATGAAACTTGACCACATGGACCTTTGCAGAACGCTCCTTGCCGGAGAAACCTCCATGACCCCTAAAGCCAACCACATCTTCTGAGCACCCCCACACCACAATTCCTTAGCCTTACAGGCCGCCAGAACAATGCCCTCAGCCCAGCCCTCCAGAGAGCCTGAGTCCGTGCTGGCACATCAGGCCTGCCATTCTCCCAGGACGAAACCCTAACACTAGGTTGGGTGTTCAGGCATTGGACCCAGAGGCCTGACACCCAATTCCTCCCATGGGTTGAGCATCAGACTGTCGGCAGGACTCAGTTCTCAGCCAGGAGGAGACCTTTTCATTTGGTGTTCTCTCACACCCTCAGAGCAGTAGCAACCAGCCATTCTCCCTTGAGGCCATTCCCACCAGCTTTGCTCCTCCAGGCCAAGAACCCAGGGCCTGAGGAGCCTCCTGAGTCCTGCCCTCAACTCAGCCCTTGGGTGAGCACGTATCTGTGCTAGCAGATCCGACATGCCCTGTCCCTAAGCCTAACACTAACCATAATACTAAACCTAGCCCAGGTTGTGTGTTCAGGCGACCATACTCTGACTCCTGGTCCCCAAGGCCCCAGATGGGGGACCTGTGAGCAATACCCCATCATTGAACCTGACACCAGGAGGAAACCATGCTGTTTAGAATTGTGCTGAACCCACAGAGCGGGATAAATTTGAATGTCTCCCTGAGGCCACCCCACTTGCAGCGCCCCCAAGGACCAAGAACCAGGAGTCTCATGGTCCTGCAGACACACGCTCTGAACTCAGGCATTGGGATGGGTCACCACAGCGCCAGCAGATTGGGGCTGCAGTGCCCCTACAACCTAACCCTCTCAGCAGGACTCACCCTCTCAGCCAGAAGGTGACCTTTCATTTCATGCTATCTAATGCCCTGAGAATTGTAGAAACTGGCATGCTCCCCTGAGGCGATTTCCAACATCTTTGCCCGTACAGCCCAAAACCCCAGTGCCCGAGGAGTCTCCTGAGTCCCGCCCTCAACTCAGCCCTTGGGTGAGCTGATATCTGTGCTTGCATATCCGACATGCCTTGTCCCTAAGACATAACCTTAACCCTAATCCTAATACTAACCCTAGCCCAGGTTCGTGCTCAGGCATCATCCTCCCACAACTGGTCCTCAAAACCCCAGATAGGGGACCCCTGAGTTGCACCCCATAATTGCACATGATCCCAGCATGAACCGTGCCGTTTAGAAATGGGCTGAAGCCACAGAGCAGGAGAAGCCTGCAAGTCTCCCTGAGGCCAAAGCACTTCTGGACCCTCCCAAGGACCGGGAACCAGAGTCTCAAGGTCCTGCAGACATAGCCTCAACTCAGGCATCAGGATGGGTCACCACAGCACCGGCAGATCGGGGTTACCATGCCCCAAAGACTTAACCATAATGCTAGGATGGGTGTTTATGCTTCGATCCACAGAGGCCTGGCTCCCTAGCCGTCCAGACTGGGGACCCTGTATTTGCAATGCTGGACTCCGGCTGCCACCCACAAGGAAAATGGCCCACATGGCCCTGTGCAGTACGCTCCTGGCTGGAGAAACCTCCATGCCCCCTAAAGACACCCACACCTTCCGAGGACCCACACACCACCGCCCAGTGCCTGATGGGCCACCAGAGCAATACCCTCAACTCAGCCCTCCGGAGAGCCTGAGTCTGCACTGGCACCCCAGGCCTGCCATGCTCCCAGGACCAAACCCTAATACCCTAGCTCAGGTGGTCAGGCTCTGGACCCCAGAGGCCTGATACCCAATTCCATCCCAGTGGATAGGATCATCAGACTGATGGCAGGACTCAGCCTCTCAGCCAGGACAATAAATGAAATAAACCATTTCATTTAGTGCTATCTAACACTCTCAGAGACCTAGAAACCAGCATGCTCCCCTGAGGCCATTCCCACCATCTTTACCTTCTAGGATAAAAACCCAGGGCCTAAGGATCCTCCTGAGTCCCGCCTTCAACTCAGCCCTTGGGTGAGCCCATATAAGTGTTACCAGATCCAACATGCCTTGTCCCTAATACATAACCCTAACCCTAAACTTTTTATTTTTTTTTAAGATTTTATTCATTTCTTTGACAGAGAAAGATCAGAAGAAGGCACAGAGAGGACGAAGCACGCTCCCCGCTGAGCAGAGAGCCTGATGTGGGGCTCGATCCCAGGACCCTGAGATCATGACCTGAGTGGAAGGCAGAGGCTTTAACCAACTGAGCCACCCAGGCGCCCCACCTTAACACTAATCTTAACACTAACCCTAACCACAAAACCTAACCCTAACCTCTAAACCTAACATAACAACCTCGGAGCAGTAGAAACCATCATGCTCCCCAGAGGCGATTCCCACCTTCTTTGCCCCTCCAGTCCAAAAATCCAGGGCCTGAGGAGACTCCTGAGTCCCGCCCTCAACACAGCCCTTGGGTGAGTCCATATCTGTGTTGGCAGATCCGACATGACTTGTCCCTAAGACATACGCCTAACCCTAAGCCTAACCCTAAACCTTACCTCTAACCCTATCCCCTAACACCTAACCCTAACCCTAACCCTAACCCCTAACAACTAACCCTAACACTCTCCGAACCTCTATCCCTAACCCTAACCCTCCAGACTGGGGATTCCAAAGTCAAAACACAGGACTCTGCCTGCCCTCCAGAAAGAAAGGTGCATGAGCACCTAAACACACCCGCCATTGGAAATGCCCCAGACATAATGCCAGATTCTGCCACAACGCCAGATGCATGTCATCCACTCAGCCCTGAGGGAGCCCGCCTCAACACAGCATATCAGCAGCATATCAGAACTGCCATGCCCCTAGGCCTTAACCCTAACCCTAGGTTGGGTGTACAGTCTTCCGTACCCAGAGGCCTAGCCCCCAAACCCGCCAGATTGTGGATGCATGAGACTCACTCTAGCAGTCTGGAGGCTGCCTATGCTGTTACAGTGCCATTTGGAGCTACTTAGACTTCAGAGCAAAAGATAACTTCATGCCCCCCAAGGCAAGCCCCAGCATCCGAGCCCCTCCTGAACACAAACCCAGATTCACACTAGCCACCTATCACCGACCCTCAACTCAGGCCACCGGGGAGTCCGCCTCAGCACTGGCAGATTGGGCCTGTCGCGCCCCAAGACCTCAACCTTAGTTTGAGTTTCCAGGCTTCCATCCCAAGATGCCTAGCCTGAGGCCCCCTGGAATAAGGACCCCTGAGTGACATTGCAGGACTCCAACAGCCATGCAGGATGAAACCTTGCAGTTTGGAGCTGCTGAATACTCAGAGGGTGAGAAACCTTCAAGCCCCCGTAAAGCTATCCGCACAATTTGCGGCACCCCAGGCCAGAAAGCTGTTTTCTATGAAGCTACCGGACATATGCCCTCAACTCAGCCCTGAGGGGAGCCCATCTCAGCGCCGGCAGATTGGGCCTGCCATGACCCTAGACCCTAACCCTAACCCTAGGTGGGGTATACAGCCTTCTGTGCCCAGAGGCCTGTACCCCAAGCCCATCAGACTGGGGATGACTGAGACTCCCGCCAGCACTCCTCCAGCCTCCTAGGGCAAAATGGTGCCATTTGGAACTGTGCAGGAACCTCAGAGCAGGAGAAAGCTGCATGCCCCCCAAGAACACCACTAGCTTCTTTGCCCCCACAAACACAAACACAGACCTCAAGTCCTGCCTGATTCCCACCCTCCATTCGGCCTATCCAGGAGACCACCTCAATTGCAGCAGATCGGGCCTGCCATGTCCCTAAGCCTTAACCCTAACCCTAGTTTGGATTTTCAGGCTTCCATCCCAAGAGGCCTGGCCCCCACGCCCCCCAGATTAAGGACTTCTGAGCAACACCACAGGACACAGCCTGTCACACAAGTGGAAACCTTGTGGTTTGGAGCTGCAATGAACCCTCAGATGGGGAGAAACTTTCATGCCACCCTAAAGCCACCCCAATAATCAACAGCCACTCTGGCCATAGAGCTGGATTCCATCCCGCCACCAAATGCATACCCTCAACTCAGCCCATAGGGGATCCCGCCTCAGCACTGGCAGATCGGGCCTGCCATTGCCCCTAGGCCCTAACCCTAACACAAGTTTGGGTGTTCAGTCTTCCATTCTGAGGGTCCAGGCAACAAAATCCCCTGGATTAAGGAATCTTGACATACACCTCAGGACTCCGCTTGCCACACAGTAGGAACCTGTGCCTTGGAGTTGTGCTGAACCCTCAGAGGGGGAGAAACTTGCCCCTCTAAAGGCACTCCCATCATCTGCACCCGTCCCCCCGGCCATAAACCAGATTCTGCTGAGCTGCCGGACGCATGCCATAAATTCAGACCCTAGGGCGCCCCACCTCAACATAAGCAAATCGGGCCACCATGCCCCTAGGCCCTTACCAGAACCCCTCTTTAGGTTTTCAGGCTTCCATCCCAGGGGGCCTGCCTCCCATGTCCCCCCAGATTAAGGTCTACTGAGCGCCACCACGGGGCTCCACCTGGCACTCATGAGGAAAACTTGTGGTTTAGAGCTGCACTGAACACTCAGACGGGGAGAAACCTGCAAACCCCCGTAATGCCACCCCACCATGAGTCACCCCCATGGCCATAAAACCAGATTCTCCTGCGATGCCAGATCTATGCCCTCAACTCGACCCTTAGGGGAGCCCGCATCAGCACCGGCACATTGGACCTGCCATGCCCTTCGGCCCTAACCATAAACCGAGGTGGGGTGTACAGGCTTTCATGAACAGAGGCCTGTCCCCCAAGCCTGCCAGATTGGGCACCTCCGAGATTCATGCCAGTAGAGATTAAGGATTCCTCAGTGACACCCCAGGACTGCGTCTGCCACACAGGAGGAAACCATGCCATTTGGAGCTCTGCAGAACCCTCAGGGTAGGAGAAACCTGCATGCAACCCTGAGGTCACGCCCAGCTTCTGTGGCATCCCTGGACACAAACTCTGAGTCTGACATGCCACCTGATACCCACCCTGAAGTCAGCCCACCAGGGAGCCCACCTCAGCAGTAGCAGATTGAGCATGCCATGCCCCTACGCCCTTACCGTAGCTCTAGTTTCTGATTTCGGGCTTCCATCCCAAGAGGCCTGGCCCCCAAACTCCCCAGATTCAGGACCCCCCTGTAACAAGGCAGAAACCTGAATGCCATGCAGGGGGAAGCCATGACATTTGGAGCTCCAAAGTTTCCTCAGAGAGGGAGAAACCAGCATGCCCCTCTAAAGCCACCCCCACGATCAGCCGTCCCTCTGGCCAGAAACCCTGACTCTTCTGCATTGCAGGATGCATTTCCTCAACTCAATTCTGAGGGTATCTCACCTCTGTGTCGGCTGATCAGGCCTGTCCTGCCCAGCCCATTACCCTTAACCCTATGTTGCATTTTCAGGCTTCCTTCCCCAGGGGCCTATCCACCAAGCCCTCTAGATTGGTAAACTTGGAGCCACACTGTAGGAGTCCCCCTGCCACCCAGCAGGAAACTTGTCCCTTTGGAGCTGTGCAGAACCCTCAGAGCCAGAGAAACCTGCATGACCCCATTAGGACTCCCCCACATTCTGCAGCCCCCTGGCCACAAACCCAGAGCCTGATTCACCACCTGACCCCCATTCTCAACTCAGCTCCTTGGGGAACTCACCTCAACACCAGCAGTTCGGGCCTGCCACGCCACTAGCTCAGCTCTGCTCATGGACACCACCAGCTCTAGGCAGACCTAGAACTCCCCTGTCTGCGGCACAGCTCTGGGATCCCCCCTCCTTCTTCCCAATTTACACTGGCCCAGGCATTCATGAGAAAGGGGAAGGCTACCTCTTGAATGCTTAATACCTCCTTTCCTCTTCAGCCCTATTTCTCTCCACTTACCTTTGCACCTGGGCAAACTGAAAGTAACATATCAATGGAACATGTACATGCTCTGAGATCTAAATCTTTCATGGCAACTTTCTGAGGGCTCCTTATGCAATAGGAAACTGGTGTATCCTGCCAGAGAGTGTTTCATAATGAACAGCTACAGAACAGGAGAGCAAAAGTCATTCCAGTTTTACCTCAGTCTTCATGAAGTAGAACATGGTCTTCTTTTCTTCATTGACTTCAATTCCAATTCGTTTCCATGCAATGTTCATTCCTCTCCTTCAGGGGTAGGATTTTGTGATTCCTCACCTGCATAGAACACCCAGAGCTCATCACAACGAGTACTCTCCCTAATAGCTGTCACCCACTTAACCCTTCGCCCCACACCCCTGCCCCCTAGCAACACTCGATTTTGCTCTAGGTTAGAGTCTGTTTCCTCATTGGCCTTTCTCTCCTCACTATGTTCATCTGTTTTCTTTCTGAAATTCCATAGAGGTCAAGATATAGGCTATTGGTCTTTTCTTACTGATTTTACTTAGCTAAATCCATTGTAGATCCATCCACATCCTTGCAGATGGTAAGATTTCATCCTTTTTGAACCTGGATCCTATTCCATTAAGAAGATGTGGGAGAATGAATACACATACACACACACACACACATATGATATATACGAGTGATATATATATATATCACTCATCAGTGAATGGACATTTGGTCTCCCTCCATTGTTTTACAATGGTTGAAAATGCTGCTGTAAATATCACGGTGCTTATACCCCACTGAATGTGCATTTTTGTGCCCTTTAGGGAAATAACTAGGAGGGCAATTGCTGGATCCTACTGTTGTTCAGTTCTTAGCTTTTGGAGGACAGACTGTATTCTTTCCAAGAGTGGCTGCAACAACACGCAGGCCCACCAACAATGTAGGAGGGTCCCGGTTTTGGGTTGTTTTTTTTTTTTTTTAGATTTTATTTATTTATTTGACAGAGGTCACAAGTAGGCAGAGAGGCAGGCAGAGAGAGAGGACGAAGCAGACTCCCCGCTGAGCAGAGAGCCCAATGCGGGGCTCAATCTCAGGACCCTGAGACCATGACCTGAACCGAAGGCAGTGGCTTAACCCACTGAGCCACACAGGTGCCCCCGAGGGTTCCACTTTAAACAGAACATTCCCTGCCAGCAATTTCCTAAGGAGGAAATATAAAACCTGTGGGAAAAACTGACTCACTGAGCATCAGGAAAGCAGCCACAGAAATTCAGCCCAGGGTTCCTGACACCAAGTCCCTTGAAGCCAACAGAGTGCCTTTATCCAGGGAAATTCCCAAAGACTCTCCTTCTGACTTCACTACCCATGAAACTGTAGAGAAAATACACCATGTATAACCATATATAGCCGTTTGAGTGAACCTAGGAAGACAAGCATCCCTTTTAAATTGTCCAAGACTCCTTGGAATCATTTTGAATTTTCCCTCTGCCCTCATTGGAACTCTTTGGATTCAAAGACGAATCCATTAGGATACATCACCTTGGACAAAGAAGAAGCCATCATCCAAGTCTCTATCTGACCACAAACAGCCACCTCACTCTAGATGCCAGCCGTTCCACCAGAGCCTAGGCCCAGTGGAGTAAACACTGTTCGATGAAGGAATACTTTCTATGTTCAAAAGGCACACCAAGTCAATCTCACATTCCCTTTCGAATCCAAGGGATTTCCTAGGAAAGAGATGTTCCAAATACCTTTGTAAGCCAGAAATAAACAGAGAAAATGAGATCCCTGCCAGGTGCTCCCTGCAGAGAAACTCAGGAGCTCTGGCACCCGCACGAGATTGCTTACAGCTGGTTCAGTGTGCCATGTGTGAGCTCCACTGGAGACAAGAGAAAAGCCCAGGAAATTTGGGGTGAAAGGGAATTTTTACCTGCCATCCTGGCATGGATGTGACATTGTGACCCACAGGCCTGCTGTTTTCTCTGAACACTGACGTCCTGGGACAAGCTGCATGACTGACTCAGACGCTGACTTCCAAACTTCAGGTCTCATGGAGCCAGAGTGAAGAAGGGTTGTCAGGTGCAGATAAGCAGGCGTCTCCCACCTAAAGCCTGCACACCTGCTCTGATTCCTGGGAGAAGGAGAGACACAGGCTTGTTTCTTAACTGGTCATTCACTTCCCTCTCAAGCTGGTCAATGCCCTTGTCCTTTTTGGAGAAACAAACATACTTTTCCAAACAAACACTCAGCTCCTCGGTTCCAAATGCACCATGAGTCGGGTTTGGTTCCCCTGGCTCCAGAGCCCAACTGGGAGGACCCTCCTGAACCATCCTGACAGCACATTACCAGCAAACCTGGGGAAAGAGGGCACAATGCTGAGTGGGGGACAGGCTCCATCAATTCTTACCACCACCCTTGAGCCTGGAAAAACAGAGACTATACAGCTCACCACTCCGTCCTGTAAAAACAAGCTGTAGTGCCTCACGTTTCAGGGTCTCTCACCGGGCACCTCCGCCCTGCCTTCAGAGCCAGCAAGCTGCACTGACTCCTCTTCAGGTGTGTTTCCCATGGCAGCTCGCCGCTGCCTCCAGTGGTGGCAAGCAGCATCGCCATGCCTTCCAGGGTATCTCACACCACGGCTCACCACTCCCTCCAGTGGAGTGAACTGGCACTGCCGGGCCTTCCATAGACTCATTTTTTTTTTTATTTGTTTATTTACAGCATAACAGTGTTCATTGTTTTGGCATCACACCCAGTGCTCCATGCAGTACGTGCCCTCCCTATTAACCACCACCTGATTCCTCAAACTCCCACCCCACCCTGCCCCTCCAAAACCCTCCGGTTGTTTTTCAGAGTCCATAGTCTCTCATGGTTCATCTCCCCTTCCAGTTTCTCTCAACTCCCTCTCCTCTCCATCTCCCTATGTCCTCCGTGTTATTTGCTATGCTCCACAAATAAGTGAGACCATATGATACATGACTCTCTCTCTGCTTGACTTATTTCGCTCAGCATAATTTCTTCCAGTCCCGTCCATGTTGCTACAAAAGTTGGGTATTCATCCTTTCTGATGGAGGCATAATACTCCATTGCGTATATGTACCACATCTTCCTTATCCATTCATCCGTTGAAGGGCATCTTGGTTCTTTCCACAGTTTGGTGAGCATAGCCATTGCTACAATAAACATTGGGGTACAAATGGCCCTTCTTTTCACTCCATCTGTATCTTTGGGGTAAATACCCAGCAGTGCAATTGCAGGGTCATAGGGAAGCTCTATTTTTAATTTCTTGAGGAATCTCCACACTGTTCTCCAAAGTGGCTGCACCAACTTGCATTCCCACCAACAGTGTAAGAGGGTTCCCCTTTCTCCACATCCTCTCCAACAATCGTTGTTTCCTGTCTTGCTCATTTTGGCCATTCTAACTGGTGTCAGGTGGTATCTCAATGTGGTTTTAATTTGAATCTCCCTGATGGCTAGTGATGATGAACATTTTTTCATGTGTCTGATAGCCATTTGTATGTCTTCGTTGGAGAAGTGTCTGTTCATATCTTCTGCCCATTTTTGGATATGATTATCTGTTTTGTGTGTGTTGAGTTTGAGAAGTTCTTTATAGATCCTGGATATCAACCTTTTGTCTGTACTGTCATTTGCAAATATCTTCTCCCATTCCGTGGGTTGCCTTTTTGTTTAGTGGACTGTTTCCTTTGCTGTGCAGAAGCTTTTGATCTTGATGAAGTGCCAAAAGTTTATTTTCGCTTTTGTTTCCTTTCCTTTGGAGACATATCTTGAAAGAAGTTGCTGTGGCTGATCTCGAAGAGGTTACTGCCTATGTTCTCCTCTAGGATTCTGATGGATTCCTGTCTCATGATGAGGTCTTTTATCCATTTCGAGTGTAAGAGAATGGTTGAGTTTCATTATTCTACATATAGCTGTCCAGTTTTCCCAGCACCATTGATTGAAGAGACTGTCTTTTTTTCCATTGAATATTTTTTCCTGTTTTGTCGAAGATTATTTCACCGTGGAGTTGAGGGTCCATATCTGGGCTCTCCACTCTGTTCCACTGGTCTATGTGTCTGTTTTTATGCCAGGGCCACGCTGTCTTGGTGATCGCAGCTTTGTAGTAAAGCTTGAAATCGGGTAACGTGATGCTGCCAGTTTTGTTTTTGTTTTTCAACATTGCCTTAGCAATTCGGGGTCTCTTCTGATTCCATACAAATTTTAGGATTATTTGCTCCAGCTCTTTGAAAACTACCGGTGGAATTTTGATCGGAATGGCATTAAAAGCATAGATTGCTCTAGGCAGTATAAACATTTTAACAATGTTTATTCTTCCAATCCAAGAGCATGGAATTGTCTTCCATCTTTTTGGGTCTTCTTCAATTTCTTTCATGAGTGTTCTGTAGTTCCTCGAGTACAGGTCCTTTACCTCTTTGGTTAGGTTTATTCCCAGGTATCTTATGGTTCTTGGTGCTATAGTAATTGGAATCGATTCTCTAATTTCCCTTTCTGTATTTTCATTGTTAGTGTATAAGAAAGCCACTGATTTCTGTACATTGACTTTGTATCCTGCCACGTTACTGAATTGCTGTATGAGTCTAGTAGTTTGGGGGTGGAGTCCTTGGGGTTTTCCATATAAAAAATCATGTCATCTGCGAAGAGAGAGAGTTTGACTTCTTCCTTGCCAATTTGGATACCTTTTATTTCTCTTTGTTGTCTGATTGCCGTTGCTAGCACTTCTAATACTATGTTGAACAAGAGTGGTGAGAGTGGGCATCCAAGCCCATTAGAATAACGTCAGACCTTTTCACAGAGACCTGGCAAGCCAGGAAGGGCTGGCAAAATATATTCAGAGTACTAAATGAGAAGAACATGCAACCAAGAATACTCTATCCGGCAAGACTGACATTTAAAATGGATGGAGAGATAAAGAGTTTCCAAGACCGGCAAGGCTTAAAAGACTATGCAACCACCAAGCCGACACTGCAGGAAATATTAAGGGGGTTCCTATAAAAGAGAAAAAATCCCAAGAATATCATTGAACAGAAATATAGAAACAATCTACAGACAGAAAGACTTCAAAGGCAACATGACATGAATCAAAACCTATCTCTCAATAATCACTCTCAATGTGAATGGCCTAAATGCGCCCATAAAACGACACAGGGTTGCAGATTGGATAAAACGACAGGACCCATCCATATGTTGTCTACAAGAGACCCATTTTGAACCTAAGGATACACCCAGACTGAAAGTGAACGGATGGAGAAGCATCTTTCATGCCAATGGGCCTCAAAAGAAGGCCGGGGTAGCGATTCTCATATCAGATAAATTAGATTTTAAACTAAAGACTGTAGTCAGAGATACAGAAGGACACTCCATAATTCTTAAAGGGACTATCCGCCAAGATGATCTAACAATTGTGAATATCTATGCCCCCAATATGGGAGCTCCCAATTCCATAAGAAAACTATTAATCAAGATAAAGAGTCATATTGATATGAATACAATAATAGTAGGAGATCTTCATACGCCTCTCTCAAAAATAGACAGATCATCGAAGCAGAAAATTAAAAAAGAAATAAGAGCATTGAATGAAACATTGGACCAGATGGACCTCATAGACATATACAGAACATTCCACCCTAAAACAACAGAATACACATTCTTCTCAAGTGCACATGGAACCTTCTCCAGAATAGACCACATACTGCGTCACAAGGATTGAGGATGCCTGATACTCATGCTGGGAATCTGCCTGCCACGCAGGGCACCGCTGTGCTGTTTGGAGCTGCGCTGAACCCTCAGAGCTGGAGAAACTTCCATGCACCCCTGAAGTCACCCCCAGGTTATGCGAACGTCTGGACACACACCTAGAGGCTAAGGCCCCGTCTGACACCCGAGCTCAACTCAGCGCACCAGGGCACCTGCCTCTGCACTGGCATATCAGGTCTACCATGGCCCTAGGCCTTAACCCTATCCCTAATTTTGGTTTTCAGGTATCATCCCCAAGAGTCCTGACCCCAAGACCCCAAGATTAAAGAATCCTGAGTGACACCTCAGGACTCTGTCCACCATGCAGGAGGAAACCATGCTGTTTGGAGCTGTGTCGAATCCTCAGAGCGGGAGAAACCTGCACGGTTCACCCGAGGCTATCCCCCACCCTCTGCGCACTATTGGGCCACAAATGTGGAGGCTGGCACTCAGCCTGCCTACCACCCAGGAGGAAACCGTGCCATTTGAAACTGAGTAGAACACTCAGAGTGGGAGAAACTGCATGCCTCCCTGAGCACAACCCCCTCCTTCAGCGGTCCCCTGACCACAAACCTGGACCCTCTCATGCCACCGGACCTCTGCCCTCAATTCATCCCCCTGGGATCCCTTCTCAGTGCCAGCAAATTGGGCCTGCCATGCCCCTGACCCTAACCTTAAGCCTAGGTTGCATTTTCAGTCTTCATCCCCAGAGGCTGGTCCCCCAATTCCTCCATATTTGGACCCCTGAGCCACAACCCAGTGCTCTGTCTGCCACCCGGGAGGAAACCGTTCTGTTTGGAGCTGCACAGAACCATCGGAATGGGAGAAATCTTCATGCTCCCTGAAGCCACCTCCACCTTCGGCCACCCCCCAGGCACAAACCCAGATCGTAATGCACCACCTGACCATGGCCCTCAACTCAGTACCCCAGACATCTAGCCTCGGCACCAGAAGATCCGGCCAGCCATGCCCCTGTGCTCTTTTCCAAGCCCTAGGTTGTGTTTTCAGTCTTCTGTCCTCTGATGATTGACACCAAAGCTCCGCTGATGGGTTACACCTGAACTATACCAGAATATTTCTTGGCCCCCTGAGGCTATCCCACTTTCAGCACCCCCCCGTTCACACCTGGATCTTAACACTCACACTGACCCACGTCCTCAACTCTGCTCCCCAGGTCACTCCTCTCAGGGTGGCCTATTGAGACTGACATGACCCTCAGCCCTAACCAAAACTTAGGTACATTTTCTGTCTTGTGTCCCAAGAATACAGGTACAAAAGCCCCACATATGTGGGACCCCTGAGAAATGCCAGAGGACTCTGTCTTCAACCCAGAAGGAAACAGTAGAATTGGAACTCTGCCAAGGACTGAGAGCAGGAGAAATCTGCCTTTCCCCCCATGGCCACCAACCCGGAGCCTGACTCAGACTGACCCATGTTATCTACTCAGTCCCCGTGAGAGCTCTGCACAGCACCAGCAAATCAGGCCTGTCATGTTGCTGGGACCTAGCCCCAACCCTAGGTTGGGGTTTCATGCTCTGTCCCCAGAGGACTGGCACCCAAGTCCCACGGATGGGGACCCCTGAGCAAGATTTGAGATCTCTGCCTGCCACCCAGAAGGAAACCATACCATTTGGGACTCTGCAAAGGATTCTGAGCAGGAGAAATCTGCCACGCACCACTGAGTTCACCCAGAGTCAGCAGCTGGACACAAACCTGAACCTGACACTTACTCTATCCATCCCTCTGTACTCAGCCCTCTGGATAGCTTGCCACACCACCATCAGATTGGGCCTGCCATGCTCCTAACCCCTAACTGAAGCTTAGTTTGTGTTCTGAGCATTCAATTCCTAGGGGTCTGGCTCCCTACCCCACGGACTGGGGTCACCTTAGCCATACCACAGGAGGAAAGCGTGCCATGTAGACCTCTAGAAAGTATTCAAAGCAGGATAAAATGCCTGCCCATCTGAGCCCATACCAGCAAACCCCCAATTTCAGTGGCCTCTAGGTCACAAACCCTGTGCCTGACCAGAACCAGAACACTCATCCTTCATTCCAGCCTCTAGGAACCACACACACTGTCAGCTGTTTGGGCCTGCAATGTCCTTTGGCCCTAACTCTATCCCTAGCTTGGGTTCTCATGTCTCCGTCCCATAAGGGTGGGCTCCAAAGCCCTAGGATTTGGGGATGCCTGAGCAATACCACAGGACTCAGCCTCACACCCAGATGGAAATCTTTCCATAATGGACTCCAGTAAGTATATAGGTCAGTATAAATATGAAGGCCCATCTGTTTCCATCCCAGTGAACTCCCACATTCAAGGGCTCATGGATTGAAACCCTGAGCCGGACACTCACCCTGACCCATGTCCTCAACTCAGCCCTCCAGGACGCTCACCACACGGTTGGCAATTCAGACCTTCCATTTTCCTAGGTCCTAACCCTAACCCTATTTGGAGTTCTGAGAGGTCCATCTGTAGAGGCCTGGATCCCAAGCCCCGGGTATTGGGAACACTTTAGCAAAACCAGAGGATCAGCCCGCCACACAAAAGGAAACTCCTTTTTTTACTCCAGACTGGATTCAGAGCATGAGACATCTGAATGCAAACCTGAGACAATGTCAGTGAACCTACACTTCCATCCACCCTCTGAAGACAACCCCTGAGCTTGATACACACCCTAAATCTCCATTGTATCTCAGACCTTGTGAAAATCTCCAAAGTTCTGGCTGATTGTATCTTCTAGGCTTCTGGGCCTTAATCCAACGGAAGGTCTAGACATGGGCGAAAATATGAACAGATATTTCTCCAATGATGACACGCATGTGACCCACAGATATATACATAAATGTTCTATATCACATGGCTTCTGGGAAATGCAAATCTAAACCACATTGAGGTGTCCTATCACACCAGGCAGAATGTCTAAAGTTAACAGGACATGAAACCACAAATATTGGTGAGGATGCAGAGAATGGAGAACCCTCCTACACTCCTGGTTGGAATGCAGACTGTTATATCCACTCTGGAAAACAGTACGGGGTTTCCTCAAGAAGTTAAAAGTAAAGTTACCCTAAAACACAGCAATTGCACTACAGGGCTTTTACCACAAAAATAGAGATGTAGGGGAAAGAACTGGCACCTGCACCCCAGTGTTCATCGCAACAATATCCACTCTAGATAAACTATGGAAAGAACCCAGATATCTATGGACAGAGGAATGGATAAAGAAGATGTGGTTCATATATTCAATGGAATATTCCTCAGCCATCAGAAAGGATGAATACTTACCATCACATCAACCTGGATGGGTCTGGAAGATATTATGCTGAGTAAAATATGTCCATGAAAGAAACACAATTATCATAGGGTTTCACTCCTATGTGAAATATCAGAAACAGGGCAGAGAACCGTAGGCAAAGGAAGGGGAAACAGAATGGGAAGTCATCAGAGATGGGGAAAAAACCATGATAGACTCTTAACTATAGCAACCAACTGAGGGTTGCTGGATGGGGGGTGGGGGGGTAACTGGGGTGATGGGCATTAAGGAGGGCACGTGATGCAATACACATCTGATATATTATTTAACACTACATCTGAAAATAATGATGTATGATAAGTTGGCTCATTGAATTCAAATAAAAAATGAAAGAACTCAAATAAACTACCCTAACACTTTGTATGGAATCACAAAAGATACTGAACAACCAGCACAATGTTATGAAGAAAAACAAAGCTGGAGGCGTCACAATTCCATATTTCAAATTATACTACAAAGCTGCATTCATCCTCACAGTATGGGACTGGCAAAAAAAAAAAAATACACACAGTGACCAAGGAAACGGAATAGAAGCTCAGACATCAGCCCACAATCACGTGCCCAATTAATCTTCTGCAAAACAGGCAAAACTATTAAAAGGGAAAAGGACAGTTTCTACAACAAATGGTGTTGGGAAAACTGAACAGCTATGCACAAAACAATGAAATTAGACTGCTTTCTTACACCATATGGACACATAAACTCAAAACAGTTTCAAGACCTCAATGTGAGACCTTAAATCATAAAAATCCTACAAGAGGGCACAGACAGTAACTTCTCTGACATGAACCATACATTTAATAGACATGCCTCCTAAGGCAAAGGAAACAAAAGCAAAAATAAACTACTAGAGCTCCATCAATATAAAAACTTACCGCACAGCAGAACAGCAATGAAAATGTAATAAATAGAATACAACGTACTTAATAGGAGAAGATGTTTGCAAATATCATGTGCAATAAAGGGGTAGTGTCCAAAATATGTAGAACTGATACAACGCAACAACCAAAAAACAAAAAATCCAATTAAAAAATAGACAGAAGACATGAACAGACATTGCTCCAAAGAAGACATACAGATGGCCAACAGTCACGTGAGAAGATGTTCACATCAGCCATCAACAGGAAAATCCAAATGAAAAGGTCCATGAGATATTACCTCATACTATCAGAATGGCTAACAGCACCAGCACAAGAAAACAAATGTTGGGAGGATGTGGGTAAAAGGGAACCCTCTTGCACTGTGGTGGGAATGCTAGCTGCTGCAGTCCCTGTGGAAAACAGTATCACTGTTCCTCAAAACGTTAAATATTAGAACTACCTTATAATCCAGCAATCACACTACCGGGTGATTACCCGACGGATATGAGAACAGTAACTCAAAAGGATACATGTGCCCCTATGTTTCTTGCAACATTAATTACAATATTACAATATGGAAACAATCCAAGTATTTCTTGATAACTTGATAAATGAGATGATAAATGTATACACACACACACACACACACACACACACAGTGCGAAATTACTCAGCCATAAAAAATCTTGCCATTTGCAGACACATGGATGGAGCTAGAGAATACTATCCTAAGTGAAATCAGTCAGTCAGAGAAAGACAAAGGCCTTTGGATGTCACTCTTCCATGGAATTTAGGAAACAAACATACATAAATAAAGGAGAAAGAAGATACAAAACAAAAACCGACTCTGTGGTTACCAGAGTGGAAGTGGATGGAGGGATGAGTGATATAGATGACGGGGACTAAGAGTACAATTTTCTTTTTTTTATTTGTTTATTTTCAGCATAACAGTGTTCACTGTTTTTGCACCACACCCAGTGCTCCATGCAGTACGTGCCCTCCCTATTACCCACCACCTGGTTCCCCAACCTCCCAACCCCCGCCCTTCCAAAACACTCAGGTTGTTTTTCAGAGTCCATAGTCTCTCATGGTTCATCTCCCCTTCCAGGTTCCCTCAACTCCCTCTCCTCTCCATCTCCCCATGTCCTCCGTGTTCTTTGTTATGCTCCACAAATAAGGGAGACCATATGATATTTGACTCTCTCTGCTTGACTTATTTCACTCAGCATAATCTCTTCGAGTCCCTTCCATGTTGCTACAAAAGTTGGGTATTCATCCTTTCTGATGGAGCCATAATACTCCATGGTGTATATGTACCACATCTTCCTTATCCATTCATCCGTTGAAGGGCATCTTGGTTCTTTCCACAGTTTGGCGACCGTGGCCATTGCTGCAATAAACATTGGGGTACAGATGGCTCTTCTTTTCACTCCATCTGTATCTTTGGGGTAAATACCCATCAGTGTAATTGCAGGGTCATAGGGAAGCTCTATTTTTAATTTCTGGAGGAATCTCCACACTGTTCTCCAAAGTGGCTGCACCAACTTGCATTCCCACCAACAGTGTAAGAGGGTTCCACTTTCTCCACATCCTCTCCAACACACGTTGTTTCCTGTCTTGCTAATTGTGGCCTTTCTAACTGGTGTCAAATTATCATATGGTTTCACTTATTTGTGGAGCATAACAAAGAACAAGGAGGACATGGGGAGATGGAGAGGAGAAGGAAGTTGTGGGAAATGGGAAGGGGAGGAGAACCATGAGAGACTATGGACTCTGAAAAAGAACCTGAGGGTCTTGAATGGGTGGGGAGTGAGAGGTTGGGAGAACGAGGTGGTGGGTATTAGGGAGGGCACGTGTTGCATGGAGCACTGGGTGTGGTGCAAAAATAAGGAATACTGTTACGCTGAAAAGAAATAATATAGATAGATAGATAGATAGATAGATAGATATTGAAAGTGAAAAAAAAAAGGAATGTGCCGAACCTACAGAGCAGAAGAAACCAGAATGCCTCCCTGACGCCACCCCCAATACCGGCGCCTCTGAGGAGCAGGAATGAGGAGTCTCACGGTCCTGCAGACTCACGTCCTCAACTCAGGCATCGGGATTGGTCATCACTGTGCCGGCAGATCCGGGCCGCCATGCCCCTGTGACCTAAACCTAACCCTCGGTTGGGTGTTCAGGCTTCAGTCCCCAGAGGACTGGCTCCCTAGCCCTCCAGACTGGGGACCCCATATTCCCAACGTAGGACTCTGGCTGCCACCCATGATGAAACTTGACCACATGGACCTTTGCAGAACGCTCCTTGCCGGAGAAACCTCCATGACCCCTAAAGCCAACCACACCTTCTGAGCACCCCCACACCACAATTCCTTAGCCTTACAGGCCGCCAGAACAATGCCCTCAGCCCAGCCCTCCAGAGAGCCTGAGTCCGTGCTGGCACATCAGGCCTGCCATTCTCCCAGGACCAAACCCTAAGCCTAGGTTGGGTGTTCAGGTTCTAGAACGCTGACACCCAATTCCACCCATGGGTGGGAGCATCAAACTGATGGCATGACTCAGCTTCTCAACCAGCAGGAGATTCCATTTGGTGCTCTCCAACACCCTCAGAGCCCTAGGAACCGGCCAAGCTGCCCTGAGGCCATTCCCGCCATCTTTGCACCTCCAGGCCAAAAACCCAGGGCCTGAGAAGCCTCCGGAGCCCTGCCCTCAACTCAGCCCTTGAGTGAGCCAATATCTGTGCTGGCAGATCCCACATGCCTTCTCCCTAAGACATAACCTTAACGCTAAGCCTAACCCTAATACTAACTCTAGCCCAGGTTGTGTGTTCAGGCATCCCTCCTCCATAGCCTGGTCCCCCAAACGGCCAGATGGGGGACCCCTGAGCTGCACCCCATAATTGCGCCTGATCCCAGGAGGAAACCCTGCCCTTTAGAAATGTGTTGAGCCCGCAGAGCGGGAGAAACCTGCATGCCTCCCAGAGGCCACTGCCACTTCGGGCACACCCAAGGACCAGGAACCAGGACTCTCACAGTGCTACAGACTCGCGCACTCAACTCAGGCATTGGGAAGCATCACCACAGCGCCATCAGATCGGGGCTGCCATGCCCTTACAACCCTACCCTAACCCTAGGTTGGGTGTCAGGCTTCTGTCCCCTGAGGACTGGACCCCTAGCCCTCCAGACTGGGGACCCTGGATTCCCAATGCAGGACTCTGGCTGCCACCCACGATGAAACTGGACCATATGGCCCTGTGCAGTATGCTCCTGGCCACAGAATCCCCCATGCCCCCTAAAGCCACCCACGCCTTCCAAGAAATGCCACACCACAAACCCAGAGCCTGACAGGCCACCAGAGCAATGCCCTCAACTCAGCCCTCCGGAGAACCTGAGCCGCACTGGCAGGCCTGCCATTCTCCCAGGACGAAACCCTAACACTAGGTTGGGTGTTCAGGCATTGGACCCAGAGGCCTGACACCCAATTCCTCCCATGGGTTGAGCATCAGACTGTCGGCAGGACTCAGTTCTCAGCCAGGAGGAGACCTTTTCATTTGGTGTTCTCTCACACCCTCAGAGCAGTAGCAACCAGCCATTCTCCCTTGAGGCCATTCCCACCAGCTTTGCTCCTCCAGGCCAAGAACCCAGGGCCTGAGGAGCCTCCTGAGTCCTGCCCTCAACTCAGCCCTTGGGTGAGCCCGTATCTGTGCTAGCAGATCCGACATGCCCTGTCCCTAAGCCTAACACTAACCATAATACTAAACCTAGCCCAGGTTGTGTGTTCAGGCGTCCATACTCTGACTCCTGGTCCCCAAGGCCCCAGATGGGGGACCCGTGAGCGATACCCCATCATTGAACCTGACACCAGGAGGAAACCATGCTGTTTAGAATTGTGCTGAACCCACAGAGCGGGATAAATTTGAATGTCTCCCTGAGGCCACCCCACTTCCAGCGCCCCCAAGGACCAAGAACCAGGAGTCTCATGGTCCTGCAGACACACCCTCTGAACTCAGGCATTTGGATGGGTCACCACAGCGCCAGCAGATTGGGGCTGCAATGCCCCTACAACCTAACCCTCACAGCAGGACTCACCCTCTCAGCCAGAAGGTGACCTTTCATTTCGTGCTATCTAATGCCCTGAGAATTGTAGAAACTGGCATGCTCCCCTGAGGCGATTTCCAACATCTTTGCCCGTACAGCCCAAAACCCCAGTGCCCGAGGAGCCTCCTGAGTCCCGCCCTCAACTCAGCCCTTGGGTGAGCTGATATCTGTGCTTGCATATCCGACATGCCTTGTCCCTAAGACATAACCTTAACCCTAATCCTAATACTAACCCTAGCCCAGGTTCGTGCTCAGGCATCATCCTCCCACAACTGGTCCTCAAAACCCCAGATAGGGGACCCCTGAGTTGCACCCCATAATTGCACATGATCCCAGCATGAACCATGCCGTTTAGAAATGGGCTGAAGCCACAGAGCAGGAGAAGCCTGCAAGTCTCCCTGAGGCCAAAGCACTTCTGGACCCTCCCAAGGACCGGGAACCAGAGTCTCAAGGTCCTGCAGACATAGCCTCAACTCAGGCATCAGGATGGGTCACCACAGCACCGGCAGATCGGGGTTACCATGCCCCAAAGACTTAACCATAATGCTAGGATGGGTGTTTATGCTTCGATCCACAGAGGCCTGGCTCCCTAGCCGTCCAGACTGGGGACCCTGTATTTGCAATGCTGGACTCCGGCTGCCACCCACAAGGAAAATGGCCCACATGGCCCTGTGCAGTACGCTCCTGGCCGGAGAAACCTCCATGCCCCCTAAAGACACCCACACCTTCCGAGGACCCACACACCACCGCCCAGTGCCTGATGGACCACCAGAGCAATACCCTCAACTCAGCCCTCCGGAGAGCCTGAGTCCGCACTGGCACCTCAGGCCTGCCATGCTCCCAGGACCAAACCCTAATACCCTAGCTCAGGTGGTCAGGCTCTGGACCCCAGAGGCCTGATACCCAATTCCATCCCAGTGGATAGGATCATCAGACTGATGGCAGGACTCAGCCTCTCAGCCAGGAGAATAAATGAAATAAACCATTTCATTTAGTGCTATCTAACACTCTCAGAGCCCTAGAAACCAGCATGCTCCCCTGAGGCCATTCCCACCATCTTTACCTTCTAGGAAAAATACCCAGGGCCTAAGGAGCCTCCTGAGTCCCGCCTTCAACTCAGCCCTTGGGTGAGCCCATATAAGTGTTACCAGATCCAACATGCCTTGTCCCTAAGACATAACCCTAACCCTAATCTTTTTATTTTTTTTAAGATTTTATTCATTTCTTTGACAGAGACAGATCAGAAGAAGGCACAGAGAGGACAAAGCACGCTCCCTGCGGAGAAGAGAGCCTGATGTGGGGCTCGATCCCAGGACCCTGAGATCATGACCTGAGCGGAAGGCAGAGGCTTTAACCAACTGAGCCACCCAGGCACGCCACCTTAACACTAATCTTAACACTAACCCTAACCACAAAACCTAACCCTAACCTCTAAACCTAACATAACAACCTCGGAGCAGTAGAAACGATCATGCTCCCCAGAGGCGATTCCCACCTTCTTTGCCCCTCCAGTCCAAAAATCCAGGGCCTGAGGAGACTCCTGAGTCCCGCCCTCAACACAGCCCTTGGGTGAGTCCATATCTGTGTGGGCAGATCTGACATGCCTTGTCCCTAAGACATACGCCTAACCCTAAGCCTAACCCTAAACCTTACCTCTAACCCTATCCCCTAACTCCTAACCCTAACCCTAACCCTAACCCCTAACAACTAACCCTAACACTCTCCGAACCTCTATCCCTAACCCTAACCCTCCAGACTGGGGATTCCAAAGTCACAACACAGGACTCTGCCTGCCCTCCAGAAAGAAAGGTGCATGAGCACCTAAACACACCCGCCATTGGAAATGCCCCAGACATAATGCCAGATTCTGCCACAACGCCAGATGCATGTCATCCACTCAGCCCTGAGGGAGCCCGCCTCAACACAGCATATCAGCAGCATATCAGAACTGCCATGCCCCTAGGCCTTAACCCTAACCCTAGGTTGGGTGTACAGTCTTCCGTACCCAGAGGCCTAGCCCCCAAACCCGCCAGATTGTGGATGCATGAAACTCACTCTGGCAGTCTGGAGGCTGCCTATGCTGTTACAGTGCCATTTGGAGCTACTTAGACCTCAGAGCAAAAGATAACTTCATGCCCCCCAAGGCAAGCCCCAGCATCTGAGCCCCTCCTGAACACAAACCCAGATTCACACTAGCCACCTATCACCGACCCTCAACTCAGGCCACCGGGGAGTCCGCCTCAGCACTGGCAGATTGGGCCTGTCGTGCCCCAAGACCTCAACCTTAGTTTGAGTTTCCAGGCTTCCATCCCAAGATGCCTAGCCTCCAGGCCCCCTGGATTAAGGACCCCTGAGTGACATTGCAGGACTCCAACAGCCACGCAGGATGAAACCTTGCAGTTTGGAGCTGCTGAATACTCAGAGGGTGAGAAACCTTCAAGCCCCCGTAAAGCTATCCGCACAATTTGCAGCACCCCAGGCCAGAAAGCTGTTTTCTATGAAGCTACTGGACACATGCCCTCAACTCAGCCCTGAGGGGAGCCCATCTCAGCGCCGGCAGATTGGGCCTGCCATGACCCTAGACCCTAACCCTAACCCTAGGTGGGGTATACAGCCTTCCGTGCCCAGAGGCCTGTACCCCAAGCCCATCAGACTGGGGATGACTGAGACTCCCGCCAGCACTCCTCCAGCCTCCTAGGGAAAAATGGTGCCATTTGGAACTGTGCAGGAACCTCAGAGCAGGAGAAAGCTGCATGCCCCCCAAGAACACCACTAGCTTCTTTGCCCCCACAAACACAAACACAGACCTCAAGTCCTGCCTGATTCCCACCCTCCATTCGGCCTATCCAGGAGACCACCTCAATTGCAGCAGATCGGGCCTGCCATGTCCCTAAGCCTTAACCCTAACCCTAGTTTGGATTTTCAGGCTTCCATCCCAAGAGGCCTGGCCCCCACGCCCCCCAGATTAAGGACTTCTGAGCAACACCACAGGACACAGCCTGTCACACAAGTGGAAACCTTGTGGTTTGGAGCTGCAATGAACCCTCAGATGGGGAGAAACTTTCATGCCACCCTAAAGCCACCCCAATAATCAACAGCCACTCTGGCCATAGAGCTGGATTCCATCCCGCCACCAAATGCATACCCTCAACTCAGCCCATACGGGATCCCGCCTCAGCACTGGCAGATCGGGCCTGCCATTGCCCCTAGGCCCTAACCCTAACACAAGTTTGGGTGTTCAGTCTTCCATGCTGAGGGTCCAGGCAACAAAATCCCCTGGATTAAGGAATCTTGACATACACCTCAGGACTCCGCTTGCCACACAGTAGGAACCTGTGCCTTGGAGTTGTGCTGAACCCTCAGAGGGGGAGAAACTTGCCCCTCTAAAGGCACTCCCATCATCTGCACCCGTCCCCCCGGCCATAAACCAGATTCTGCTGAGCTGCCGGATGCATGCCATAAATTCAGACCCTAGGGCGCCCCACCTCAACATAAGCAGATCGGGCCACCATGCCCCTAGGCCCTTACCAGAACCCCTCTTTAGGTTTTCAGGCTTCCATCCCAGGGGGCCTGCCTCCCATGTCCCCCCAGATTAAGGTCTACTGAGCGCCACCACGGGACTCCACCTGGCACTCATGAGGAAAACTTGTGGTTTAGAGCTGCACTGAACACTCAGACGGGGAGAAACCTGCAAACCCCCGTAATGCCACCCCACCATGAGTCACCCCCATGGCCATAAAACCAGATTCTCCTGCGATGCCAGATCTATGCCCTCAACTCGACCCTTAGGGAGCCCGCATCAGCACCGGCACATTGGACCTGCCATGCCCTTCGGCCCTAACCATAAACCTAGGTGGGGTGTACAGGCTTTCATGAACAGAGGCCTGTCCCCCAATCCCGCCAGATTGGGCACCTCCGAGATTCATGCCAGTAGAGATTAAGGATTCCTCAGTGACACCCCAGGACTGCGTCTGCCACACAGGAGGAAACCTTGCCATTTGGAGCTCTGCAGAACCCTCAGGGTAGGAGAAACCTGCATGCAACCCTGAGGTCAAGCCCAGCTTCTGTGGCATCCCTGGACACAAACTCTGAGTCTGACATGCCACCTGATACCCACCCTGAAGTCAGCCCACCAGGGAGCCGACCTCAGCAGTAGCAGATTGAGCATGCCATGCCCCTACGCCCTTACCGTAGCTCTAGTTTCTGATTTCGGGCTTCCATCCCAAGAGGCCTGGCCCCCAAACTCCCCAGATTCAGGACCCCCCTGTAACAAGGCAGAAACCTGAATGCCATGCAGGGGGAAGCCATGACATTTGGAGCTCCAAAGTTTCCTCAGAGAGGGAGAAACCAGCATGCCCCTATAAAGCCACCCCCACGATCAGCCGTCCCTCTGGCCAGAAACCCTGACTCTTCTGCATTGCAGGATGCATTTCCTCAACTCAGTTCTGAGGGTATCTCACCTCTGTGTCGGCTGATCAGGCCTGTCCTGCCCAGCCCATTACCCTTAACCCTATGTTGCATTTTCAGGCTTCCTTCCCCAGGGGCCTATCCACCAAGCCCTCTAGATTGGTAAACTTGGAGCCACACTGTAGGAGTCCCCATGCCACCCAGCAGGAAACTTGTCCCTTTGGAGCTGTGCAGAACCCTCAGAGCCAGAGAAACCTGCATGACCCCATTAGGACTCCCCCACATTCTGCAGCCCCTGGCCACAAACCCAGAGCCTGATTCACCACCTGACCCCCATTCTCAACTCAGCTCCTTGGGGAACTCACCTCAACACCAGAAGTTCGGGCCTGCCACGCCACTAGCGCAGCTCTGCTCATGGACACCACCAGCTCTAGGCAGACCTAGAACTCCCCTGTCTGCGGCAAAGCTCTGGGATCCCCCCTCCTTCGTCCCAATTTACACTGGCCCAGGCATTCATGAGAAAGGGGAAGGCTACCTCTTGAATGCTTAATACCTCCTTTCCTCTTCAGCCCTATTTTTCTCCACTTACCTTTGCACCTGGGCAAACTGAAAGTAACATATCAATGGAACATGTACATGCTCTGAGATCTAAATCTTTCATGGCAACTTTCTGAGGGCTCCTTATGCAATAGGAAACTAGTGTATCCTGCCACAGAGTGTTTCATAATGAACAGCTACAGAACAGGAGAGCAAAAGTCATTCCAGTTTTACCTCAGTCTTCATGAAGTAGAACATGGTCTTCTTTTCTTCATTGACTTCAATTCCAATTCGTTTCCATGCAATGTTCATTCCTCTCCTTCAGGGGTAGGATTTTGTGATTCCTCACCTGCATAGAACACCCAGAGCTCATCACAACAAGTACTCTCCCTAATAGCTGTCACCCACTCAACCCTTCGCCCCACACCCCTGCCCCCTAGCAACCCTCGATTTTGCTCTAGGTTAGAGTCTGTTTCCTCATTGGCCTTTCTCTCCTCACTATGTTCATCTGTTTTCTTTCTGAAATTCCATAGAGGTCAAGATATAGGCTATTGGTCTTTCCTTACTGATTTTACTTAGCTAAATCCACTGTAGATCCATCCACATCCTTGCAGATGGTAAGATTTCATCCTTTTTGAACCTGGATCCTATTCCATTAAGAAGATGTGGGAGAATGAATATACATACACACACACACACACACACACACATATGATATATACAAGTGATATATATATATATCACTCATCAGTGAATGGACATTTGGTCTCCCTCCATTGTTTTACAATGGTTGAAAATGCTGCTGTAAATATCACGGTGCTTATACCCCACTGAATGTGCATTTTTGTGCCCTTTAGGGAAATAACTAGGAGGGCAATTGCTGGATCCTACTGTTGTTCAGTTCTTAGCTTTTGGAGGACAGACTGTATTCTTTCCAAGAGTGGCTGCAACAACACGCATGCCCACCAACAATGTAGGAGGGTTCCGGTTTTGGGTTTTTTTTTTTTTAGATTTTATTTATTTATTTGACAGAGGACACAAGTAGGCAGAGAGGCAGGCAGAGAGAGAGGACGAAGCAGACTCCCCGCTGAGCAGAGAGCCCAATGCGGGGCTCAATCTCAGGACCCTGAGACCATGACCTGAGCCGAAGGCAGTGGCTTAACCCACTGAGCCACACAGGTGCCCCCGAGGGTTCCACTTTAAACAGAACATTCCCTGCCAGCAATTTCCTAAGGAGGAAATATAAAACCTGTGGGAAACCCTGACTCACTGAGCATCAGGAAAGCAGCCACAGAAATTCAGCCCAGGGTTCCTGACACCAAGTCCCTTGAAGCCAACAGAGTGCCTTTATCCAGGGAAATTCCCAAAGACTCTCCTTCTGACTTCACTACCCATGAAACTGCAGAGAAAATACAGCATGTCCAACCATATATAGCCGTTTGAGTGAACCTAGGAAGACAAGCATCCCTTTTAAATTGTCCAAGACTCCTTGGAATCATTTTGAATTTTCCCTCTGCCCTCATTGGAACTCTTTGGATTCAAAGACGAATCCATTAGGATACATCACCTTGGACAAAGAAGAAGCCATCATCCAAGTCTCTATCTGACCACAAACAGCCACCTCACTCTAGATGCCAGCCGTTCCACCAGAGTCTAGGCCCAGTGGAGTAAACACTGTTCGATGAAGGAATACTTTCTATGTTCAAAAGGCACACCAAGTCAATCTCACCTTCCCTTTCGAATCCAAGGGATTTCCTAGGAAAGAGATGTTCCGAATACCTTTGTAAGCCAGAAATAAACAGAGAAAATGAGATCCCTGCCAGGTGCTCCCTGCAGAGAAACTCAGGAGCTCTGGCACCCGCACGAGATTGCTTACAGCTGGTTCAGTGTGCCATTTGTGAGCTCCACTGGAGACAAGAGAAAAGCCCAGGAAATTTGGGGTGAAAGGGAATTTTTACCTGCCATCCTGGCATGGATGTGACATTGTGACCCACAGGCCTGCTGTTTTCTCTGAACACTGACGTCCTGGGACCAGCTGCGTGACTGACTCAGACGCTGACTTCCAAACTTCAGGTCTCATGGAGCCAGAGTGAAGAAGGGTTGTCAGGTGCAGATAAGCAGGCGTCTCCCACCTAAAGCCTGCACACCTGCTCTGATTCCTGGGAGAAGGAGAGACACAGGCTTGTTTCTTAACTGGTCATTCACTTCCCTCTCAAGCTGGTCAATGCCCTTGTCCTTTTTGGAGAAACAAACATACTTTTCCAAACAAACACTCAGCTCCTCGGTTCCAAATGCACCATGAGTCGGGTTTGGTTCCCCTGGCTCCAGAGCCCAACTGGGAGGACCCTCCTGAACCATCCTGACAGCACATTACCAGCAAACCTGGGGAAAGAGGGCACAATGCTGAGTGGGGGACAGGCTCCATCAATTCTTACCACCACCCTTGAGCCTGGAGAAACAGAGACTATACAGCTCACCACTCCGTCCTGTAAAAATAAGCTGTAGTGCCTCACGTTTCAGGGTCTCTCACCGGGCACCTCCGCCCTGCCTTCAGAGCCAGCAGGCTGCACGGACTCCTCTTCAGGTGTGTTTCCCATGGCAGCTCGCCGCTGCCTCCAGTGGTGGCAAGCAGCATCGCCATGCCTTCCAGGGTATCTCACACCACTGCTAACCACTCCCTCCAGTGGAGTGAACTGGCACTGCCGGGCCTTCCATAGACTCATTTTTTTTTTATTTGTTTATTTACAGCATAACAGTGTTCATTGTTTTGGCATCACACCCAGTGCTCCATGCAGTACGTGCCCTCCCTATTAACCACCACCTGATTCCTCAAACTCCCACCCCACCCTGCCCCTCCAAAACCCTCTGGTTGTTTTTCAGAGTCCATAGTCTCTCATGGTTCATCTCCCCTTCCAGTTTCTCTCAACTCCCTCTCCGCTCCATCTCCCTATGTCCTCCGTGTTATTTGCTATGCTCCACAAATAAGTGAGACCATATGATACATGACTCTCTCTCTGCTTGACTTATTTCGCTCAGCATAATTTCTTCCAGTCCCGTCCATGTTGCTACAAAAGTTGGGTATTCATCCTTTCTGATGGAGGCATAATACTCCATTGTGTATATGTACCACATCTTCCTTATCCATTCATCCGTTGAAGGGCATCTTGGTTCTTTCCACAGTTTGGTGAGCATAGCCATTGCTACAATAAACATTGGGGTACAGATGGCCCTTCTTTTCACTCCATCTGTATCTTTGGGGTAAATACCCATCAGTGCAATTGCAGGGTCATAGGGAAGCTCTATTCTTAATTTCTTCAGGAATCTCCACACTGTTCTCCAAAGTGGCTGCACCAACTTGCATTCCCACCAACAGTGTAAGAGGGTTCCCCTTTCTCCACATCCTCTCCAACACACGTTGTTTCCTGTCTTGCTCATTTTGGCCATTCTAACTGGTGTCAGGTGGTATCTCAATGTGGTTTTCATTTGAATCTCCCTGATGGCTAGTGATGATGAACATTTTTTCATGTGTCTGATAGCCATTTGTATGTCTTCGTTGGAGAAGTGTCTGTTCATATCTTCTGCCCATTTTTGGATATGATTATCTGTTTTGTGTGTGTTGAGTTTGAGAAGTTCTTTATAGATCCTGGATCTCAACCTTTTGTCTGTACTGTCATTTGCAAATATCTTCTCCCATTCCGTGGGTTGCCTTTTTGTTTGGTGGACTGTTTCCTTTGCTGTGCAGAAGCTTTTGATCTTGATGAAGTGCCAAAAGTTTATTTTTGCTTTTGTTTCCTTGGCCTTTGGAGACATATCTTGAAAGAAGTTGCTGTGGCTGATATCGAAGAGGTTACTGCCTATGTTCTCCTCTAGGATTCTGATGGATTCCTGTCTCATGATGAGGTCTTTTATCCATTTCGAGTGTAAGAGAATGGTTGAGTTTCATTATTCTACATATAGCTGTCCAGGTTTCCCAGCACCATTGATTGAAGGGACTGTCTTTTTTTCCATTGAATATTTTTTCCTGTTTTGTCGAAGATTATTTCACCGTGGAGTTGAGGGTCCATATCTGGGCTTTCCACTCTGTTCCACTGGTCTATGTGTCTGTTTTTATGCCAGGACCACGCTGTCTTGGTGATCGCAGCTTTGTAGTAAAGCTTGAAATCGGGTAACGTGATGCCGCCAGTTTTGTTTTTGTTTTTCAACATTTCCTTAGCAATTCGGGGTCTCTTCTGATTCCATACAAATTTTAGGATTATTTGCTCCAGCTCTTTCAAAACTACCGGTGGAATTTTGATTGGAATGGCATTAAAAGCATAGATTGCTCTAGGCAGTATAAACATTTTAACAATGTTTATTCTTCCAATCCAAGAGCATGGAATTGTCTTCCATCTTTTTGGGTCTTCTTCAATTTCTTTCATGAGTGTTCTGTAGTTCCTCGAGTACAGATCCTTTACCTCTTTGGTTAGGTTTATTCCCAGGTATCTTATGGTTCTTGGTGCTATAGTAAATGGAATCGATTCTCTAATTTCCCTTTCTGTATTTTCACTGTTAGTGTATAAGAAAGCCACTGATTTCTGTACATTGACTTTGTATCCTGCCACGTTACTGAATTGCTGTATGAGTCTAGTAGTTTGGGGGTGGAGTCTTTGGGGTTTTCCATATACAAAATCATGTCATCTGCGAAGAGAGAGAGTTTGACTTCTTCCTTGCCAATTTGGATACCTTTTATTTCTCTTTGTTGTCTGATTGCCGTTGCTAGGACTTCTAATACTATGTTGAACAAGAGTGGTGAGAGTGGGCATCCAAGCCCATTAGAATAACGTCAGACCTTTTCACAGAGACCTGGCAAGCCAGGAAGGGCTGGCAAAATATATTCAGAGTACTAAATGAGAAGAACATGCAACCAAGAATACTCTATCCGGCAAGACTGACATTTAAAATGGATGGAGAGATAAAGAGTTTCCAAGACCGGCAAGGCTTAAAAGACTATGCAACCACCAAGCCCACACTGCAGGAAATATTAAGGGGGGTCCTATAAAAGAGAAAAAATCCCAAGGATATCATTGAACAGAAATATAGAAACAATCTACAGACAGAAAGACTTCAAAGGCAACATGACATGAATCAAAACCTATCTCTCAATAATCACTCTCAATGTGAATGGCCTAAATGCGCCCATAAAACGACACAGGGTTGCAGATTGGATAAAACGACAGGACCCATCCATATGTTGTCTACAAGAGACCCATTTTGAACCTAAGGATACACCCAGACTGAAAGTGAACGGATGGAGAAGCATCTTTCATGCCAATGGGCCTCAAAAGAAGGCCGGGGTAGCGATTCTCATATCAGATAAATTAGATTTTAAACTAAAGACTGTAGTCAGAGATACAGAAGGACACTCCATAATTCTTAAAGGGACTATCCGCCAAGATGATCTAACAATTGTGAATATCTATGCCCCCAATATGGGAGCTCCCAATTCCATAAGAAAACTATTAATCAAGATAAAGAGTCATATTGATATGAATACAATAATAGTAGGAGATCTTCATACGCCTCTCTCAAAAATAGACAGATCATCGAAGCAGAAAATTAAAAAAGAAATAAGAGCATTGAATGAAACATTGGACCAGATGGACCTCATAGACATATACAGAACATTCCACCCTAAAACAACAGAATACTCATTCTTCTCAAGTGCACATGGAACCTTCTCCAGAATAGACCACATACTGCGTCACAAGGATTGAGGATGCCTGATACTCATGCTGGGAATCTGCCTGCTACGCAGGGCACCGCTGTGCTGTTTGGAGCTGCGCTAAACCCTCAGAGCTGGAGAAACTTCCATGCACCCCTGAAGTCACCCCCAGGTTATGCAAACGTCTGGACACACACCCAGAGGCTAATGCCCTGTCTGACACCCGAACTCAACTCAGCGCACCAGGGCACCTGCCTCTGCACTGGCATATCAGGTCTACCATGGCCCTAGGCCTTAACCCTATCCCTAATTTTGGTTTTCAGGTATCATCCCCAAGAGTCCTGACCCCAAGACCCCAAGATTAAAGAATCCTGAGTGACACCTCAGGACTCTGTCCACCATGCAGGAGGAAACCATGCTGTTTGGAGCTGTGTCGAATCCTCAGAGTGGGAGAAACCTGCACGGTTCACCTGAGGCTATCCCCCACCCTCTGCACACTATTGGGCCACAAATGTGGAGGCTGGCACTCAGCCTGCCTACCACCCAGGAGGAAACCGTGCCATTTGAAACAGAGTAGAACACTCAGAGTGGGAGAAACTGCATGCCTCCCTGAGCACAACCACTCCTTCAGCGGTCCCCTGACCACAAACCTGGACCCTCTCATGCCACCGGACCTCTGCCCTCAATTCATCCCCCCGGGATCCCTTCTCAGTGCCAGCAAATTGGGCCTGCCATGCCCCTGACCCTAACCTTAAGCCTAGGTTGCATTTTCAGTCTTCATCCCCAGAGGCTGGTCCCCCAATTCCTCCATATTTGGACCCCTGAGCCACAACCCAGTGCTCTGTCTGCCACCCGGGAGGAAACCGTTCTGTTTGGAGCTGCACAGAACCATCGGAACGGGAGAAATCTTCATGCTCCCTGAAGCCACCTCCACCTTCGGCCACCCCCCAGGCACAAACCCAGATCGTAATGCACCACCTGACCATGGCCCTCAACTCAGTACCCCAGACATCTAGCCTCGGCACCAGCAGATCAGGCCAGCCATGCCCCTGTGCTCTTTACCAAGCCCTAGGTTGTGTTTTCAGTCTTCTGTCCTCTGATGATTGACACCAAAGCTCCGCTGATGGGTTACACCTGAACTATACCAGAATATTTCTTGGCCCCCTGAGGCTATCCCACTTTCAGCACCCCCCGTTCACACCTGGATCTTAACACTCACACTGACCCACGTCCTCAACTCTGCTCCCCAGGTCACTCCTCTCAGGGTGGACTATTGAGACTGACATGACCCTCAGCCCTAACCAAAACTTAGGTACATTTTCTGTCTTGTGTCCCAAGAATACAGGTACCAAAGCCCCACATATGTGGGACCCCTGAGAAATGCCAGAGGACTCTGTCTTCAACCCAGAAGGAAACAGTAGAATTGGAACTCTGCCAAGGACTGAGAGCAGGAGAAATCTGCCTTTCCCCCCATGGCCACCAACCCGGAGCCTGACTCAGACTGACCCATGTTCTCTACTCAGTCCCCGTGAGAGCTCTGCACAGCACCAGCAAATCAGGCCTGTCATGTTGCTGGGACCTAGACCTAACCCTAGGTTGGGGTTTCATGCTCTGTCCCCAGAGGACTGGCACCCAAGTCCCACGGATGGGGACCCCTGAGCAAGATTTGAGATCTCTGCCTGCCACCCAGAAGGAAACCATACCATTTGGGACTCTGCAAAGGATTCTGAGCAGGAGAAATCTGCCACGCACCACTGAGTTCACCCAGAGTCAGCAGCTGGACACAAACCTGAACCTGACACTTACTCTATCCATCCCTCTGTACTCAGCCCTCTGGATAGCTTGCCACACCACCATCAGATTGGGCCTGCCATGCTCCTAACCCCTAACTGAAGCTTAGTTTGTGTTCTGAGCATTCAATTCCTAGGGGTCTGGCTCCCTACCCCACGGACTGGGGTCACCTTAGCCATACCACAGGAGGAAAGTGTGCCATGTAGACCTCTAGAAAGTATTCAAAGCAGGATAAAATGCCTGCCCATCTGAGCCTATACCAGCAAACCCCCAATGTCAGTGGCCTCTAGGTCACAAACCCTGTGCCTGACCAGAACCAGAACACTGATCCTTAATTCCAGCCTCTAGGAACCACACACACTGTCAGCTGTTTGGGCCTGCAATGTCCTTTGGCCCTAACTCTATCCCTAGCTTGGGTTCTCATGTCTCCGTCCCATAAGGGTGGGCTCCAAAGCCCTAGGATTTGGGGATGCCTGAGCAATACCACAGGACTCAGCCTCACACCCAGATGGAAATCTTTCCATAATGGACTCCAGTAAGTATATAGGTCAGTATAAATATGAAGGCCCATCTGTTTCCATCCCAGTGAACTCCCACATTCAAGGGCTCATGGATTGAAACCCTGAGCCGGACACTCACCCTGACCCATGTCCTCAACTCAGCCCTCCAGGACGCTCACCACACGGTTGGCAATTCAGACCTTCCATTTTCCTAGGTCCTAACCCTAACCCTATTTGGAGTTCTGAGAGGTCCATCTGTAGAGGCCTGGATCCCAAGCCCCGGGTATTGGGAACACTTTAGCAAAACCAGAGGATCAGCCCGCCACACAAAAGGAAACTCCTTTTTTTACTCCAGACTGGATTCAGAGCATGAGACATCTGAATGCAAACCTGAGACAATGTCAGTGAACCTACACTTCCATCCACCCTCTGAAGACAATCCCTGAGCTTGATACACACCCTAAATCTCCATTGTATCTCAGACCTTGTGAAAATCTCCACAGTTCTGGCTGATTGTATCTTCGAGGCTTCTGGGCCTTAATCCAACGGAAGGTCTAGACATGGGCGAAAATATGAACAGATATTTCTCCAATGATGACACGCATGTGACCAACAGATATATACATAAATGTTCTATATCACATGGCTTCTGGGAAATGCAAATCTAAACCACATTGAGGTGTCCTATCACACCAGGCAGAATGTCCAAAGTTAACAGGACATGAAACCACAAATATTGGTGAGGATGCAGAGAATGGAGAACCCTCCTACACTCCTGGTTGGAATGCAGACTGTTATATCCACTCTGGAAAACAGTACGGGGTTTCCTCAAGAAGTTAAAAGTAACGTTACCCTAAAACACAGCAATTTCACTACAGGGCTTTTACCACAAAAATAGAGATGTAGGGGAAAGAACTGGCACCTGCACCTCAGTGTTCATCGCAACAATATCCAATCTAGATAAACTATGGAAAGAACCCAGATATCTATGGACAGAGGAATGGATAAAGAAGATGTGGTTCATATATTCAATGGAATATTCCTCAGCCATCAGAAAGGATGAATACTTACCATCACATCAACCTGGATGGGTCTGGAAGATATTATGCTGAGTAAAATATGTCCATGAAAGAAACACAATTATCATAGGGTTTCACTCTTATGTGAAATATCAGAAACAGGGCAGAGAACCGTAGGCAAAGGAAGGGGAAACAGAATGGGAAGTCATCAGAGATGGGGAAAAAACCATGATAGACTCTTAACTATAGCAACCAACTGAGGGTTGCTGGATGGGGGGTGGGGGGGTAACTGGGGTTATGGGCATTAAGGAGGGCACGTGATGCAATACACATCTGATATGTTATTTAACACTACATCTGAAAATAATGATGTATGATAAGTTGGCTCATTGAATTCAAATAAAAAATGAAAGAACTCAAATAAACTACCCTAACACTTTGTATGGAATCACAAAAACACTGAACAACCAGCACAATGTTATGAAGAAAAACAAAGCTGGAGGCATCACAATTCCATATTTCAAATTATACTACAAAGCTGCGTTCATCCTCACAGTATGGGACTGGCAAAAAAAAAAAAAATACACACAGTGACCAAGGAAACGGAATAGAAGCTCAGACATCAGCCCACAATCACGTGCCCAATTAATCTTCTGCAAAACAGGCAAAACTATTAAAAGGGAAAAGGACAGTTTCTACAACAAATGGTGTTGGGAAAACTGAACAGCTATGCACAAAACAATGAAATTAGACTGCTTTCTTACACCATATGGACAAATAAACTGAAAACAGTTTCAAGACCTCAATGTGAGACCTTAAATCATAAAAGTCCTACAAGAGGGCACAAACAGTAACTTCTCTGACATGAACCATACATTTAATAGACATGCCTCCTAAGGCAAAGGAAACAAAAGCAAAAATAAACTACTAGAGCTCCATCAATAAAAAACTTACCGCACAGCAGAACAGCAATGAAAATGTAATAAATAGAATACAACGTACTTAAGAGGAGAAGATGTTTGCAAATATCATGTGCAATAAAGGGGTAGTGTCCAAAATATGTAGAACTGATACAACGCAACAACCAAAAAACAAAAAATCCAATTAAAAAATAGACAGAAGACATGAACAGACATTGCTCCAAAGAAGACATACAGATGGCCAACAGTCACGTGAGAAGATGTTCACATCAGCCATCAACAGGAAAATCCAAATGAAAAGGTCCGTGAGATATTACCTCATACTATCAGAATGGCTAACAGCACCAGCACAAGAAAACAAATGTTGGGAGGATGTGGGTAAAAGGGAACCCTCTTGCACTGTGGTGGGAATGCTAGCTGCGGCAGACCCTGTGGAAAACAGTATCACTGTTCCTCAAAACGTTAAATATTAGAACTACCTTATAATCCAGCAATCACACTACCGGGTGATTACCCGACGAATATGAGAACAGTAAATCAAAAGGATACATGTGCCCCTATGTTTCATGCAACATTAATTAAAATATTACAATATGGAAACAATCCAAGTATTTCTTGAAAACATGATAAATGAGATGATAAATGTACACACACACACACACACACACACACACACACACAGTGCGAAATTACTCAGCCATAAAAAATCTTGCCATTTGCAGACACATGGATGGAGCTAGAGAATACTATCCTAAGTGAAATCAGTCAGTCAGAGAAAGACAAAGGCCTTTGGATGTCACTCTTCCATGGAATTTAGGAAACAAACATACATAAATAAAGGAGAAAGAAGATACAAAACAAAAACCGACTCAGTGGTTACCAGAGTGGAAGTGGATGGAGGGATGAGTGATATAGATGACGGGGTCTAAGAGTACAATTTTCTTTTTTTTTTTTTGTTTATTTTCAGCATAACAGTGTTCACTGTTTTTGCACCACACCCAGTGCTCCATGCAGTACGTGCCCTCCCTATTACCCACCACCTGGTTCCCCAACCTCCCAACCCCCGCCCTTCCAAAACACTCAGGTTGTTTTTCAGAGTCCATAGTCTCTCATGGTTCATCTCCCCTTCCAGGTTCCCTCAACTCCCTCTCCTCTCCATCTCCCCATGTCCTCCATGTTCTTTGTTATGCTCCACAAATAAGGGAGACCATATGATATTTGACTCTCTCTGCTTGACTTATTTCACTCAGCATAATCTCTTCCACGCCCGTCCATGTTGCTACAAAAGTTGGGTATTCATCCTTTCTGATGGAGGCATAATACTCCATTGTGTATATGGACCACATCTTCCTTATCCATTCATCCGTTGAAGGGCATCTTGGTTCTTTCCACAGTTTGGCGACCGTGGCCATTGCTGCAATAAACATTGGGGTACAGATGGCTCTTCTTTTCACTCCATCTGTATCTTTGGGGTAAATACCCATCAGTGTAATTGCAGGGTCATAGGGAAGCTCTATTTTTAATTTCTTGAGTCATCTGCACACTGTTCTCCAAAGTGGCTGCACTAAATGGCAGTCTCACCAACAGTGTAACAGGGTTCCACTTTCTCGACATCCTCTCCAACAAACGTTATTTCCTGTCTTCCTAATTTTGGACATTCTAACTGGTGTCAGGTGGTATCTCAATGTAGTTTTAATCAGAATCTCCCTGATGGCGAGGCAGACGCCTCCCTCTCCACAGATTCTGGGGGTCTCACCTTGGCGGTGGCAGCTGGGGCCAGGCCTGCCATGAAATCCGGGCCCGGACCCAGGCCTGCTTGTTCAGACTTCCATTGCCAGGGGCCTGTACCTAGGGCCTCACACCGGGAATCCTGAGTCCTGGGCCACAAGTCCGCCACAGTCCCAGAGACAATGGTGCCTTTCGCGGCTGCATCCCAGCCGAGGAGTGAGAGATCAATTCGTTCCCCCACAGAGGCCAGACCCCTCCAAGGGCGCCCCGGGGGCCTACCACGGCGAAGGCGGACGCCCGGCCACAGCCCCTCCATTAACTCTGCTCGGGGAAAACTCCCCGGCACCGGGACCGCCGACCGCGCCCCATCGTCACGGCTCGTTTTCCGGGTGGCCGCGACATGCCCCAAGAGAGAAAGGGCCCTGGTCCACACGGAACTGGGCGGTCAGAATGGCTGCCGAAAGCCGGCCAATTCTCACGAGCGTTCTGCCCAAATCGGGACCGATTTGGGCAGAACGCTCGTGAGAATTGGCCGGAAAACGCCCGGCGAACACACTTCGGGCACCACAGGGCCGCATGGCGGCCCCCCCGGGGCCCTGTCTGGGATCGCGTGTCGTCGCGTACCGGCACCGCCAGGAGGAGCTCCGGGAGGCGTGCCCCGGGGAGGCCGACGCCCCCCGCTCCGCAGCCTCCGGGGGTCCCCTCCCTGGCGCCGGCAGCTGGGGCCGGGCCAGCCCCGAAAGCCGGGCCCGGGCCCGGGCCTGCTTGCTCAGCCTTCCGTTGCCAGGGGCCTGAGCCTGGGGGCCTCCCCACGGGGAAACCTGAGTCCCGCGCCACGAGTCCCCCGACCGTCCCAGCGACAACGGCACCTTTCGCGACTTCGTTCCAGCCGTGGAGTGAGAGATCTATCCATTCCCCCACAGTGGCCAGCACCCTCCACGGGCGCCCCGGCCGTCCGCCACGGCGGAGGCAGACGCCCAGCCACGGCGCCTCCATCAACTCTGCTCGGGGAAAACTCCCAGGCGCCGGGGCCGCCGGCCGCGCCCCAACCTCACGGTTCGTTTCCCGGGTGGCCGCGACATGCCCCGAGCGAGAACGGGCCCTGCTGCACGCGGAACTGGGCGCTCACCAGGGCTGCCCAACGCCGGCCAATTCTCACGAGCGTTCTGCCCAAATCGATCCCGATTTGGGCGAACACACTTCGGGCACCACAGGGCCGCAAGGCCGCTCCCCGGGGCCCTGTCCTGGATCCCGTGTCGTCGCGTTCCGGCACCGCCAGGTGGAGCTCCGGGAGGCGGGCCCCGTAGAGGCCGACGCCTCCCGCTCCTCAGCCTCCGGGGGTCCCCTCCCCGGCGCTGGTAGCCGGGGCTGGGCCAGCCCCGAAACCCGGGCTCGGGTCAGGCCTGCTTGCTCAGCCTTCCGTTGCCAGGGGCCTGAGCCTGGGGGCATCCCCATGGGGAACCCTGCGTCCCGCGCCACGAGTCCCCCGACTGACCCGGCGACAACGGCATCTTTCGCGGCTTCTTCCAGCCGTGGATTGAGAGATCAATCCGTTTCCCCACGGAGGCAGGCCCCCCCAACGTGCGCCCTGGCCGCCCAAACGGCAGAGGCGGACGCCCGGCCACGGCGCCTCCATCAACTCTGCTCGGGGAAAACTCCCGGGCACCGGGGCCGCCGGCCGCGCCCCAACCTCACGGTTCGTTTTCCGGGTGGCCGCGAAATGCCCCGAGCGAGAAAGGGCCCTGCTGCCCGCGGAACTGGGCGCTCACCAGGGCTGCCCAACGCAGGCTAATTCTCACGAGCGTTCTGCCAAAATCGATCCCGATTTGGGCAGAACGCTCGTGACAATTGGCCGGAAAACGCCAAGCGAACACACTTCGGGCCCCACAGGGCCGCAGGGCCGCCCCCCCGGGGCCCTGTATGGGATCGCGTGTCGTCGCGTTCTGGCACCGCCAGGAGGAGCTCCGGGAGACGGGCCCCGGGAAGGCCGACGCCTCCCGCTCCTCAGCCTCCGGGGGCCCCCTCCCTGGCGCCGGCCGCCGGGGCCGGGCCAGCCCCGAAACCGGTCCCGGGCCCGGGCTTGCTTGCTCAGCCTTCCGTTGCCAGGGGCCTGAGCCTGGGGGCCTCCGCATGGGGAACCCTGAGTCCGCGCCACGAGTCCCCCCGACCGTCCCGGCGACAACGGCACCTTTCGCGGCTTCGTCCCAGCCGTTTAGTGAGAGATCACTCCGTTCCCCCACAGAGGCCAGCCCCCTCCACGGGCGCCCCGGCCGCCCGCCACGGCGGAGGCGGACGCCCGGCCACGGCGCCTCCATCCACTGTGCTCGGGGAAAACTCCCCGGCGCCGGGGCCGCCGGACGCGCCCCATCGTCGCGGCTCGTTTTCCGGGTGCCCGCGACATGCCCCGAGCGAGAAAGGGCCCTGCTCAACGCGGCACTGGGCGCTGACCAGGGCTGCCCAACGCCGGCCAATTCTCACGAGCGTTCTGCCCAAATCGATCCCGATTTGGGCAGAACGCTCGTGAGAATTGGCTGGAAAACGCCCGGCGAACACACTTCGGGCACCACATGGCCGGAGGGCCGCCCCCTGGGGCCCTGTCCGGGATCGCGTGTCGTCGCGTTCCGGCACCGCCAGGAGGAACTCCGGGAGGCAGGCCCCGGGGAGGCCGACGCCTCCGCTCCTCAGCCTCCGGGGGCCCACTCCCTGGCGCCGGCCGCCGGGGCCGGGCCAGCCCCGAAAACCGGGCCCGGGCCCGGGCCTGCTTGCTCAGCCTTCCGTTGCCAGGGGCCTGAGCGTGGGGGCCTCCGCATGGGGAACCCTGAGTCCTGCGCCACGAGTCCCCCCGACCCTCCCAGCGACAACGGCACCTTTCGCGGCTTCGTCCCAGCCGTGGAGTGAGAGATCACTCCGTTCCCCCACAGAGGCCAGCCCCCTCAACGGGCGCCCCGGCCACCCGCCACGGCGGAGGCGGACGCCCGGCCACGGCGCCTCCATCCACTCTGCTCGGGGAAAACTCCCCGGCGCCCCATCGTCGCGGCTCGTTTTCCGGGTGGCCGCGTCATGCCCCGAGCGAGAAAGCGCCCTGCTCCACGCGGCACTGGGCGCTGACCAGGGCTGCCCAACGCCGGCCAATTCTCACGAGCGTTCTGCCCAAAACGATCCCGATTTGGGCAGAACGCTCGTGAGAATTGGCCGGAAAACGCCCGGCGAACACACTTCGGGCATCAGAGGGCCGCAGGGCCGCCCCCCCGGGGCCCTGTCCGGGATCGCGTGTCGTCGCGTCCGGCACCTCCAGGAGGAGCTCTGGGAGGCGGGCCCCGGGGAGGCCGACGCCTCCCGCTCCTCATCCTCCGAGGTTCCCCTCCCTGGCGCTGGCCGCCCGGGCCGAGCCAGGCCCGAAAGCCGGGCCGGGCCCGGTCCTGCTTGCTCAGCCTTCCGTTGCCATGGGCCTGAGCCTGGGTTTCTCCCCATGGGGAACCCTGAGTCCCGCGCCACATGTCCCCCTACCGTCCCGGCGACAACGGCACCTTTCGCGGCTTCGTCCCAGGCGGGCGCGAGAGATCACTCCGTTCCCCCACAGAGGCCAGCCCCCTCCACGGGCGCCCCGGCCGCCCGCCACAGCGGAGGCAGACGCCTGGCCACAGCGCCTCCATCCACTCTGCTCGGGGATAACTCCCCGGCGCCGGGGCCGCCGGCCGCGCCCCATCGTCCCGGCTCGTTTTCCGGGTGGCCCCGACATGCCCCGAGCGAGAAAGGGCCCTGCTCCACGCGGAACTGGGTGCTGACCAGGGCTGCCCAACGCCGGCCAATTCTCACGAGCGTTCTGCCCAAATCGGGATCGATTTGGGCAGAACGCTCGTGAGAATTGGCCGGAAAACGCCCGGCGGACACACTTCGGGCATCACAGGGCCGCAGGGCCGCGCCCCCGGGGCCCTGTCCGGGATCGTGTGTCGTCGCGTTCCGGCACCTCCAGGAGGAGCTCCGTGAGTCTGGCGTGGGCAAGTCGACGCCTCCCGCTCCTCAGACTCTGGTGGTCCCCTCCCTTCGCTGGCAGCTGGGGCCGGGCCAGCCCCGAAAGCCGGGCCCGGTCCAGGCCTGCTTCCTCACCCTTCCGCTGCCAGGGGCCTGAGCCTCCGGGCCTCCCCATGGGGAACCCTGAGTCCCGCGCCACGAGTCCTCGACCGTCCTGGCACCATCGGCCCCTTTCATGGCTGCGACACAGCTGTGGAGCGACAGATCCATTTGTTCCCCCAGAGCGCCAAGCCCTTCCCGGGCGCCCCGGCCTCCCTCCAAGGCGGAGACCAATTCCCGACCACAGCCCCTCCATCAACTCTGCTCGGAGCAAGCTCCCCGGCGCTGAGGCCCCCGGCCGGGCCCCGTCGTCTCGGCGCGTTTTCGGGTGGCTGCGACATCCCCCGAGCGAGAAAGGGTCCTGGGCCACGCGGAACAAGGCGGTCACCATGGTTGTCCAACGCCAGCCAATTTTCATGAGCGCTCTGCCCACATCGATCCCGATTAGATACGGACCCCCAACTCTATTGTGATATAATCATCGAGAAATCAGGGAAAAATATTCAATGTAACAAAAGACATTCTCCTCAATCAATGGTGCTGGGAAAACTGGACAGCGATATGTAGAAGAATGAAACTCGACCATTCTCTTACACCATACACAATGATAAACTCGAACTCGATAAAGGAGCTCAACGTGAGACAGGATTCTCTCAGAATCCTAGAGGAGTACATAGGCAGTAACCTCTTCGACAGCAGCCACAGCAACTTCTTTCAAGATATGTCTCCAAAGGCCAAGGAAACAAAAGCGAAAATGAACTTTTGGCACTTCATCAAGATCAAAAGCTTCTGCACAGCAAAGGGAACAGTCCACCAATCAAAAGGCAACCCACGGAATGGGAGAAGATATTTGTAAATGACAGTTCAGACAAAAGGTTGATATCCAGGATCTAGAAAGAACTTCTCAAACTCAACACACACAAAACAGATAATCATATCCAAAAATGGGCAGAAGATATGAGCAGACACTCCTCCAACGAAGACATACAAATGGCTATCAGACACATGACAAAATGTTCATCATCACTAGCCATCAGGGAGATTCAAATGAAAACGACATTGAGATACCACCTGACACCAGTTAGAAAGGCCACAATTAGCAAGACAGGAAACAACGTGTGTTGGAGAGGATGTGGAGAAAGGGGAACCCTCTTACACTGTTGGTGGGAATGCAAGTTGGTGCAGCCACTTTGGAGAACAGTGTGGAGATTCCTCCAGAAATTAAAAAGAGAGCTTCCCTATGACCCTGCAATTGCATTGCTGGGTATTTACCCCAAAGATACAGATGGAGTGAAAAGAAGGGCCATCTGTACCCCAATGTTTATAGCAGCAAAGGCCTCGGTCGCCAAACTGTGGAAAGAACCAAGATGCCCTTCAATGGACGAATGGATAAGGAAGATGTGGTCCATATACAAGATGGAGTATTATGCCTCCATCAGAAAGGATGAATACCAACTTTTGTAGCAATATGGACGGGAGTGGAAGAGATTATGCTGAGTGAAATAAGTCAAGCAGAGAGAGTCAATTATCATATGGTTTCACTTATTTGTGGAGCATAACAAAGAACAAGGAGGACATGGGGAGATGGAGAGGAGAAGGAAGGTGTGGGAAATGGGAAGGGGAGGTGAACCATGAGAGACTACGGACTCTGACAAAGAACCTGAGGGTCTTGAATGGGTGGGGAGTGGGAGGTTGGGAGAACAAGGTGATGGGTATTAGGGAGGGCACGTGTTGCATGGAGCACTGGGTGTGGTGCAAAAATAAGGAATACTGTTACGCTGAAAACAAATAATATAGATAGATAGATAGATATTGAAAGTGGAAAAAAAAAAGGAATGTGCTGAACCTACAGAGCAGAAGAAACCAGAATGCCTCCCTGACGCTACCCCCAATACCGGCGCCCCTGAGGAGCAGGAATGAGGAGTCTCACGGTCCTGCAGACTCACGTCCTCAACTCAGGCATCGGGATTGGTCATCACTGTGCTGGCAGATCCGGGCCGCCATGCCCCTGTGACCTAAACCTAACCCGCGGTTGGGTGTTCAGGCTTCAGTCCCCAGAGGACTGGCTCCCTAGCCCTCCAGACTGGGGACCCCATATTCCCAACGTAGGACTCTGGCTGCCACCCATGATGAAACTTGACCACATGGACCTTTGCAGAACGCTCCTTGCCGGAGAAACCTCCATGACCCCTAAAGCCAACCACATCTTCTGAGCACCCCCACACCACAATTCCTTAGCCTTACAGGCCGCCAGAACAATGCCCTCAGCCCAGCCCTCCAGAGAGCCTGAGTCCGTGCTGGCACATCAGGCCTGCCATTCTCCCAGGACCAAACCCTAAGCCTAGGTTGGGTGTTCAGGTTCTAGAACCCTGACACCCAATTCCACCCATGGGTGGGAGCATCAAACTGATGGCATGACTCAGCTTCTCAACCAGCAGGAGATTCCATTTGGTGCTCTCCAACACCCTCAGAGCCCTAGGAACCGGCCAAGCTGCCCTGAGGCCATTCCCGCCATCTTTGCACCTCCAGGCCAAAAACCCAGGGCCTGAGAAGCCTCCGGAGCCCTGCCCTCAACTCAGCCCTTCAGTGAGCCAATATCTGTGCTGGCAGATCCCACATGCCTTCTCCCTAAGACATAACCTTAACGCTAAGCCTAACCTTAATACTAACTCGAGCCCAGGTTGTGTGTTCAGGCATCCCTCCTCCATAGCCTGGTCCCCCAAACGGCCAGATGGGGGACCCCTGAGCTTCACCCCATAATTGCGCCTGATCCCAGGAGGAAACCCTGCCCTTTAGAAATGTGTTGAACCCGCAGAGCGGGAGAAACCTGCATGCCTCCCAGAGGCCACTGCCACTTCTGGCACACCCAAGGACCAGGAACCAGGACTCTCACAGTGCTACAGACTCGCGCCCTCAACTCAGGCATTGGGAAGCATCACCACAGCGCCATCAGATCGGGGCTGCCATACCCTTACAACCCTACCCTAACCCTAGGTTGGGTGTCAGGCTTCTGTCCCCTGAGGACTGGACCCCTAGCCCTCCAGACTGGGGACCCTGTATTCCCAATGCAGGACTCTGGCTGCCACCCACGATGAAACTGGACCATATGATCCTGTGCAGTATGCTCCTGGCCACAGAAACCTCCATGCCCCCTAAAGCCAGCCACGCCTTCCAAGAAATGCCACACCACAAACCCAGAGCCTGACAGGCCACCAGAGCAATGCCCTCAACTCAGCCCTCCGGAGAACCTGAGCTGCACTCGCAGGCCTGCCATTCTCCCAGGACGAAACCCTAACACTAGGGTGGGTGTTCAGGCATTGGACCCAGAGGCCTGACACCCAATTCCTCCCATGGGTTGAGCATCAGACTGTCGGCAGGACTCAGTTCTCAGCCAGGAGGAGACCTTTTCATTTGGTGTTCTCTCACACCCTCAGAGCAGTAGCAACCAGCCATTCTCCCTTGAGGCCATTCCCACCAGCTTTGCTCCTCCAGGCCAAGAACCCAGGGCCTGAGGAGCCTCCTGAGTCCTGCCCTCAACTCAGCCCTTGGGTGAGCCCGTATCTGTGCTAGCAGATCCGACATGCCCTGTCCCTAAGCCTAACACTAACCATAATACTAAACCTAGCCCAGGTTGTGTGTTCAGGCATCCATACTCTGACTCCTGGTCCCCAAGGCCCCAGATGGGGGACCCGTGAGCGATACCCCATCATTGAACCTGACACCAGGAGGAAACCATGCTGTTTAGAATTGTGCTGAACCCACAGAGCGGGATAAATTTGAATGTCTCCCTGAGGCCACCCCACTTCCAGCGCCCCCAAGGACCAAGAACCAGGAGTCTCATGGTCCTGCAGACACACGCTCTGAACTCAAGCATTGGGATGGGCCACCACAGCGCCAGCAGATTGGGGCTGCAATGCCCCTACAACCTAACCCTCACAGCAGGACTCACCCTCTCAGCCAGAAGGTGACCTTTCATTTCGTGCTATCTAATGCCCTGAGAATTGTAGAAACTGGTATGCTCCCCTGAGGCGATTTCCAACATCTTTGCCCGTACAGCCCAAAACCCCAGTGCCCGAGGAGCCTCCTGAGTCCCGCCCTCAACTCAGCCCTTGGGTGAGCTGATATCTGTGCTTGCATATCCGACATGCCTTGTCCCTAAGACATAACCTTAACCCTAATCCTAATACTAACCCTAGCCCAGGTTCGTGCTCAGGCATCATCCTCCCACAACTGGTCCTCAAAACCCCAGATAGGGGACCCCTGAGTTGCACCCCATAATTCCACATGATCCCAGCATGAACCGTGCCATTTAGAAATGGGCTGAAGCCACAGAGCAGGAGAAGCCTGCAAGTCTCCCTGAGGCCAAAGCACTTCTGGACCCTCCCAAGGACCGGGAACCAGAGTCTCAAGGTCCTGCAGACATAGCCTCAACTCAGGCATCAGGATGGGTCACCACAGCACCGGCAGATCGGGGTTACCATGCCCCAAAGACTTAACCATAATGCTAGGATGGGTGTTTATGCTTCGATCCACAGAGGCCTGGCTCCCTAGCCGTCCAGACTGGGGACCCTGTATTTGCAATGCTGGACTCCGGCTGCCACCCACAAGGAAAATGGCCCACATGGCCCTGTGCAGTACGCTCCTGGCCGGAGAAACCTCCATGCCCCCTAAAGACACCCACACCTTCCGAGGACCCACACACCACCGCCCAGTGCCTGATGGGCCACCAGAGCAATACCCTCAACTCAGCCCTCCGGAGAGCCTGAGTCCGCACTGGCACCTCAGGCCTGCCATGCTCCCAGGACCAAACCCTAATACCCTAGCTCAGGTGGTCAGGCTCTGGACCCCAGAGGCCTGATACCCAATTCCATCCCAGTGGATAGGATCATCAGACTGATGGCAGGACTCAGCCTCTCAGCCAGGAGAATAAATGAAATAAACCATTTCATTTAGTGCTATCTAACACTCTCAGAGACCTAGAAACCAGCATGCTCCCCTGAGGCCATTCCCACTATCTTTACCTTCTAGGAAAAAAACCCAGGGCCTAAGGAGCCTCCTGAGTCCCGCCTTCAACTCAGCCCTTGGGTGAGCCCATATAAGTGTTACCAGATCCAACATGCCTTGTCCCTAAGACATAACCCTAACCCTAATCTTTTTATTTTTTTTTAAGATTTTATTCATTTCTTTGACAGAGACAGATCAGAAGAAGGCACAGAGAGGACGAAGCAAGCTCCCCGCTGAGCAGAGAGCCTGATGTGGGGCTCCATCCCAGGACCCTGAGATCATGACCTGAGCAGAAGGCAGAGGCTTTAACCAACTGAGCCACACAGGCGCCCCACCTTAACACTAATCTTAACACTAACCCTAACCACAAAACCTAACCCTAACCTCTAAACCTAACATAACAACCTCGGAGCAGTAGAAACCATCATGCTCCCCAGAGGCGATTCCCACCTTCTTTACCCCTCCAGTCCAAAAATCCAGGGCCTGAGGAGACTCCTGAGTCCCGCCCTCAACACAGCCCTTGGGTGAGTCCATATCTGTGTTGGCAGATCTGACATGCCTTGTCCCTAAGACATACGCCTAACCCTAAGCCTAACCCTAAACCTTACCTCTAACCCTATCCCCTAACTCCTAACCCTAACCCTAAACCCTAACAACTAACCCTAACACTCTCCGAACCTCTATCCCTAACCCTAACCCTCCAGACTGGGGATTCCAAAGTCACAACACAGGACTCTGCCTGCCCTCCAGAAAGAAAGGTGTATGAGCACCTAAACACACCCGCCATTGGAAATGCCCCAGACATAATGCCAGATTCTGCCACAACGCCAGAGGCATGTCATCCACTCAGCCCTGAGGGAGCCCGCCTCAACACAGCATATCAGCAGCATATCAGAACTGCCATGCCCCTAGGCCTTAACCCTAACCCTAGGTTGGATGTACAGTCTTCCATACCCAGAGGCCTAGCCCCCAAACCCGCCAGATTGTGGATGCATGAGACTCACTCTGGCAGTCTGGAGGCTGCCTATGCTGTTACAGTGCCATTTGGAGCTACTTAGACCTCAGAGCAAAAGATAACTTCATGCCCCCCAAGGCAAGCCCCAGCATCTGAGCCCCTCCTGAACACAAACCCAGATTCACACTAGCCACCTATCACCGACCCTCAACTCAGGCCACCGGGGAGTCCGCCTCAGCACTGGCAGATTGGGCCTGTCGCACCCCAAGACCTCACCCATAGTTTGAGTTTCCAGGCTTCCATCCCAAGATGCCTAGCCTCCAGGCCCCCTGGATTAAGGACCCCTGAGTGACATTGCAGCACTCCAACAGCCACGCAGGATGAAACCTTGCAGTTTGGAGCTGCTGAATACTCAGAGGGTGAGAAACCTTCAAGCCCCCGTAAAGCTATCCGCACAATTTGCGGCACCCCAGGCCAGAAAGCTGTTTTCTATGAAGCTACCGGACACATGCCCTCAACTCAGCCCTGAGGGGAGCCCATCTCTGCGCCGGCAGATTGGGCCTGCCATGACCCTAGTCCCTAACCCTAACCCTAGGTGGGGTATACAGCCTTCCGTGCCCAGAGGTCTGTACCCCAAGCCCATCAGACTGGGGATGACTGAGACTCCCGCCAGCACTCCTCCAGCCTCCTACGGCAAAATGGTGCCATTTGGAACTGTGCAGGAACCTCAGAGCAGGAGAAAGCTGCATGGCCCCCAAGAACACCACTAGCTTCTTTGCCCCCACAAACACAAACACAGACCTCAAGTCCTGCCTGATTCCCACCCTCCATTCGGCCTATCCAGGAGACCACCTCAATTGCAGCAGATCGGGCCTGCCATGTCCCTAAGCCTTAACCCTAACCCTAGTTTGGATTTTCAGGCTTCCATCCCAAGAGGCCTGGCCCCCACGCCCCCCAGATTAAGGACTTCTGAGCAACACCACAGGACACAGCCTGTCACACAAGTGGAAACCTTGTGGTTTGGAGCTGCAATGAACCCTCAGATGGGGAGAAACTTTCATGCCACCCTAAAGCCACCCCAATAATCAACAGCCACTCTGGCCATAGAGCTGGATTCCATCCCGCCACCAAATGCATACCCTCAACTCAGCCCATACGGGATCCCGCCTCAGCACTGGCAGATCGGGCCTGCCATTGCCCCTAGGCCCTAACCCTAACACAAGTTTGGGTGTTCAGTCTTCCATGCTGAGGGTCCAGGCAACAAAATCCCCTGGATTAAGGAATCTTGACATACACCTCAGGACTCCGCTTGCCACACAGTAGGAACCTGTGCCTTGGAGTTGTGCTGAACCCTCAGAGGGGGAGAAACTTGCCCCTCTAAAGGCACTCCCATCATCTGCACCCGTCCCCCCGGCCATAAACCAGATTCTGCTGAGCTGCCGGACGCATGCCATAAATTCAGACCCTAGGGCGCCCCACCTCAACATAAGCAGATCGGGCCACCATGCCCCTAGGCCCTTACCAGAACCCCTCTTTAGGTTTTCAGGCTTCCATCCCAGGGGGCCTGCCTCCCATGTCCCCCCAGATTAAGGTCTACTGAGCGCCACCACGGGACTCCACCTGGCACTCATGAGGAAAACTTGTGGTTTAGAGCTGCACTGAACACTCAGACGGGGAGAAACCTGCAAACCCCCGTAATGCCACCCCACCATGAGTCACCCCCATGGCCATAAAACCAGATTCTCCTGCGATGCCAGATCTATGCCCTCAACTCGACCCTTAGGGGAGCCCGCATCAGCACCGGCACATCGGACCTGCCATGCCCTTCGGCCCTAAGCATAAACCGAGGTGGGGTGTACAGGCTTTCATGAACAGAGGCCTGTCCCCCAAGCCCGCCAGATTGGGCACCTCCGAGATTCATGCCAGTAGAGATTAAGGATTCCTCAGTGACACCCCAGGACTGCGTCTGCCACACAGGAGGAAACCATGCCATTTGGAGCTCTGCAGAACCCTCAGGGTAGGAGAAACCTGCATGCAACCCTGAGGTCACGCAAAGCTTCTGTGGCATCCCTGGACACAAACTCTGAGTCTGACATGCCACCTGATACCCACCCTGAAGTCAGCCCACCAGGGAGCCCACCTCAGCAGTAGCAGATTGAGCATGCCACGCCCCTACGCCCTTACCGTAGCTCTAGTTTCTGATTTCGGGCTTCCATCCCAAGAGGCCTGGCCCCCAAACTCCCCAGATTCAGGACCCCCCTGTAACAAGGCAGAAACCTGAATGCCATGCAGGGGGAAGCCATGATATTTGGAGCTCCAAAGTTTCCTCAGAGAGGGAGAAACCAGCATGCCCCTCTAAAGCCACCCCCACGATCAGCCGTCCCTCTGGCCAGAAACCCTGACTCTTCTGCATTGCAGGATGCATTTCCTCAACTCAATTCTGAGGGTATCTCACCTCTGTGTCGGCTGATCAGGCCTGTCCTGCCCAGCCCATTACCCTTAACCCTATGTTGCATTTTCAGGCTTCCTTCCCCAGGGGCCTATCCACCAAGCCCTCTAGATTGGTAAACTTGGAGCCACACTGTAGGAGTCCCCCTGCCACCCAGCAGGAAACTTGTCCCTTTGGAGCTGTGCAGAACCCTCAGAGCCAGAGAAACCTGCATGACCCCATTAGGACTCCCCCACATTCTGCAGCCCCCTGGCCACAAACCCAGAGCCTGATTCACCACCTGACCCCCATTCTCAACTCAGCTCCTTGGGGAACTCACCTCAACACCAGAAGTTCGGGCCTGCCATGCCACTAGCGCAGCTCTGCTCGTGGACACCACCAGCTCTAGGCAGACCTAGAACTCCCCTGTCTGCTGCAAAGCTCTGGGATCCCCCCTCCTTCTTCCCAATTTACACTGGCCCAGGCATTCATGAGAAAGGGGAAGGCTACCTCTTGAATGCTTAATACCTCCTTTCCTCTTCAGCCCTATTTCTCTCCACTTACCTTTGCACCTGGGCAAACTGAAAGTAACATATCAATGGAACATGTACATGCTCTGAGATCTAAATCTTTCATGGCAACTTTCTGAGGGCTCCTTATGCAATAGGAAACTAGTGTATCCTGCCACAGAGTGTTTCATAATGAACAGCTACAGAACAGGAGTGCAAAAGTCATTCCAGTTTTACCTCAGTCTTCATGAAGTAGAACATGGTCTTCTTTTCTTCATTGACTTCAATTCCAATTCGTTTCCATGCAATGTTCATTCCTCTCCTTCAGGGGTAGGATTTTGTGATTCCTCACCTGCATAGAACACCCAGAGCTCATCACAACAAGTACTCTCCCTAATAGCTGTCACCCACTTAACCCTTCGCCCCACACCCCTGCCCCCTAGCAACCCTCGATTTTGCTCTAGGTTAGAGTCTGTTTCCTCATTGGCCTTTCTCTCCGCACTATGTTCATCTGTTTTCTTTCTGAAATTCCATAGAGGTCAAGATATAGGCTATTGGTCTTTTCTTACTGATTTTACTTAGCTAAATCCACTGTAGATCCATCCACATCCTTGCAGATGGTAAGATTTCATCCTTTTTGAACCTGGATCCTATTCCATTAAGAAGATGTGGGAGAATGAATACACATACACACACACACACACATATGATATATACGAGTGATATATATATATATCACTCATCAGTGAATGGACATTTGGTCTCCCTCCATTGTTTTACAATGGTTGAAAATGCTGCTGTAAATATCACGGTGCTTATACCCCACTGAATGTGCATTTTTGTGCCCTTTAGGGAAATAACTAGGAGGGCAATTGCTGGATCCTACTGTTGTTCAGTTCTTAGCTTTTGGAGGACAGACTGTATTCTTTCCAAGAGTGGCTGCAACAACACGCAGGCCCACCAACAATGTAGGAGGGTCCCGGTTTTGGGTTTGTTTTTTTTTTTAGATTTTATTTATTTATTTGACAGAGGTCACAAGTAGGCAGAGAGGCAGGCAGAGAGAGAGGACGAAGCAGACTCCCCGCTGAGCAGAGAGCCCAATGCGGGGCTCAATCTCAGGACCCTGAGACCATGACCTGAGCCGAAGGCTGTGGCTTAACCCACTGAGCCACACAGGTGCCCCCGAGGGTTCCACTTTAAACAGAACATTCCCTGCCAGCAATTTCCTAAGGAGGAAATATAAAACCTGTGGGAAACCCTGACTCACTGAGCATCAGGAAAGCAGCCACAGAAATTCAGCCCAGGGTTCCTGACACCAAGTCCCTTGAAGCCAACAGAGTGCCTTTATCCAGGGAAATTCCCAAAGACTCTCCTTCTGACTTCACTACCCATGAAACTGCAGAGAAAATACAGCATGTCCAACCATATATAGCTGTTTGATTGAACCTAGGAAGACAAGCATCCCTTTTAAATTGTCCAAGACTCCTTGGAATCATTTTGAATTTTCCCTCTGCCCTCATTGGAACTCTTTGGATTCAAAGAAGAATCCATTAGGATACATCACCTTGGACAAAGAAGAAGCCATCATCCAAGTCTCTATCTGACCACAAACAGCCACCTCACTCTAGATGCCAGCCTTCCACCAGAGTCTAGGCCCAGTGGAGTAAACACTGTTCGGTGAAGGAATACTTTCTATGTTCAAAAGGCACACCAAGTCAATCTCACATTCCCTTTCGAATCCAAGGGATTTCCTAGGAAAGAGATGTTCCAAATACCTTTGTAAGCCAGAAATAAACAGAGAAAATGAGATCCCTGCCAGGTGCTCCCTGCAGAGAAACTCAGGAGCTCTGGCACCCGCACGAGATTGCTTACAGCTGGTTCAGTGTGCCATTTGTGAGCTCCACTGGAGACAAGAGAAAAGCCCAGGAAATTTGGGGTGAAAGGGAATTTTTACCTGCCATCCTGGCATGGATGTGACATTGTGACCCACAGGCCTGCTGTTTTCTCTGAACACTGACGTCCTGGGACAAGCTGCATGACTGACTCAGACGCTGACTTCCAAACTTCAGGTCTCATGGAGCCAGAGTGAAGAAGGGTTGTCAGGTGCAGATAAGCAGGCGTCTCCCACCTAAAGCCTGCACACCTGCTCTGATTCCTGGGAGAAGGAGAGACACAGGCTTGTTTCTTAACTGGTCATTCACTTCCCTCTCAAGCTGGTCAATGCCCTTATCCTTTTTGGAGAAACAAACATACTTTTCCAAACAAACACTCAGCTCCTCGGTTCCAAATGCACCATGAGTCGGGTTTGTTTCCCCTGGCTCCAGAGCCCAACTGGGAGGACCCCCCTGAACCATCCTGACAGCACATTACCAGCAAACCTGGGGAAAGAGGGCACAATGCTGAGTGGGGGACAGGCTCCATCAATTCTTACCACCACCCTTGAGCCTGGAGAAACAGAGACTATACAGCTCACCACTCCGTCCTGTAAAAATAAGCTGTAGTGCCTCACGTTTCAGGGTCTCTCACCGGGCACCTCCGCCCTGCCTTCAGAGCCAGCAAGCTGCACTGACTCCTCTTCAGGTGTGTTTCCCATGGCAGCTCGCCGCTGCCTCCAGTGGTGGCAAGCAGCATCGCCATGCCTTCCAGGGTATCTCACACCACTGCTCACCACTCCCTCCAGTGGAGTGAACTGGCACTGCCGGGCCTTCCATAGACTCATTTTTTTTTTATTTGTTTATTTACAGCATAACAGTGTTCATTGTTTTGGCATCACACCCAGTGCTCCATGCAGTACGTGCCCTCCCTATTAACCACCACCTGATTCCTCAAACTCCCACCCCACCCTGCCCCTCCAAAACCCTCTGGTTGTTTTTCAGAGTCCATAGTCTCTCATGGTTCATCTCCCCTTCCAGTTTCTCTCAACTCCCTCTCCTCTCCATCTCCCTATGTCCTCCGTGTTATTTGCTATGCTCCACAAATAAGTGAGACCATATGATACATGACTCTCTCTCTCCTTGACTTATTTCGTTCAGCATAATTTCTTCCAGTCCCGTCCATGTTGCTACAAAAGTTGGGTATTCATCCTTTCTGATGGAGGCATAATACTCCATTGCGTATATGTACCACGTCTTCCTTATCCATTCATCCGTTGAAGGGCATCTTGGTTCTTTCCACAGTTTGGTGAGCATAGCCATTGCTACAATAAACATTGGGGTACAGATGGCCCTTCTTTTCACTACATCTGTATCTTTGGGGTAAATACCCAGCAGTGCAATTGCAGGGTCATAGGGAAGCTCTATTCTTAATTTCTTGAGGAATCTCCACACTGTTCTCCAAAGTGGCTGCACCAACTTGCATTCCCACCAACAGTGTAAGAGGGTTCCCCTTTCTCCACATCCTCTCCAACAATCGTTGTTTCCTGTCTTGCTCATTTTGGCCATTCTAACTGGTGTCAGGTGGTATCTCAATGTGGCTTTAATTTGAATCTCCCTGATGGCTAGTGATGATGAACATTTTTTCATGTGTCTGATAGCCATTTGTATGTCTTCGTTGGAGAAGTGTCTGTTCATATCTTCTGCCCATTTTTGGATATGATTATCTGTTTTGTGTGTGTTGAGTTTGAGAAGTTCTTTCTAGATCCTGGATATCAACCTTTTGTCTGTACTGTCATTTGCAAATATCTTCTCCCATTCCGTGGGTTGCCTTTTTGTTTGGTGGACTGTTTCCTTTGCTGTGCAGAAGCTTTTGATCTTGATGAAGTGCCAAAAGTTTATTTTCGCTTTTGTTTCCTTGGCCTTTGGAGACATATCTTGAAAGAAGTTGCTGTGGCTGATATCGAAGAGGTTACTGCCTATGTTCTCCTCTAGGATTCTGATGGATTCCTGTCTCATGATGAGGTCTTTTATCCATTTCGAGTGTAAGAGAATGGTTGAGTTTCATTATTCTACATATAGCTGTCCAGTTTTCCCAGCACCATTGATTGAAGAGACTGTCTTTTTTTCCATTGAATATTTTTTCCTGTTTTGTCGAAGATTATTTCACCGTGGAGTTGAGGGTCCATATCTGGGCTCTCCACTCTGTTCCACTGGTCTATGTGTCTGTTTTTATGCCAGGGCCACGCTGTCTTGGTGATCGCAGCTTTGTAGTAAAGCTTGAAATCGGGTAACGTGATGCCGCCAGTTTTGTTTTTGTTTTTCAACATTTCCTTAGCAATTCGGGGTCTCTTCTGATTCCATACAAATTTTAGTATTATTTGCTCCAGCTCTTTGAAAACTACCGGTGGAATTTTGATCGGAATGGCATTAAAAGCATAGACTGCTCTAGGCAGTATAAACATTTTAACAATGTTTATTCTTCCAATCCAAGAGCATGGAATTGTCTTCCATCTTTTTGGGTCTTCTTCAATTTCTTTCATGAGTGTTCTGTAGTTCCTCGAGTACAGGTCCTTTACCTCTTTGGTTAGGTTTATTCCCAGGTATCTTATGGTTCTTGGTGCTATAGTAAATGGAATCGATTCTCTAATTTCCCTTTCTGTATTTTCATTGTTAGTGTATAAGAAAGCCACTGATTTATGTACATTGACTTTGTATCCTGCCATGTTACTGAATTGCTGTATGAGTCTAGTAGTTTGGGGGTGGAGTCTTTGGGGTTTTCCATATAAAAAATCATGGCATCTGCGAAGAGAGAGAGTTTGACTTCTTCCTTGCCAATTTGGATACCTTTTATTTCTCTTTGTTGTCTGATTGCCGTTGCTAGGACTTCTAATACTATGTTGAACAAGAGTGGTGAGAGTGGGCATCCAAGCCCATTAGAATAACGTCAGACCTTTTCACAGAGACCTGGCAAGCCAGGAAGGGCTGGCAAAATATATTCAGAGTACTAAATGAGAAGAACATGCAACCAAGAATACTCTATCCGGCAAGACTGACATTTAAAATGGATGGAGAGATAAAGAGTTTCCAAGACCGGCAAGGCTTAAAAGACTATGCAACCACCAAGCCGACACTGCAGGAAATATTAAGCGGGGTCCTATAAAAGAGAAAAAATCCTAAGAATATCATTGAACAGAAATATAGAAACAATCTACAGACAGAAAGACTTCAAAGGCAACATGACATGAATCAAAACCTATCTCTCAATAATCACTCTCAATGTGAATGGCCTAAATGCGCCCATAAAACGACACAGGGTTGCAGATTGGATAAAACGACAGGACCCATCCATATGTTGTCTACAAGAGACCCATTTTGAACCTAAGGATACACCCAGACTGAAAGTGAATGGATGGAGAAGCATCTTTCATGCCAATGGGCCTCAAAAGAAGGCCGGGGTAGCGATTCTCATATCAGATAAATTAGATTTTAAACTAAAGACTGTAGTCAGAGATACAGAAGGACACTCCATAATTCTTAAAGGGACTATCCGCCAAGATGATCTAACAATTGTGAATATCTATGCCCCCAATATGGGAGCACCCAATTCCATAAGAAAACTATTAATCAAGATAAAGAGTCATATTGATATGAATACAATAATAGTAGGAGATCTTCATACGCCTCTCTCAAAAATAGACAGATCATCGAAGCAGAAAATTAAAAAAGTAATAAGAGCATTGAATGAAACATTGGACCAGATGGACCTCATAGACATATACAGA